>NC_064649.1:18144078-18483244 GCF_023864345.2 Schistocerca serialis cubense | reverse complement strand
TTTTTTTCCGATCCTGCGCAATCACTTTCATTTTTTTTATTTCTACAAAAACATGTTATCGTTGCGTACTTGAATTAATTCGATGATATCCGTAGTTACTGAATGAGTGTTTTACAAATGCAAGAACTGCCTTTCAGCATTATTAATTATCTGACAGACATGCTGTAATTATTTGACAGCCATGCTGCTCTTTGAAGATTTCCAACGGCACGATGTACATGGGCAATAGAAATCACATATTGCCGAAAATACAGCCCAGCACTGTATTCTAGCTGACAACAGGATTTGCAGCCATATGTCGGTAACATTGCTGGTAGTGTTAGCTGCAGTAATTTCCGGCCAAGAAGTGTCAATACAGAACGTCGAGAACTAGATGAAAACGAGCGCCTAATAAAATACGCGTTGGTTTCCTGCATTTGCATTGCGCAAAGAAAAACGTTAGCCAGAAAAAGAGAAATCAAACTATGTGAAAGTGTTATTTTTCTGTAAGCGAACTGAAACTCCCCGTGCAGTATGCACACATCATCCAGTATACTGAAACACGATTTTGAGTTTACTGTCAAAGTGGTAAGACTAATATCAACATGTAAAACAGACTGTATACCAGTTTTCAACGAGACTGGTGACTACCTTCGGCTTTTGACTACTGGTGATCCATGAATGGTTTTTTTATTATTTATTTACTTTGTTTAAATTTTTATTGTGGCCTTCGGACTCGATCCGCTCAGCCACCCTCCAATACATGGTATGTCACAATTTAAACGGTAAATCCGATCACAAAAACATCCAAGACAAACATTGAATATTTACATTGGCCTATACAGAACAGTTGCCAAAAAGTGATACACAGCGAGCGATAAAATATGAAAATCTCACGCGTGGTTTTTGAAGGGCAGATGTTATATTGCGGGTCGCATAAAACTACATCAGCCGTGTGGCAGCTGAATCACCCTGGTTGTGTATATACGATGATACATCAATTCATGCACTACGAGTAGTGACTTCGCACTTGTAGGTGAGTGTTGTGCAGCAGTGGAACAATTCAGTTCTCGTGTATCGCAGTGGCAGCCGAAAATGATGCCCTCCTCTGGGGGGGGGGGGGGGGCGAATCAAACAGTTGTAGCCGGTAAGAGGTTCAGATGGAACCGTTCATGGTTAAAGCGGCGTCGGAACGTATTAACCATAACCTTCTGTGGTACAAGCCACTGTCGTGCATGCACATGTGGTAGTATAGCTGCATAAGTGGCGTCAACTAAAAAGACTTGCAATACGGCGGTCGAACCCCGAAGACGATATCCCGGCCAATAAGTGCCATACGTTCATACTTTCCTGCTTGTTGGTGCAATAGGCGCCTCTTGTTCTATGAGGTTCTAACCTGCTGCCGCAGAAGGTTTGTGTGATGAACATGGTCGTACGTTCTGGTCCTGTCGTGGATGGCAGCGTTTCCATCTTTCCAGAACGAAATAAACTAAATGTGCCTAAAATAGCTGAAATAAAACAAGGTGTATTATTGTGTAGTTTTATTTTTGCAATAATCACACTGTATGAGATATTTAGGAGGGAGAGGGTAAAGAAGTATACAAAAATGCAGGTAAGGTAGATATTATTAGGTAAGTCTTAACTATATGGAAAAAAATTTGATCAAATTTTATACACAGATAAGCCAATATGTAATCAGTCCTGATATTATTTTGACGTATTTGATTTTTATTTTAGTTTCTTTGGATCCAAGATCTTGAAAAATAATCTCTTCAGATCGTATGAGGTATGTAATTCTGCTTAAAATAACTTCAGGAAATAAATGTTGCACGGAATTTTGCATCATTTCGTCAATACGTGTGCAACGTTTCATTTTAATGGCGTTAATAGCCCGAGAGAAAACGTATAGATATCAAAAAATGTAAAGTTGCCAGAAAGTACAACAGAACAGAGAGGTATAGAAGCGTGCCTAGCGCAGTTCATGAGAGAAATGTACTGGGTGGTTATAATTAAAATGCAATTGTAATTATCTTATAGTGGCGAAACTTGGTAGGTATGCATTCTTTGCGGAAATTTTATATCTATACATGTTGTTGTTGTTGTTGTTGTGGTCTTCAGTCCTGAGACTGGTTTGATGCAGCTCTCCATGCTGCTCTATCCTGTGCAAGCTTCTTCATCTCCCAGTACCTACTGCAGCCTACATCCTTCTGAATCTGTTTAGTGTATTCATCTCGTGGTCTCCCTCTACGATTTTTACCCACCACGCTGCCCTCCAATACTAAATTGGTGATCCCTCGATGTCTCACAACATGTCCTACCAACCGATCCCTTCCTCTTGTCAAGCTGTGCCACAAGCTCCTCTTCTCCCCAATTCTATTCAATACCTCCTCATTAGTTATGTGATCTACCCATCTAATCTTCAGCATTCTTCTGTAGCACCACATTTCGAAAGCTTCTATTCTCTTCTTGTCTAAGCTATTGTATCGTCCACGTTTCACTTCCATACATGCCTACACTCCATACAAATACTTTCAGAAACGACTTCCTGACACTTAAATCAATACTCGATGTTAACAAATTTCTCTTCTTAAGAAACGCTTTCCTTGCCATTGCCAGTCTACATTTTATATCCTCTCTACTTCGATCATCATCAGTTATTTTGCTCCCCAAATAGCAAAACTCCTTTACTACTTTAAGTGTCTCATTTCCTAATCTAATTCCCTCAGCATCACCCGACTTAATTCGACTACATTCCATTATCCTCGTTTTGCTTTTGTTGATGTTCATCTTATACCCTCCTTTCAAGACACTGTCCATTCCGTTGAACTGCTCTTCCAAGTCCTTTGCTGTCTCTGACAGAATTACAATGTCATCGGCGAACCTTAAAAAGTTTTTATTTCTTCTCCATGGATTTTAATACCTACTCCGAACTTTTCTTTTGTTTCCTTTATTGCTTGCTCAATATACAGATTGAATAACATTGGGGATTGCTTCCCTTTCATACCCCTCGACTCTTATAACTGCCATCTGCTTTCTGTACAAATTGTAAATAGCCTATCGCTCTCTCTGTATTTTATCCCTGCCATCCTCAGAATTTGAAAGAGAGTATTCCAATCAACATGTCAAAAGCTTTCTCTAAGTCTACAAATGGTAGAAACGTAGGTTTGCCTTTCCCTAATCTTTCTTCTATGATAAGTCGTAGTGTCAGTATTGCCTCACGTGTTCCAACATTTCTACAAGATTCAAACTGATCTTCCCCGAGGTCGGCTTCTATCAGTTTTTCGATTCGTCTGTAAATAATTCGCGTTAGTATTTTGCAGCTGTGACTTATTAAACTGATAGTTCGGTAATTTTCACATGTATCAACACCTGCTTTCTTTGGGATTGGGATTATCGTATTCTTCTTGAAGTCTGAGGGTATTTCGCCTGTCTCATACATCATGCTCACCAGGTGGTAGAGTTTAGTCAGAACTGGCTCTCCCAAGGTTGTCAGTAGTTCTAATGGAATGTTGTCTACTCCCGGGGCCTTGTTTCGACTCAGGTCTTTCAGTGCTCTGTCAAACTCTTCACGCAATATCATATCTCCCATTTCATCTTCATCTACATCCTCTTCCATTTCCAGAATATTGTCCTCAAGTACATCGCCCTTGTGTAGGCCCTCTATATACTCCTTCCATCTTTCTGCTTTCCGTTCTTTGCTTAGAACTGGGTTTCCATCAAAGCTCTTGATATTCATGCAAGCGGTTCTCCTTTCTCCAAAGATCTCTTTAATTTTCCTGTAGGCAGTATCTATCTTACCCCTAGTGAGATAAGCCTCTACATCCTTACATTTGTCCTCTAGCCATCCCTGCTTAGCCATTTTGCACTTCCTGTCGATCTCATTTTTGAGACTTTTGTATCCCTTTTTGCCTGCTTCATTTACTGCATTTTTATATTTTCTCCTTTCATCAATTAAATTCAATATTTCTTCTGTTACCCAAGGTTTTCTACTAGCCCTCGTCTTTTTACCTATAAGATCCTCTGCTTCCTTCACTACTTCATCCCTCAGAGCTACCCGTTCTTCTTCTACTGTATTTCTTTCCCCCATTCCTGTCAATTGTTCCCTTATGCTCTCCCTGAAACTCTGTACAATCTCTGGTTCTCTCAATTTATCCAGGTTCCATCTCCTTAAATTCCCACCTTTTTGTAGTTTCTTCAGTTTTAATCTACAGTTTATAACCAATAGATTGTGGTCAGAGTCCACATCTGCCTCTGGAAATGTCTTACAATTTAAAACTTGGTTCCTAAATCTCTATCTGATACCTTTTAGTATCTCCAGGGTCCTTCCATGTATACAGCCTTCTTTTATGGTTCTTAAACCAAGTGTTAGCTATGATTAAGTTATGCTCTGCGCAAAATTCTACCAGGCGGCTTCCTCTTTCATTTCTTAGCCCCAATCCATATTCACCTACTATGTTTCCTTCTCTCCCTTTTCCTACTGATGAATTCCAGTCACCCATGACTATTAAATTTTCGTCTCCCTTCACTACCTGAATAATTTCTTTTATCTCATCATACATTTCTTCAATTTCTTCGTCATCTGCAGAGCTAGTTGGCATATAATCTTGTACTACTGTAGTAGGTGTGGGCTTCGTATCTATCTTGGCCACAATAATGCGTTCACTATGCTGTTTGTAGTAGCTTACCCGTACACCTATTTTTTTATTCATTATTAAACCTACTCCTGCATTACTCCTATTTGATTTTGTATTTATAACCCTGTACTCACCTCACCAGAAGTCCTGTTCCTCCTGCCACCAAACTTCACTAATTCCCACTATATCTAACTTTAACCTATCCATTTCCCTTTTTAAATTTTCTAACCTACCTGCCCGACTAAGGGATTCCACGCTCCGATCCGTAGAACGCCAGTTTTCTTTCTCCTGATAACGACGTCCTCTTGAGTAGTCCCCGCCCGGAGATCCGAATGGGGGACTATTTTACCTCCGGAATATTTTACCCAAGAGGACGCCATCATCATTTAATCATACAGTAAAGCTGCATGCCCTCGGGAAAAATTACGGCTGTAGTTTCCCCTTGCTTTCAGCCGTTCGCAGTACCAGAACAGCAAGGCCATTTTGGTTAATGCTACAAGGCCAGATCAGTCAATCATCCAGACTGTTGCCCCTGCAACTACTGAAAAGGCTGCTGCCCCTCTTCAGGAACCACACGTTTGTCTGGCCTCTCAACAGATACCTCTCCGTTGTGGTCGCACCTACGGTACGGCTATCTGTGTCGTTGAGCACGCAAGCCTCCCCACCAACGGCAAGGTCCATGGTTCATGGGGGGATCCATACATACCGGTATATATTTAATAACTCTTTAAATCTATACATACCGGTATATATTTAAAGAGTTATTAATGTTTCTCATTGTTGCTTGCACCTTTTCTTATGTTTCACTGAAGGTACGTTTTTAATTTAGAGTGAAAGAATAAGGGTATATAATTCTTTACAGTGAAAAGACAATTAACAGTGTAATACAACATGTATATTGAGCAAAATGATTGCTGTTTTCTGCTCTCACCTGTTTAAAGGACAACCAACACGACAACACAGATATTTTAGGGACAGTTTTTCAAGGAATATATGTGATATTTATCTACCCATGCCCTGTAATGTTGAATGGGGATGGCATGTGTAAGTGGAATTTTCATTTTGTTCTTTACCAATGAATATTGTTAGTATACTCTCCTTTACCAGGGATGTGAACATATCAGCAAATAATCAAGTTGAGCTTCAGCTTTCTTCTTAAACCCTCCCCGTAGGACTTTGAAATTCGTCAGTTTTTTTTTTTTTTTTTTTTTTTTTTTTTTTTTTTTTTTTTTTTTTTTTTTGCGATGAAGTCGTCTTTAAGTGTAGGTAAGAACAATGCCAAATTAAGTGTATTTTTAACTTTTTTCATAGACAATCTGAAGGGTATAACCTACTTTCTATACATAATATCAACTTAATGGCCTACATGTTAAATGTATAAAAATTTTGGTCTGTAGGCCAAATCATTACTGAATAGTAGACCTCTGACAATGGGGAAATTGCTGACTGACTAATCACCATGTGCACACCCATGAGTATTCAAACCCGTATTTATCAAAAGTGGTTAGAATCAGAACAGTGCTATTTGGCAGTTTTACTGTTAAGACATATAGGTATCCATGCACCAAATATGACTAAATTCTGAATTGGTTACTCTATCACTCCCTGTGACATTACACGGAATGATCGCAGTAATTTTTCATGGAATTATGAAGCGTGTTTTGAAATCTTAAATAAATACAAATAATTTTCCTTTAATCACATGGGTATAAATGGTTTCCTATAGTCAGTAAAATAAAGCTAGAAAAGCAGCCAATAAATTATATTAAAAAGGAGCCAGAGTTAGCTCTGAAAGTGCTGCTTTAGCAATACTCCACACGTGAGCTTCGACAATTTCGTTGCCTCTGATAACATACCCACAGCACGCCGATTTTCTTGTTACTACGTCGTAGTGCTGTAGTACAGTCTTTGATCTGGCACACCAAATAATCTTGGACCTCGTCGGGACCCTGAGATGGGGTACAGAAATGAAGCATAAAATTTATTTAATACAGTTACTTTTTGTTTAAAACACAATTACATGGAACTTGTGGCAGAGGTAGTTGGTACACCATATTTTTTGGAGAATTTCACGTGTTTCAGCAAGTCGTGTATCCTTTTTACGTACTTATAAAACTACATGCAAGTTAGCTTGTAGTTAAATTGGCACTGTAAGATTGATTGAACAGTCCCTGGCAGCAATCGATTTATTTCATCAGCCCACTGGGCCGACATCAGCGAAAATTCTCTTTCCACAGTGGCGTTATGTGCGGGAATAGAAAAGAAATACCCGCGTAATTTTAGCAGTTGGCATTTGCTCTCAGGATTTTCAGTTTCGTTAAGGAAGTAAATCCATCTTTCTTCCACAGAGAGTTACGACTTTCATTCTTCAGAATCACGCTTAGTATCTAAAAAGCTCTTTAGATACATATATTCCTGAAATCTTCACACCATTATTAGTCAGGTATATAGACGTTTTTTTAATCATCACCTTGTCTGGGTTTTCAGAGAGCGTCATCCAATCAAATACATGACATTTATTAAAACAAGTGGCCCATTTCTCTATGTAATCAAATGCTGTGGCATAGAAAGCTATTGTCTCTTTCTCAGATTTCGGAATCAAATTAATTATTTCTTGCTTAGGCTTTTCATTCTTTAATTTCTTCAAATTCATCTTGGGTTACATGCCAATAAAACGCAGTCTTCCTATCATTCATACAGCTTTGAGTGTCGATTAATGTATTTCTTATTCCAGCTATCGAGACTAGTTTTCTACACACTTTTTGTATTTTTTTCAAACAGAGCCAAGTCTGACTGCAGAACCATGAAGTAAATTTCACGGATCGGACTGCTGAAAGAAACTGAAATTATTTTAGGGGGCCTGTCTTCGCCGCCAAAAAAATTGTTTTAATGTAATCCAAAGCTTAAGAATTCTCAGTTGCGGGCATTAACGACAGCCATCTTGTTTTTGAGTGAGACGCGATAGTCTGATGAATAACATCAACACATAAGCAGAACTCTTTCAGCTTCTTTCACCTAAACGTGTATAGTAACAATTAATGAAATATTTTCATGACGATTATTTCAATTTCGACAGCTAAGTCTTCAGCAGCGCCTGGTATAGTATTATGGAAAATATGGGCAGCGCACGCAATTCCATCAAAAAAAAAGTTTTGCATCACCCCGGTTCCCAGAACTCCTGAAGATAGACGTTCACTGTGGATATTTTGTCACAGACACAGTCCCTTTGACTGTTCAGAAATGTCACTAAACCCGTCAAAAGATGTTAACAACTATGCACGAACAGCGCTTATTAGACGGAGGGGGTCCGATAGCTGATCAGTTCCACTCATTCCACCAGGAAGGATCTACACGGCTCGTGTTGTCTGTAGTTCAGCTATGCCTAGACGGTCAACACCGCGGTTCGATCGCGTCCGCATTGTTACTTTCTGCCAGGAAGGGCTCACAACAAGGGAAGTGCCCAGGCGTCTCGGAGTGAACCAAAGCAATGTTGTTCGGACATGGAGGAGGTGCAGAGAAACAGAAACTGTCGATGACATGCCTCGCTCAGGCCGCCAAGGGCTACTACTGCAGTCGATGACCGCTACCTACGGATTATGGCTCGGAGGAACCCCGACAGTAACGCCACCATGTTGAATAACGCTTTTCGTGTAGCCACCGGATGTCGTGTTACCACTCAAAACTGTGCGCACTGATGGAAACCCTAACTGCAATGGACTAACTGCTAGCGGTCGCTTCTTTGACTTTTTCAGGCAGTTCTGAGTATGAAAAAAAACGTAGGGCACAGCACGAGTAGAATGTGTCCACTGCAATGGACTGTGTGCTTTTTAAGCCTCAGGACGGATTTGAAACGCCAAAGAAGTGGAATTAATAGTTGTGCACTGCAGTTTACATGTGCACCACAGGACCCCTACTATTGCGATGAACTGCACTGTAAGGACCTAGGCCTTCAGAGGGAGATGGGATTGGGCACTGTGGTGCGTCTATTCGTCATAATATGTGATTCCAACGCCATCTGCAGCACGGAATCCATCTGTGTAGAGGCGGTGTGTACGTTCTCAACCACTTAAAAAGTCCTTCAGCACTTTGGAATCCAAGCCCGAGTGCAGGTCGGGACGTGATTTTATCTACGTGTGAGCCACCTATCGCTCGAAAACTGGGCTCTTTTCATATTAGAGTCAATGTATGGACATCTCGATACCTGCAACTTGACCGGTGCTGCCTTGTATTCCTAAAATTATTTCGAAAGACATTAGCGAATGTAACAGCTGCGGCCGTGAATGGCTGAGCCAATATGGTCGCACAGATGTAATTTCGTGGGTGTACTCGTGAGGTTTCGCAGTTTGCTGTAATTCTGCTACACATACGTCACGTTTGTTGACTGAGCAAGAAATTTTGGAAACTCAAGAGGAAGAAATTGCTCAGTGACTCACCGCGCTTTTTTTTTCTTGGAAGGATAGTTGTACACACCTCAACGAAAGCTTGGAATTTTGTACAGTTTGCTACAATTACTTCTTATACTACACTCATTGAAGTTTGTACAACGCCTTCTTTCTTAAAACAAGAACGATTTGGATAGTTACAAAAAATCACTACAAAACAAAAAGCAGGCCCTTTCCTGAGTATACATCTTGAAAACAAAGACAGTGAAAATATTTGGCCCAGGATGACGATTATCAATTTTTATAGTGAGTATATCCTCCCCGCACACGGATGAGTTCTTCCACTCTGCGAGGCTTGCTCTGGATGAGACCATCAAGTTTATGAGGTCCCACTCCTCAATGGCAGCTACAGTTAGGTCCTGAAGATTGTCATGTGGATTCGGACGTTGTGTAATGACCACATTCAACATGTCCAATGCACGCTCAATTGCATTCATGTCTGGGGACTGCGCTGGACAATGCTTTCAGTTGGTATTGCATCTTTGAAGATACCGAGACACTGATAGAGTACAACTAGGCGGTCTTGCAGTGTCATACAGGGATGAAGCTGTCACCGACTTCGTATCTGAAGTGCCTTATGAGCGACCCATCATTGTTGCCGCCCAGAACATTACACTTCCACCTGCAAACGGATGGACTTCCTGAACGTATCAGCGTTCCTGGTGTCATCTAGCACTTCTCCAGACCCAAACATGTCTAGTTTCCGGTCGCAGACCAATCCTCGTGTCGTCAGCAAACATGTTGTTACTGCCTTCTGCAATGGTCATTGTTGACATGTAAGAGCCATCATTTCCGTTGGTTCAATGCAATTTTCAATGGTCTTCTGGAATGAAGACCATCCTGATGCAATCTTCTGCGCACTGTTTGGTCTGAGATACGATTCCCTGTTGCATGGGGGAAGTCATTTCCAACCTAACAGTTCATGTTGGGCGCCAGCGAGCCAACAATTGAAGGAAACGATCCGGTTCAAATGGCTCTGAGCACTATGGGACTCAACTGCTGTGGTCATTAATCCCCTAGAACTTAGAACTACTTAAACCTAACTAACCTAAGGACATCACACACATCCATGCCCGAGGCAGGATTCGAACCTGCGACCGTAGCAGTCGCACGGTTCCGGACTGCGCGCCTAGAACCGCGAGACCACCGCGGCCGGCCTAACGATCCGGCGTTGTCGTTGTCATACGAGGACAACCACTGCGAGGTCTGTCTTTCACATTTCCCATCTCTCCGTGCTTTCACCACTCCTTGGACACATCACTTAGACTGACATGTAAGCGATCAGCAAAATCTTGCTGTGTATAATCTGCTGAAAGTAGAGCCACTATCTTGATTCTATCAAAGGGTTGCATGCCTCTACGTGGCATGTTACTGCGGTGCTAAACTCGAATGAAGTTGTTGTTGATAATGGACTGCTCGCGGTGCGCCGCTGCGGCAGCGGTATGTTTACGTGACTGGGGAACGGCCACAAAGCATGGCAGTGGTGCTCTAAACGGGTAAAGCATGAAGTGCCTAGATCAAAGAGACCTCTAGTATCATAGAGGTTAGTCGTGTGGTCTAACGCACTACTTTCCAGGCGGGAAGGCGTGCTGGTCCCCGGCATGAATCCGCCCGGCGGATTAGTGTCGAGGTCCGGTGTGCCGGCCAGTCTGTGGATGGTTTTTAAGGCGGTTTTCCATCTGCCTCGGCGAATGCGGGCTGGTTCCCTTTGTTCCGCCTCAGTTACACTATGTCGACGATTGCTGCGCGAACACTTTCTCCACGTACGCGTACACCTACATTACTCTACCACACAAAAATTGGGGTTACACTCGTTTGGTGTGAGACGTTCCCAGAGGGGTCCACTGGGGGCCGAACCGCACGATAACGCTGGGTTCGGTGTGGGGCGGCGGTGTGGTGAGTGGACTGATGCCGCAGATGATTTTTTAGGAGATCTGTGTATGATGCACTGGTGACAGTGGTCTCTCTAGGCATGTAAGGTTCCAAAATGACGCCTTTTTCGTCACAAAAGAGTCATTTTAACCTTCTCTGCTGATGGTTCTGTTTGGTTTTGGTGATGAGGAATGGCGCCATTCCTTGCTCGCTCTCTTCGTTCCCGGTTGGTGGAAGTGAACCTAGGTTTCGTCTCCAGTAACGGATCTTGTAAGGAAGCCATCACCTTCTCGTTCAAAGCCCCGAAGAAGTTCTTCACAAGCATCAACACGTCGTTCTCTCATTTCAGCAGTCTGATGCCGTGGCACCCATCTTGCAGACATTTTTTGAAACTGGAGTACATCATGCACAGTGTGGTGTGCTGGCCCATGACTAATCTGTAAAAATGCTGCAATGTCATTCAGTGTCACTCGGCGGTTTTCCTTCACTATGGCTTCAACTGCTGCAATGTTCTGTGGAGTCACAACTCGTTGTGCCTGACCTGGAGCAGGAGCATCTTCCACTAAAGTCACACCATTTGCGAACTTCCTACTCCATTCGTAGACTTGTTGCTTTGACAAACATGTATCACCGTAATGAACCTTCATTCGTCGATGAATTTCAATAGGTTTCACACCTTCACTACGCAAAAACCGAAAAACAGAACGCTGTTCTTCCCTGGTGCAAGTCGCAAGTGGGGCGGCCATCTTTATACTGCTACTGCGACGGTATGTGTGCATCTGCACTATGCTGGCACCTACAGGCCATTCTGCACGCTGTTTGTAGCACGCTTGCCAACTTACAGGATAACGGCGCGAAATTTCGATTTGCTATTACAAATTTAAGGTTTTCATTTGACTCACCCTCGTATGAAAAATAAATCTTGAAACTTTGCCATTGTTTAGTATGTATTACTCTTGTAGGTACATTACTTACATATATGCCATCAACGCTTAAATAACAGTATAAATATACAGTTTTCTAGGCCCAGTATTCTACTAAGCGCACGGTATTCATAATGTTAAAAGTTCTGGGCTCATAATAGGTTCCATGGGAGGCACACACAAGTTTGGTGTACCTCTTAACCAGTTTGCCACAAGGTATCAGATGTTGCAGTGTTGTGGTGGAAGGTCTCAATTCATTAAGGTAGTTGGAAATAACAATCAAATGTTTCTGTGGAAGTATTTTATGCATCACCAGTAGAATGATGGAACTACGAATTTCATATATGTGTTATAGCTGTGACCAGAGTTATGAAACGTGAAAAGTAATGAGTTACGAGACACGAAAAGTAATCTGTTCGAGAAAAAAAATGGTTCTAATGGCTCTGAGCACTATGGGACTTAACTTCTGAGGTCATCAGTCCCCTAGAACGTAGAACTACTTAAACCTAGCTAACCTAAGGACATCACACACATCCATGTCCGAGGCAGGATTCGAACCTGCGACCGTAGCGGTCGCGCGGTTTCAGACTGTAGCGCCTAGAACCGCTCTGCCACACCGGCCGGCAATTTGTTCGAAAACAGTGGTCATATAAAGAACAGTTGATAAGGTGCTGCCAGTGGGCACGGAAACACATGCGATGAAGCTTTAAAAAGTTGAGAAGAGTTAATCTACGTGGAAGAAAATTATGGATCACTGCTGCAGATCTTCTATAGTGACTGTAACAGCGAGATTGTCCTTTATTCATATCGTCGTCTTTGTAAATGGGGCGTCCAGTTAGTAATCGAACACTTTTTTTCGAAAGCATGTTGGTTTTATTCAGGATTCCAATGTACCATGTTATTCCCCACTCTTTTGGCTACAAAACACTCTTTTTCAACATAATCTCTGCCATACGCGACCTTACACGAGGGCTCTTATGCCCGCGCGGTACCACTTTACTGGACGACGTCGGAGGCAGCGTCTTGCTGTTCCACAAAAAATTGTCACGATCAGCCTCGTAACGCGCAGTCAATTACCTAGAGATTGTCCTTCGTTGCTCTTTATGGTCTTCTGATAGGCGGCAAGGAATCCAACGGGCACATACCTATGAGTACCCCAACTGGTAGACGAGCGTATTAGCATTACCAACAGAGATGTCCAGTTGTGTAGCGGGATGTTTGATTGTGATTCGTCGATCACCTCGAATGAGAGTGTCCACACGTTCCAACACTACAGGAGTTACAGCTGTATGCGGCCGACCGTCCTGCAGGAGATCCGACAGGTTTGCGCGACCTTGTTGTGATGATGAGACAGCGTGTTACACTTACGTACATCGATCTATCTACGCATTCTCAGTACTTACAAGGGGAGGCCGCCAGAGGTGTAATGTGGCAAAGCACCAAGATGCACTTCTCAGCCGTTGTCGAGAAAATCGACAGTTAAAATAAACCGTTGTGGTGAAATACTCTCAACGATTAATAATTATCGACAGCGTCGTAGCGCAGCGGTAAGCGCTCGGGTTCGTAATCTGAAGGTCGCGCCATGCAATTTTTTTTTTTTTTAGTATTTGTTTTTTGTTATTCAAATGTGTCAATACACACACACACACACACACACACACACACACATATATATATATAATTCCCGGCAATCAGTTGCAACAATTATGCATATAATAAGTTGTTGAAGGTCGTTTGTCGTGGAAAAACTGGCGACTTCGAACATCATTATGTTTTCCGCAAACAAAGTTGTATTTCACAAATGTTATTAATTGTCTTCATAATGTTAACCACGTATAGTTAACGGAAGACGTAGAAACGATATTCCGAAACGAATACGTATAGCGTAAGTCAAACGTTCGAATTTGAATAGAGACCCCACGAACACAAATTTGCTGTGGCAGGTATGAAATATAAGCTCCGTTACTCGCTCGTTACACTTGAAGGACAGATGCTGAATGGGCCGAAACGAGCCGCCGCATAAAAGCGTACTTGCCTGCTAACTTCGAAAGAAGGTAGATGCGGTCCCTAGCGCAACTTATAACATCGTCGAAAATCAGTGCGGACGTGAGAGCTTTGGTACACCCTGTTAAACAAACGTAAAAATGGAGGCGGTACAATTGGAGAGCGATATCCGCCTTCACCAAAATGCATAAGCAATTCATTAATAGTTTATATATATATATATATATATTTGAATTACAAAAACCTAATAATAATAAAAAAAATTTGCATGGCACGAGATTCGATCCGGCGACCTTCCGATTACAAACGCTAGCGCTTACCGCTGCGCCACGACGCTGTATAAAACTATTAACCGTAGAGGGCATTTCACCGCAACGGTTTATTTTAACTGTCGATTTTCTCGACAACGGCTGAGAAGTGCATCTTGGTGCTTTGCCACATTGCACCTCTGGCCATGAGCTTTTATTATGCGCAGTACGAATCGAACCTGAACTTCACAATTGGCGGCCTCCCCTTGTAAGTGCAGTGGTTGCCAACAGGTGGTCCGCCGACCCCCAGGCGTCCGCAAGCTATGCCAGAGGGCTCTGCAAGATGCTGTTCGAATAAAAATATATTTCGTATGATAGCAGATTTTTTGTTTTTGCCGCTTCCTGCATGAGCAGAGCTTTAGCGAACGCTAACTTCTGTGTCTAGCGTCTTCCTAGAGCCAACTGACACTAGCACACTCCAGCGCAAAACTGGAATTAGTTAGAGGCAAACAGTTCTGCTGTATGCTGTTAGACTGCGCGCGCTGCCTCCTTGCAGCTGATTTTTCAATAATGAATATGTCAATGTTTTTTCTAAGTACCAGAAATAGAAAACGTATAAAAAGACTCTTAATTTGGCTTTTTTAGGTACTTGATACTGTGATATGACAAGGTACCAATCATGCTCGATGAGGGGGTCCTCGAGAAAATTTTGTTGGGAACCCCTTAGTGAATTGATAATCATTTGAAAGTGGCGATCTATTCGAACTGACTTCCATTAAACAAAAATTTAATCACTGAATTTGTTCTTCAAGTTGTTCTGGGAACAGAAAATTGTATGTATATAGTCGACTGCGCTTTGCATGCTTACTTGCGTTTTGTATAAAAATATTATTTGGAAACGAGTGAATATTTAAGTAAATAACTACATTAAAAATGCTCCAGATGTTCCTAACACTTCATACCGACGGAAATAAGGCATTTCTTCATAGACGTGAGCCGGCCGTGGTGGCCAAGCGGTTAAAGGCGCTACAGTCTGGAACCGCGCGACCGCTACGGTCGCAGGTTCGAATCCTGCCTCGGGCATGGGTGTGTGTGATGTCCTTAGGTTAGTTAGGTTTAAGTAGTTCTAGTTCTAGCGTACTGATGACCTTAGAAGTTAAGTCCCATAGTGCTCAGAGCCATTTGAACCATAGACGTGAGCAGCTTTGTTTACATATGTGTTAGTCATGTTCTATTTATTATGCGACAAATAAATCGCAGTTGTGGGTGTTTAACAGCGTCTGTGTCATTTGAACTTAAATAAATATTTGCGCTTTCTCTCTTAACTAACGTCACCCAAGGAAAAATTGGAAATTTGTGGTAAGGACTATGGGACCAAACTGCTGAGGTCATCGGTCCCTAGGTTTACACACTACTTAATCTAACTTAACCTAACTTACGCTAAGGACAACACACACACCCATGCCCGAGGGAGGACTCGAACCTCCGACGGGGGAGTCGCGCGAGCCGTGACAAGGCGTCCCAGACCCAAGTATCAACTCAAAACTTGCTAACTATACGGATCATATAATTCTTTTGGTCTTGGATGCTTAATGTTACGATGCCGCTTGGATCTGACGTCGCGGTACACTTGTTTGGCCTTGTCTCTTGAGTCTAATGGATATGTTATGAGTGTCACAAAATATTAAAGTAGCAAGAATTAATTTCTGTTTTTTCTATTGCTTTTTACAAGCTCTGTGATGGCACTGTCTGCTCAATCATGTTTTTCTTTCACATTTCTAAAGACTCACAAAAAAAAATTTGGCCTTGTACCAGGTGTAGAAGTATGAAACCGGAATTTGGTTGCAATAATTAGACGTCTGTTGTTTGAAACTAATAAACAATATTTTATTCAGAATAATCTCCATCGTTATTTATACATTTTTCCCACCTCTTCCGGTAAGCTACGAATGCTACGACAAAAAAAGTTTTTCTTCTGAATTGAATCAGTCAGTGATCCATTTTCGTACATTTTCATACGAACTGAAGCGTTGTTCTGCGAGAGCGTCTTCCAGTGATGCAAACAGATGGTGATCGGTCGGAGACAACTCTGGAGAATAAGCTGCATGCCCTAGTATTTTCCAATTGAACGCTTGGGTCATTTACTTGACCCGTTTTGCCGTGTGTGATGGGGTGATTTTGTGTTGCCTTTTTCCATATTTCGATCGTTTTTCACGTAATGCTCGATTTAAATCGATCGTTTGCTGTTGGTAGCGATCAGTGTTAACGGTTTCACCAGGTTTTAGCAGCTCATGACAGATGACACCCTTCCGATCCCACCAAACACAGAGCATTGTCTTCTTTACAAAGCGACTTGGTCTTGCAGTGGATGTCGATGCTTTGCCTTGATTCACCCACGATTTACGACGCTTAGGATTCTCAAAACAAATCCTTTATTCATCACCTGTCCCTATTCGATGGAGAAGTGACTTTCTTTTGTGTCTGCCGAGCAGCATTTCACAATTGGTCTTTCGGTTTGCTTTCTGTCTTTGATTCAGTTCATGCGGAACCCATTTTCCCACTTTCTGCACCTTTCCCATAGCTTTCAACGAGAAACGGCTTTCTGCGTCACACTCAATTGTTTCGCGAGTTCCTGTTGAGTTTGAGTATCATGTTCATCCAATAAGGCCTACAATCCATCTTCAAACTTTTCGTGTGGTTTCCTGCGCTCGTCGTTTCTGACGTAAAAATCACCACTTTTGAATTTTTTGAACCACTCCAAACACCATGTTTTGCCAAGAGCATGTTCGCAGAAAGCTTCGACAAGCATTCGATTCGATTCTGCAGCAGTTTTCTTCAAATGAGAACAGAAAACCAATGCTGTCCGCATAATCGTAGTTTGTAGGCACAAAACTCGACATGTTCACGCGTTTGAAACAGATACCGATGTATGAAACTTGGGTTACTGTGTGTTGACATTCGTCGTCAGCCGTTACAGGAAGCGGGTAGCGCTACAGACGCGGTCTCTGGCCGCTAGTACCTACCATCTATAGGGAAATTCCGGTTTCATTCTTCTACACCAGGTATGAAGATTAGAGATCCCAACTGTTCTTTTCGTGGCCTCGAGCGTCGTCATGGATGTGTTTGGAATATTGGTGAGCCTTTATCACAAAAGCACCGGGTATTCCTCTTTTTAAAACTGGTTTGAAAAGAGTACAAAACTGACGAAGCCCTCCCTTCAATTTGGGCGAGCGTACTAGCCATGAATCCTTTTTTTTATATATATATAAAAGTTAAAAAGACATTTTATCGTTTTTTTTTCATTTTTGAAATCACGAGACGAATTTAGAGTAGGTAGGTTCGTTAGTAAGTGATACCTGACTTCGTCGGACACTGAATGGTTTACGCATTTGCTTGAATCAAACCTTTGATGAACCGGCTTGTTGACAGTTGATATGACGAAGTCATCCCACTTAGCAGCGTCAAGAGTAGTTATATCAGCAGGTTCAGTACTAATGCTGGAATTACATTTCTGACAATTGGCAGTGATACAGATAACGCGAAGTTAGAAGCTTGTGTTGAGAATAAACTAGGAAATTGTTCTGGGACGCACTTTCGAAGGTACTGCAGCTGGAAATGAGCTATGGAAGTTTCGATTCTGTGTAGCAGAAACATCTTTTTCCCAAAGAAATTCGTGATACCCATCTCATAAATAAATGCAAGATAACTTCAGAATAGGTATTTAAGAATAATCCCCTTAAGAGGATCTCTTTGCTCTTGTAATCTGGCTTAAAATTTACTGTCTTTCTTGTAAGAAACAGTAATATGTATTACTTATAAAGGTGTATGCTCACCTGAGAAACTGTAAATGTTTTGAGCCTATGCGCCGAAAACCTAAGTAACACTATACAGGGTGAGTCACGTAAGATGTAGCACTCCTTTGTGTTCTGAACGGTTCCAGATATAGAAACAAGGTTTTCTGCAATTGATATTATGCAGAGGGGCACGTAATGTTTTGTATGGATAATGCTCAAGGTTCAAATGGTTCAAATGGCTCTGAGCACTATGGGACTTAACATCTATGGTCATCAGTCCCCTAGAACTTAGAACTACTTAAACCTAACTAACCTAAGGACATCACACAACACCCAGTCATCACGAGGCAGAGAAAATCCCTGACCCCGCCGGGAATCGAACCCGGGAAAACGGGCGTGGGAAACGAGAACGCTACCGCACGACCACGAGCTGCGGACAATGCTCAAGGGTAATGTTTTGTGTAGCTAATGCTCCGAATTCTATTACCAGCCGAGATATTGAAATAAATATTATTTTTGTTTTTTTAAGGAATAGTATACTTTTAATGGCTGAACTGAATAACTCTTGGTAAGAAAATTAGCATGATATAGCGCTTGTTAGTACTGAGTGTGAAACCTTTCGGGAAACTGATAAATGCACCAAAAGCGGAAAGCAATGCGGCCAGAGTCAGCTGTTTCTCTGTAAACAATACCAGGCAGAGCGCTCATACCAGTCACCGTCGTTATGGGTCGATGCAGCAAGACACGCCTTCGTTACTAATAAGATAAGTCATTTCCTATACGATGCAGACACAGAGTCAGCTATGATTTTTGTGTATGGAACTATGGCATACGCTAACCCTTATCGCATCAGATGGGGTTTAGGAGAACTTTAAAAAGTGCGGACGTATCCAAGTTCTGGAAACAACTACAGTTTCGTCATATAGCTTACCGTTACCATTTCGACAGTATTTGTTTGGCATACGCCATATAAAAGTAGCGTGTGCAACTAATCCTTATTGGTGTACGTGTCTGCACGCGAGAAATGACCTGCCGCGCGGTCTGGGGCGTCTTGTCTCGGACCGCGTGGCTCCCCCCGTCGGAGGTTCGAGTCCTCCCTCGGGCATGGGTGTGTGTGCGTCGTCCTTAGCGTACGTTACTTTAAGTTAGATTAAGTAGTGCGTAAGCTTAGGGACCGACGATCTCGGTAGTTAGGTCCCATAAGACGTTACCACAAATTTTCAATTTCCAGAAGTGACCTGCCGATAGACAACTCATTTCCTGCTAGTTCTGCAGTGCTGACAAGTAAACGGTCGAAAGGGTTGATACAACGACGTAGCGTGGCATGAGTCTTTACAGTGCAACAACCTATTTCGGCCGACTTGCTTTTTAACATTACAGTATTTATCGGATTCTTTTGCGAAGAGTTTCAACCTCAGAATTAGCAAGTATTACATCACTGTACTCGTCTTTTCATGCGCTTTCGGGCGCCGTTAAACAAATTCTATCATTATATTCTAAAAAAATAGTACTTGGTTCAGTATCGATACAAGAGTTAGATTCGTTATTACATATCAAAGTACGTGCCCCTTAGCATACTATCATTTGCCGAAAACCTCGTTTCTATATGCCGGCCGGTGTGGCCGTGCGGTCTAGGCGCTTCAGTCTGGAACCGCGTGACCGCTCCGGTCGCAGGTTCGAATCCTGCCTCGGGCATGGATGTGTGTGATGTCCTTAGGTTAGTTCTAAGTTCTAGGGGACTGATGACCACAGTAGTTAAGTCCCATAGTGCTCAGAGCCATTTTGAACCTCGTTTCTATATGTGAACCGTTCACGAAATAAAAGGGGTATTGCGTCTTATGTGACCCGTCCTATGTAATAACAAATATTTACCGGTTATTTACACTTATTAAAAATTTATTTACACTAAATGAACCCATTAACTAAGTGGAGGCAAGATATAGGAAACTGTAGGCCTATAAAGCCCCTCGTAAACGACTAAACAATCTGCCAAACGCTGTTATGTTTCCCAAACATTTGACCGTGTCCTGTGCTGTTTGATGTCTTTGTCAAGCGTAGATGATGCTTGACATGTTTGAGAGAAATTTTGATAGACAGAAAGTTTGACAAGATGCCTGACGTTGCTTGTATCGATGATTCGTCACATATGTTAGTGAATAAATAGTTTAATTACCATTTTATCTCACTGTATCGTGAGTTTCCGCAGCTGTGGAAATTACGGTCAATGATAAAAACAGTATTGCGCTGGCAGTTATGAAAATGTTAGAGGTTTCACATCTTTCCCAGCCATACATTACGCGGAAAGATGTTATGAACAAAGTCAGTATTCTACGCATAACATGCAAGTGGAAGTATATTGAAATAAAAAAAAAAAAAAAACTCGCAGTTAACCGATTCTTCCACGAATTAGGTTGTATGTTCCCACGTTGTGGTATTTTAATGAATTGTCATTAGAGAATATGTAGAAGATAATAAATGTTCGCGTACTTGTGTCTTTTTTAGTGTGAGGGCGATCCGCTGAAAGTTGAGGTAATCATCGGATTCTGAGAGTAAAATTTCGATTAACCGGTTTTGATGAGTATATTTCTCTCTCGTATTAAACCATTCCTGGGACCAGCGTCCTGTTTCCTTCTTCTTTAAACACAGTTCCAGGGTCAATGTTAGAAATGCTTTACCTGCATTTGTAGCCATTCCCTCTAGTGCCAAAATACACCATACACCAAAATCGTCTGCTTCAAAACTAACGTTAAATTGACAAGTTTGCTTAAGACGTGTACGACATGTTTCATTGTCCATTGGAAGAAAATTGTTGTAATCATCGGGTTCTTGAATTAGTATTTCCTTTATCAGATTTTCATGCGTAAATATTTCATTTTAAGTCATTACCTGGACCGGCATCTTGTTATCTTTTTTAAACATAGCACGAAAGTCAATGCCAGAAATACTTCGTCTGCATTTGCGGCCATTTCACTGCTGTCAGAATACTCACGAATGCGAACAACGTCTGCTTCCAAGTGAGGTTAAACTGATAAACCTTGTTTGTGCTTGTACGGGCATGTTCTACAAATCCGCGAATAGATAAGATCGAATTTCACAGACACGTTTACTCGTTTCAAATGGTTCAAATGGCTCTGAGCACTATGGGACTTAACATCTATGGTCATCAGTCCCCTAGAACTTAGAACTACTTAAACCGAACTAACCTAAAGACATCACACACATCCATGCCCGAGGCAGGATTCGAATCTGCGACCGTAGCAGCCGCGCGGCTCCGGACTGAGCGCCTAGAACCGCTAGACCACCGCGGCCGGCTTACTCGTTTACTGGGGCTTTTAAACTCGGGTTTGACATTTTAACCGTACACATACACATTGTTGTATTGTGTTGTCGTATGGGCCATGCCTCGTGAAGGAGTGTGCACTCTTTCTTGCTGTACACTGATCAGGCAGAACATTACCACCACCTACCTAACAGCCGGTATGTTCAACTCTGGCACGGATAACAGCGGCGACGCGTCGTGGCATGGAAACAGTGAGGATCGGTAGGTCGCTGGAAGGAGTTGGCACTACATCTGCACACACAAAAGTCACCTAATTTCAATTGGGGGAAGGGGACTGATGAGCTCTGACGCTACGTTCAGTCACATGCCAGTTGTGTTTGAGCGGGCTCAGATCCTGGCGAGTTGGGGGCCCAGCACATCAATTGGAACTCGCCATTGCGTTCCTCGAACCACTTCATCACACTCCTGGCCTTGTGACATCGCGCATTATCTTGTTGAAAAATGCCACTCTTTCGGGAAGCATGATGGTCATGAAGGGGTGTATGTGGTATGAAACCAGTGTATGAACACCTTGGCCGTCATGGTGCCTTGCATGGGCTCGGTGCACCGAGTGTTCAGACGCACTTGTACTCCGTCCAGCACTAAAATCTGATAGTTCCGCCACAGTTCGCCACCTGTCCTCTTTTAGCAGTCTGTCCAGTCTACGACGTCCGACATCTCTAATGTACCCACGACGTCCGGATGTGGTTTCACCTTGGTTTCGCAGCGTGTTGAAGACAATCCCCACATCCTCTTCGAACACCCGACACGTCGTGCAGTTTCCGAATTTCTCGTGCCGAGCCTGTGAGCCATCACACTCTGCCCTCGGTCAAACTCAGGTAGATCGCGCGACTTCCCACTCTACAGGGTGGTCCATCGATCGTGACCGGTCCAAATGTCTCATGAAATAGGCGTCAAACGAAAGAACTACAAAGAACGAAACTTCTGCCATGGGTCAAACGGATATCAACTGCATTTTTTAAAATAGCAACCCCCATTTTTATTACATATTCGTGTAGTACGTAAAGAAATATTAATGTTTTAGTTGAATCACTTTTTTCGCTTTGTGATAGATGGCGCTGTAATAGTCACAAAAATGTGGCTCACAATTTTAGACGAACAGTTGGTAACAGGTAGGTTTTTTAAATCAAAATACAGAACGTAGGTACGTTTGAACATTTTATTTCGGCTGTTCCAATGTGATACATGTACCTTTGTGAACTTACCATTCCTGAGAACGCATGCTGTTACAGTGTGATTACCTGTAAATACCACATTAATACAATAAATGCTCAAAATGATGTCCGTCAACCTCAGTGCATTTGGCAATACGTGTAACGACATTCCTCTCAACAGCGAGTAGTTCACCTTCCGTAATGTTCGCACATGCATTGACAATGCACTGACGCATGTTGTCAGGCGTTGTCGGTGGATCACGATGCCAAATATCCTTCAACTTTCCCCACAGAAAGAAATCCGGGGACGTCAGATCCGGTGAACGTGCGGGTCATGGTATGGTTCTTCGACGAGCAATCCACCTGTCATGAATTATGCTATTCAATACCGCTTCAACCGCACGCGAGCTGTGTGCCGGACATCCATCATGTTGAAAGAACATCGCCATTTTGTCATGCAGTGAAACATCTTGTAGTAACATCGGTAGAACATTACGTAGGAAATCAGCATACATTGCACCATTTAGATTGCCATCGATAAAATGGGGGCGAATTATCCTTCCTCCCATAATGCTGCACCATACATTAACCCGCCACGGTCGCTGATGTTCCACTTGTCGCAGCCATCGTGGATTTTCCGTTGCCCAATAGTGCATATAATTCCGGTTTACGTTACCGCTGTTGGTGAATGACGCTTCGTCGCTAAATAGAAGACGTGCAAAAAATCTGCCATCATCCCGTAATTTCTCTCGTGTCGAGTGGCAGAACTGTACACGACGTTCAGAGTCGTCGCCATGCAATTCCTGGTGCATAGAAATATGGTACGGGTGCAATCGATGTTGATGTAGCATTCTCAACACCGAGGTTTTTGAGATTGCCGATTCTCGCGCAATTTGTCTGCTACTGATGTGTAGATTAGTCGCGACAGCAGCTAAAACACTTACTTGGGCATCATCATTTGTTGCAGGTAGTGGTTGACGTTTCACATGTGGCTAAACACTCCCTGTTTCCTTAAATAACGTAACTATGCCGTGAACGGTCCGGACACTTGGATGGTGTCGTCCAGGATACCGAGCAGCATACATAGCACACGCCCGTTGGGCATTTTGATCACAATAGTCATACATCAACACGATGTCGACCTTTTCCGCAATTGGTAAATGGTCAATTTTAACACGGGTAGTGTATCACTACGCAAATACCGTCCGCACTGGTGGAATGTTACGTGATACCACGTACTTATGCGTTTGTGACTATTACAGCGCCATCTGTCACAATGCGAAAAACGTAGTCCAACTAAAACATTCATATTTCTTTACGTACGACGCGGATAAGTAATAAAAAAGGGGGTTCGTATTTAAAAAAACGCAGTTTATATCCATTTGACCTATGGCAGCGCCATCTAGCGGGCCAACCATAGCGCCATCTGGTTTCCCCCTTCAAGCTAGACGAGTTTCGTACTTTCTAGTTTTTTCGTTTGATGCTTACTTCTTGAGATACTTGGCCCGGTCACGATCAATGGACCATCCTGTATACACGGACAGCAAGCTCACTGATTCTGTATGCACTGTGACTACCAGTCATTCTTCGCCAGGTGACGGTGGTATCCCCTGGACGGGTTTATATCGATAGTACGTCGGTGTCCATAATGTTCTGGCAGATAGTGTAAACCGTGCTTCGAGACTGCATGAACTCATATAAAAAATTGAGTAGTCTATATACGTAAAAAGAAGCTATTTTCAAAATATTTTAGTGTTCTTTCACTACTACTTAATACCATATCTTGAAATTGAACACCTGGCTACACTACACTTTTTGATTCCCCTGAGAGTTAGGGGGGGGAATCTGTTTTCCCCCGGCATGTGCATCTTTTCTCATCCCTCTCTCGACCCAATCCATAAACGTTATTTTTTCTACGCGTCGCCATCTGGAAGCCGGACTTGTGTAACTTTTATTTCTGGCTAACCTCTCCGTATTCCGTCTACCATAAAATTGGAGCATATTGGTGATGATCAATAGACATGATTTTCTTGTACCGGTCCATAAGCTCACCGTGCAACCGAACGCGGGCTGGATTTGCAGGGAGCTCTACGTACCGCGTTGCTGGCCCGTGGGTGACGTCATCAGCGCATTCAGTCCACGTGCTGCGGCTGGTATTTGGCCCATTGTCCCGCGGTCTTCCTGCTACTCTGCAAGGCCGTTTTCCGTTTTGGCGTACCGTTCTGGGAACACAAAACACGCACTGCCTCTGTCGCTTATAGTGCAAGCTGTACCACGCCCGTCGCAGAACTTGTAAAGCAGTTTCTCGGTACAGATGAGGTATTTCCTCCATCCAGGAAAAGCTTTGGGCATTCAGGTGGGCAGATCGGAATTCTCGTAGCCAACTGCAAAAGTCATGAGATAGCGGTACGCACATTCCAGTGCATTGGCGGAGCCCTCATTTGTGCTCACGTGATTCATGTGTAAGTTCCGACGTGATTATGGCCTTAAGTCGGGAAAGGTAGTTGGAGGTAGACGCATGAGACATTCCATTTCGGAAATCGCTAGGGAATTCAATATTCGGAGATCCGGATGTTTGCCGAGAGTACCAAATTTCACGCTCTATCTCTCATCATGGACAACGCAGTGGCCGCCGACTGCCTTCGCCTGACGACCGAGAGAAGGGGCGTTTGCGTAGAGTTGTCAGTGCTAACAGGCAAGCGGTACTGTGTGAAATAAGCGTAGAAATCATTGTGGGACGCAAGACAAACGTATCCGTTAGGACAATGCAGCGAAATTTGGCGTTAATGGATTTTGGCAGCAGACCACCGAAGCGAGTGCCTTTTTCAACAGCAAGACTAACCTAAGGACAGCACACACATCCATGCCCGAAGCAGGATTCGAACCTGCGATCGTAGCGTGCAGCACCTCTCCATGGCACGTCACCATACCGATTGCACCCTATACGACTGTAAAAGCGTGGCCTAATGAGGTAGGTCGCGACTTTAGTTGGTTTTGTGGCGCAGACCTCACAAAGCCGTGGACACAGGGGCCAACAGGGCACTGTGCAAGATGGTGGTGGCTTCATAATGGTGAGAGCGTTGTTCACATGCAATGGATTGGGTCCTGGTTATGTTGGGCTACTTGGAGACCATTTGCAGTCATTCATAGACGTCATGTCCGCAAACAACGATGGAGTTTGTATGGTAACGATGGAGTTTTTACGGATGATAATGTGGCATGTCACCAGACCACTGTTGTTCCCACCTGGTTTGAAGACCATTCTGGGCAGTTCGAGTGAATGGTTTGGCTGCCCAGATCGCCCGACACGAATCCCTGTCGAACACTTATGGGACATAATCGAGAGGTTATTTCGTCCATAAAATTGTGCTCCGGCAACATTTCGCAGTTACAGACGGCTATAGAGGCAGCTTGTCTCAGTACTTCTGCAAGGCACTTCCAACGCTGAGTGCATCCCACATCGAGCTGCTGCACCACGCCAGGCAAAAGTAGGTCCGACCCGATATTAGGAGGTGTGCCATGACTTTTCTCACCTCAGTGTACATCGACTGCAGTAGGGACATGTTGACCATACACCATTTGGTTTCCCCTTAGACCACAGATAGACATAGGCCGCTGACGCACCTACCACTGCCGTGTTGAGGTTTGATGCCAGTATCTGAGGGACGCGAAGGGCCGCGCGGATTAGCCGAGCGGTCTGTGGCGCTGCCGTCATGGACTGTGTTGCTGGTCCCGGCGGAGGATCGAGTTCTCCCTCGGGCATGGGTGTGTGTGTTTGTCCTTAGGATAATTTAGGTTAAGTAGTGTGTAGGCTTAGGGACTCGTGACCTTAGCAGTTAAGTCCCATAAGATTTCACACACATTTGAACATATTTTTGGACGCGAAGGAGGGCAAAAGGCCGAGCTTCTGACGTTGTTCACTATGAAAAGTGTATCCGACAGTGACAGTTTCTCTCATTTAGAGCTGAAATCGAGCACTGATTCGAACAGTTGGAAGATTTATGCATTAGTATTGCACCAGTAAACCCCCTATTCTTCCTAATTTAAAGAATCGAACCGCCATATAAGAAATCGATTTAGAAGTCTAATTACAAACGAGTTAGATTCCTTTAAGCATGGAAACGAGACATTGTTTAGGAAAGGTTTAAAATAATAATTATTGTGGTTGAAGTTTGTTAAAAGTCGCTAAGTGCTCTTATTATGAATCACTGGATAAATATAAATTGGGTAATTTGGACTACAATTTAAGCAAGAGCATCGAAATATTTGTGACGTCATACCTCCCGAATTATGTCTTACAGTGATATAATTTTGCAGGAACGTTTAGTGATATACATGGTGTGTATTTTGACTTGCGACAAGCAAATATCTCGAAAACGACGCATCGTACGAAGAAAATGTTCTAGGTGAAAAGTTAATACTAGTGATGGAGACATCTGTCTGTGCTACAGCTGGCCACCTCCTAACCATCTTTCCTGCGTGGACGTGGTCAACTTCGTGTTTTCAAATGGGAACACTCTCCCCCCATTATGATTCCTTAATTGGATTCTACGCAAAAAAAATGTTGTTAGTTTCTCATTCGTGGTAGATGGCGCTGTAGTGGAAAAATATCAAGTGTGCCTGAGTCCAAAATTAAGAGCCGACGCATTTGATTGTACAGTTCATGTACGATATACATGTAAACCTTTGTGTTCTAACTGTTGATATTGATACTCGAAATTTACTTTAGTGATGCAAATTGAACGTTGAGTACAAACGGGATGGACAGACATTGAAATTTTAAGCTAGCTGTGTCGTAGTTTTCTGTTCCCCACACTATAGGAATACTTGATTTACGTGGCCGCCATCGAAGCCACCATCGTGATTCATTTCAGCGCCTGTCTACGTCTACATCTACATTTATACTCCGCAAGCCACCCAACTGTGTGTGGCGGAGGGCGCTTTACGTGTCACTGTCATAACCTCCCTTTCCTGTTCCAGTCGCGTATGGTTCGCGGGAAGAAGAACTGCCGGAAAGCCTCCGTGCGCACTCGAATCTAATTTTACATTCGTGATCTCCTCGGGAGGTGTAAGTAGGGGAAAGCAATATATTCGATACCTCATCCAGAAACGCACCCTCTCGAAACCTGGACAGCAAGCTACACCGCGATGCAGAGCGCCTCTCTTGCAGAGTCTGCCACTTGAGTTTGCTAAACATCTCCGTAACACTATCATGCTTACCAAATAACCCTGTGACGAAACGCGCCGCTCTTCTTTGGATCTTCTCTATCTCCTCTGTCAACCCGACCTGGCACGGATCCCACGCTGATGAGCAATACTCAAGTATAGGTCGAACGAGTGTTTTGTAAGCCACCTCCTTTGTTGATGGACTACACTTTCTAAGGACTCTCGCAATGAATCTCAACCTGGCACCCGCCTTACCAACAATTAATTTTATATGATCGTTCCACTTCAAATCGTTCCGTACGCATACTTCCAGATATTTTACAGAAGTAACTGCTACCAGTGTTTGTTCCGCTATCGTATAATCATACAATATAGGATGCTTCTTTCTATGCATTCGCAATACGTTACATCCATCCAACCACCGTTAACTCTTGCGCTTGCCGCTAGGCAGCTACCGGGAAAATACAAATGACTCAATGGTGAGAGCCAAGTTCAAAATGGTTCAAATGGCTCTGAGCACTATGGGACTTAACATCTATGGTCATCAGTCCCCTAGAACTACTTAAACCTAACTAACCTAAGGACATCACACAACACCCAGCCTTCACGTGGCAGAGAAAATCCCTGACCCCACCGATAATCGAACCCGGGAACCCGGGCGTGGGAAGCGAGAACGCTACCGCACGACCACGAGATGCGGGCTGAGAGCCAAGTGGACTCACTGATATCAACCATAGCGATGGGACAGAAAATTCTTACATCCATGTTATTGTTCCTGGATCACACTAAAGTAGTTCATACCGAGGCATTGAAACAGCTAACTAACCATGTTGTACTGTACAGTTAAATTTGGGACACAGAGGTAAATTTGGAACGCAAATATCAATCGTTAGTACAGAAAGGTTTACGTTTACATTGTACTTGAAATGTAGAATCAAATGCGGCGATTCTTAATTGCGAAAACAGACACACTTTATATTTGTCGATTACAGCGCCATTTACCACGAATGGCGGAAACACTGGTTTGAGGAAATAGTACGTATTTTGTGGTGTAGATTCCGAATATGCAAATGGGAGATACCCATTTGAAAATACAAAGTCGACACCGCCCACGAAGGAGGTGTGGTTAGGAAGTGGTCTGATGTATCACAGATATATATCCCCTTTACTAATATTAACTCTTCACCTAGAACATTTTTTCGTACGTGCTTCGTCTCCGAGATGTTTAGTTGTCTCAAATTAAAACAAACACCCCGTTGCGAATAGAGTTAGTTCTAAAGAAGTAATAAATTAAAATGTTATGCCTGACGTTGAAGTCTAAGTGCGCGCCATTTTAAGCAGAAGCTAGTTATCACATATCCATATGTTTATGACGTCACCTCTACTGAACTATGGTCGTACAAATATATAATTTTGCAGCTATATTTAGTCATACATGTTAACATTGTCTACGAAGAATGTTACGATATAGTCAATAGTAAAGCGGTAATAAATGAAAACGTCTTGCCAGATGCTGCAGTTTTTCTTGCATGAACTGAGAAAATGTTGTAAGCGTTGAACTCTTTTCGTTATTTTGTTAGAAAAAGTTTCTTGTATTCCGCTGTCACAGGTATGAGAATGATTTTCACTTATAACTTTCGATTCGGTCGTTTCTGGACCGGCATGCCTACGTCAAAAGTGTGTCATCATCCCTAAAAGAGTGTAACATCATCACGGAATCACCCCATTAATGACGCTTGTCATTCAGTTCGAAATACTTAGAGACAAATGAGTACTCTCAAGTAAAAGTCAATTCTAGTGGCCTCGTAACGATATCACTCCATTGTTTCTACCTGTATATTTACGCACTTAACCTCAAAAAATGTATTAGCTACCTTTTGTTGGACTTTTAAAATTATGGATATAACTTTATTTTACGTATCTTTCGGTGCAACCTGATGCTGCGCGAGACCTCACCATAGTAATAAAGAAATCTTACTAAAATACTATCAAGGTAAAGACAAACTGAAAAGTACTCCTGAAGTTGACTGCAAGTGGTTACCGCCGCTGTTCAGTTGACCGAGATGTTGTCTTGAGTATAATGACGTTTTGAGCGTGTGGTCTGTTCTGATCAGCCAGAACATTATGAGCACCGAACTACTATCGCTATAAACCCATCCAGGCGATAGCAGCGTCACCTGCCGAGGAGTGATTCCTAGGCAGACGCGCACGGTCCAGTGAGCGTGCTGTCTGTGTGTAGAATGGGGAAGGCGCGCGATCTGAGTTTGACCGAGGGCCTGGAGGCTCGGCACGAGCATTTCGCCAACTGCGCGACTTGGGTGTTCGACGAGTGCTGTGGCGAGTGTCTTTAACATTTAACACTTGGCGAAACCAAGGTGAAACCACGTCCAGAAGTCGTGGGGTTGGCAGCCGCCCCTCATTACAAATGTCGAATGTATGTTGGGCAGACTGCTGAAACAGGACAGTTGGCGAACTGTGACGGAACTAGCATCAGACTTTAATGCTGGGCAGAGTACAAGTGAATCAGAACACTCAGTGCACCGAACACTTCTAACGATGGGCCTCCGCAGCCGATGACCCATGTATGTGACAATGTTAACACCACGACATTAGCAACTAAGAGTGAGATGGGCACGTTACCATCGGCACTGGACGTTGGCGCAGTGGCAGAGCGTTGCATGGTCTGATGAATTCATTTTGCTGATGGGAGGGCGGGAATCCGTCGTCTTCCAGGGGAGCGGCACCTTGGTTTCGCAACGTATTAAAGACACTCACCACAGCACTCCTCGAACACCCGACAAGTCGTTCAGTTTTCGAAATGGTCGTGCCGAGCCTCCGGGCCATCACTATCGGCCAAACTCAGATCGCGCGCTTTCCCCTTTTGTACACAGCGGACAGCACGCTCACTGATACTACACTGGTGTCCAAACTTAAAGCAACAAACCGCTGTTTCCCTGTAATGTGTCTAATTCACGATGTAATCATACAAACTGTCAACCACATGTCCGTACGATCGTGTTCTGCACGGAAGATGGCATTTCGGTCAAGTGACAACCATGCTAACGGTGACGTCAGGACCCCTATGAAACGAGGTATGTTTGTCGGGTAGCCACACATCTACAATCGCTGTGTACACATTCACAGGCGGTGCAGTATGACACAGAGAAGATGCCTAGCAGACTCTGCGATGGAGGGCCAGAGAGAGAAAGGAAGCAGGACAGTCGCAAACTGATGTGGTCCGATGGCGTAGCGTGACTCGATCTGTTGTTTCGTGGATGTGGCGACAGTGCACAGGGACAGAAACTGTATTCCGAAGACCAGGGCAGGGCCGACCAAGTGTGGCTTCCGAAGAGAGGGCCGTTATTTGGCTGTGAGGGCACGACAGTGGCGCTTTAGTACTGTACGGCAACTGGCATGGGAGATCGCAGCATCCAGTGGACGTGTTGTATCGGCCGCAAACGGTGTGCAGAAGGCTTCGGCAGAGTGGCCTTTATTGTTGAAGACCTGCTTTTTGTCAACCTCTGGCGCGTCTTCACCGAAGTTACTTCTGTAAAATATCTGGAAGTATGCGTACGGAACGATTTGAAGTGGAATGATCATATAAAATTAATTGTTGGTAAGGCGGGTGCCAGGTTGAGATTCATTGGGAGAGTCCTTAGAAAATGTAGTCCATCAACAACGGAGGTGGCTTACAAAACACTCGTTCGACCTATACTTGAGTGTTGTTCATCAGTGTGGGATCCGTACCGGGTCGGGTTGACAGAGGAGATAGAGAAGATCCAAAGAAGAGCGGCGAGTTTCGTCACAGGGTTATTTGGTAAGCGTGATAGCGTTACGGAGATGTTTAGCAAACTCAAGTGGCAGACTCTGCAAGAGAGGCGCTCTGCATCGCGGTGTAGCTTGCTGTCCAGGTTTCGAGAGGGTGCGTTTCTGGATGAGGTATCGAATATATTGCATCTCCCTGCTTATACCTCCCGAGGCGATCACGATTGTAAAATTAGAGAGATTCGAGCGCGCACGGAGGCTTTCCGGCAGTCGTTCTTCCCGCGAACCATACGCGACTGGAACAGGAAAGGGAGGTAATGACAGTGGCACGTAAAGTGCCGTCCGCCACACACAGTTGGGTGGCTTGCGGAGTATAAATGTAGATGTCGTAGATGTAGAACGGAACGTCTACAGTGGAGTCACCAGAATGGCACCTGGGCGATCGAACAGGGGGCCAAAGCTGTTTTCACAGATGAGTCCCGATTTAATCTGGATAGTGATTCTCGATGGATTCGCATCTCGAGGTAACGTGAAACATGGTTTCAGATCCCAAACATTGTGGAAAGAGAGCGATATCGAGGAGGATCCGTAAGGGTGTGGCCAGAGAATATGTTTACTCCTCGAACGCCTCTTCATGAAATTGTACAGGTGAATCGGCAACATTTAACTGCTGTCGTTACGAGATGTTGGGACTTCGTTTGCGGTTGTTGCGAGGTGCTATGGTCCCCGGTTCGTACTGGTGGACGATAATGCTATATCTCATAGACCACTGGAGGCTGCTGATTTTGGCCCAGACTTCGTACTGGAGGATAATGCTTGATCTCATACAGCACAGGTGGTTGGTGTTTTCTTGGAAATGGAAGATATTGCACGCATGGCGTGGCCTGCTCGCTCTCCCGATTTGAGTCTGGAACCGCGTGACCGCTACGGTCGCAGGTTCGAATCCTGCCTCGGGCATGGATGTGTGTGATGCCCTTAGGTTAGTTAGGTTAAGTTCTATGGGACTGACGACCTCAGATGTTAAGGCCCATAGTGCTCAGAGCCTCTCCCGATTTGAAACTCATAGAGCCTGTTTAAGATGCAGTAGGGAGACGGCTTCCATCAAAATGGTTCAAATAGCTCTGAGCACTATGGTACTTAACATCTGAGGTCATCAGTCCCCTAGAACTTAGAACTACTTAAACCTAACTAACCTAAGGACATCACACACATCCATGCCCGAGGCAGGATTCGAACCTGCGACCGTAGCAGCAGCGCCGTTCCGGACTGAAGCGCCTAGAACCGCTCGGTCACCGCAGCCGGCCGGCTTGCATCATGACAGCATCCACCAACCTCTCTCTCTCCAAGACTGTGTGCAGCTCTGCAGGGAGAATGGACGTTATTGATTCAACATGAGACTGATGACACCATTCACAGCACGTCCCGTCGTTGTCAGGCCTGTATTGCTGCCAGAGGTGGTCACACCTCATACTGAGCACATTAACAAGTTGTCAGTATGTGTGCGCAAATCCGTTAAGTTAAAAAAAAACTAAGAACATTTTTGTCTACCGTTGTGTATGTTGTATTTGTTTACGTTCTGTATTCTTTACAATGTTTCTACTTTCTTATAACTTGATTATACCGTTCTGTGGCAAAATAAACGCAACCTTGCAAAATTTCAGTTTGTTACTTCAGTTTTGAACACCAGTGTACATGCACGATGCATGTGTCTTATTAGCACTCATTCTTCGCCGTATGACGCTGCTACTACCTGCACGGGTTTATATCGATAGTGGGTCGGTGGTTACAATATTCTAGCTGATCAGTGTATTTTATTGCTATCACAGTTATTAAACTACTGCTATTCTGCAATACAATCGATTTTCAAGCACGACAACGAGAAACTACCGCATAGGCCAGGTGCGGGAAGCCTTGCACACTATGGATCCAATCATACCTCCCAGTAGGCTCTGCCACCCACAACAGGTACAGTATTGAAACTTACTGGCAGATTAAAACTGTGTGCCGGACCGAGACTCGAACTCGGGACCTTTGCCTGGCAGAATTGAAGCTGTGAGGAGGGGTCGTCAGTCGTGCTTGGGTAGCTCTGTTGGTTGCACTTATCCGCGAAAGGCAAAGGTCCCGTGTTCGAGTCTCCGCCCGGCACACAGTTTTAATCTGCCAGGTTGTTTCATATCAGCGCGCACTCCACTGCAGAGTGAAAATCTCATTCAGGCACATTATTTTCTCAGTAATGCTGTACCTTTCTTATGTCGTGTGTTTGTTACTAGTTTCTAACTGCCGGTGTTGTTATAAAAGCTACACTGATCGCTTTTCCCATTATGTGCAGTAAGCTAATGTTCCAAAGCAGTTTATGGTTCAAATGGCTCTACGCACTCTCGGACTCGGACATCTGAGGTCATCAATCCTTTAGTTTAGAACTACTTCAACCTAACATCACACACATCCATGCCCGAGGCAGGATTCGAACCCGCGACCGTAGCAGCAGCGCGGTTCCGGACTGAAGCGTCTAGAACCGCTCGGCCACAGCGGACGGCAAAGCAATTGAAATGAAAATCATTCGTTTTGTGAAAAGTTATTAAATATAACTAAAAATTTTTAACACTGCTGCAATGGCAAACTGATGTGCCGGTTTTTTTACCTAGTTGTTAGTAGGCAATAAAAAAATCCCGTTACAACCGAGACCAAACAAGTACAGGAAAAGACCGATTATTCAGAACTAAAATACCAATATCGGTTTTAACCGGACGGTATTTCGCGTGCCTACGCCAGGCTGGTAACTTCTGTCTCTCGAATACGATTGCATAGTGTAATCGCAAAGAAAACGGCTATTCTTAAAACGCTGAATGAAAGTTATCATCTTCGAACATTCCTCTTGTTTGAACAGACATGTTGACAGACAACACAGGTAAAGACGTCTTTTCAACTTGAAAGCGCACGTGTGGGTGAATGCTTCGGCTTTTGTCGCCAGCAGTACGAGGCAGCTCCGCAGCCCGGCGAACGTTGTCTACGGTGATTCATCACTCCACACAACGTTTTTACATTGCTCAATCATCCAATGTTTACGCTCATTACACCAATCGAGGCGTCGTTTGGCATTTACTGGCATGATGTGCGGCTTATGAGCAGCCGCTCGACCATGAAATCAAAGTTTTTTCACCTCCTGTCTGTCATAGTACTTGCAGTGGATCCTGACGCAGTTTGGAATTCCTGTGTGATGGTCTGGATAGATGTCTGCCTATTACACATTATAATCCTCTTCAAGTGCCGGCAGTCTCTGTCAAACAACAGACGAGGTCGGCATGTACGCTTTTGTGCTGTACGTGTCCCTTCACGTTTCCACTTCATTATGACATGGGAAACAGTGGACCTAGGGACGTTTAGGAGTTCGTAAATCTCGCGTACAGACGTATGACACAAGTGACACCCAATCACTTGACCACGTTCGAAGTCCGTGAATTCTGCGGAGCCTCCCATTCTGCTCTCTCACGATGTCTAATGACTACTGAGGTCGCTGATATGGAGTAACTGGCAGCACAATGCACCTAATATGAAAACCATATGTTTTTAGGGGTATGCGGATACTTTTGATCACATAGTGTAGCTCGTTTCGGCCAAATGTATCATGTATTCACTCGAGACTGGAAAGAGGTACGGCTTCTCTTCCAGCGTTAAAAACTATTCTGATGTGTTAGCTACATTTCTTACGCAGCAGCCGGCCGGAGTGGCCGTGCGGTTCTACGTACTACAGTCTGGAGCCGAGCGACCGCTACGGTCGCAGGTTCGAATCCTGCCTCGGACATGGACGTGTGTGATGTCCTTAGGTTAGTTAGGATTAATTAGTTTTAAGTTTTAGGCGACTGATGACCTCAGAAGTCGCATAGTGCTCAGAGCTATTTTTTTTCTTACGCTGCAATATATGCCTTAAAATGCACCAAACGTGAAGAGTCCAAGCAGGACCCGGTGGCCCATGCTCAGTGACCAGTTTTCGTCCAAAGCGCTGGGGGAGGTCATTCGTTTGTTCATAAGAGGAGGTCGACCTTGTTTGCCACCTTCCTGTCTGTCAGCGATTACAGAATCTAGGCGTACACCCTGCCATCTTCCTCAGACGATTTTACAGCAACAATTAGGTAAAAAATCACATTTTTGCTGTGCTTGTACCTTTATAATGGTTCAAATGGCTCTGAGCACTATGGGACTTAACATCTATGGTCATCTGTCCCCTAGAACTTAGAACTACTTAAACCTAACTAACGTAAGGGCATCACACAACACCCAGTAATCACGAGGCAGAGATCGTACCTTTATATGTCAGGTTCAATATGATGTGCCTATTATTTCGTTAATGGTCATAATTACTGTAACATTTTCATTTGAGGAAGACTATGCGAAATTCAAAAAAGTTTGCAATGAAAAGTAGGGATAGCTGTGATTTTGCGTTTGGTGCATGTTTCATAATACACTACTGGCCATTAAAATTGCTACACAAAGAAGAAATGCAGATGATAAACGGATATTCATTGGACAAATACAGGGTGATTCAAAAAGAATACCACAACTTCAGGAATTTAAAACTCTGCAACGACAAAAGGCAGAGCTTAGCACTATCTGTCGGCGAATTAAGGGAGCTATGAAGTTTCATTTAGTTGTACATTTGTTCGCTTGAGGCGCTGTTGACTAGGCCAATAAAGTTTTTGGTCCCTTTTTCTTCGAAGGTGCTACTGTAACTGGACTACAGTATCTGGAGATGTTAGAGAATTGGCTGTTCCCTCAGCTCGAACAAGAAGCACAACAATTCATATTTCAGCAGGATGTAGCGCCACCACATTGGCACTTATCTGTCCGTAACTACCTGAACGTCAACTACCCGAGGCGATGGATCGGCCGCCAGGCAGCCCGTGACAGAGCACTTCATCACTGGCCTCCAAGAAGCCCTGATCTTACCCCCTGCGATTTTTTCTTATGGGGGTATGTTAAGGATATAGTGTTTCGGCCACCTCTCCCAGCCACCATTGATGATTTGAAACGAGAAATAACAGCAGCTATCCAAACTGTTACGCCTGATATGCTACAGAGAGTGTGGAACGAGTTGGAGTATCGGGTTGATATTGCTCGAGTGTCTCAACTTGTTTTTGAGTGAAAAAAACCTTTTTAAATACTCTTTGTAATGATGTATAACAGAAGGTTGTATTATGTTTCTTTCATTAAATACACATTTTTAAAGTTGTGGTATTCTTTTTGAATCACCCTGTATATTACACTAGAACTGACATGTGATTACATTTTCACGCAATGTGGGTGGATAGATCCTGAGAAATCAGTACCCAGAACAACCACCTCTGGTCGTAATAACGGCCTTGATACGCCCAGGCATTGAATCAAACAGAGCTTGGATGGGGTGTACAGGGACAGCTGCCCATACAGCTTCAACACGATACCACATGTTATCAAGAGTAGTGACTGGTGTATTGTGACGAGCCAGTTGCTCGGCCACCATTGACCAGACGTTTTCAATTGGTGAGAGATCTGGAGAATGTGGTGGTCAGGGCAGCAGTCGAACATTTTCTGTATCCAGAAATGCCCGTACAGGACGTACAACATGCGGTCGTTCTTTATCCTACTGAAATGTAGGGTTTCGCAGGGATCGAATGAAGGGTAGAGCTACGGGTCATAACACATCTGAAATGTAACGTCCACTGTTCAAAGTGCCGTCAATGCGAACAAGAGGTGACCGAGACGTGTAACGAATGGCACGCCATACCATCACGCCGGGTGATACGCCGGTATGGCGATGACGAATACACGCTTCCAATGTGCGTTCACCGCGATGTCGCCGAACACGGATGCGACTCATCATGATGCTGTAAACAGAACCTGGATTCATCCGAAAAAATGACGTTTTGCCATTCATTGCACCCAGGTTCGTCGTTGACTACTCCATCGCAGGCGCTCCTGTCTGTGATGCAGCGTCGAGGGTAACCGCAGCCATGGTCTCCGAGCTGATAGTCCGTGCTGCTGCAAACGTAGTCGAACTGTTCGTGCAGATGGTTGTTGTGTTGCAAAAGTCCCCATTGTTGACTCAGGGATCGAGACGTGGCTGCACGATCCGTTACAGCCATGCGGATAAGATGCCGGCCGGCCGCAATGGCCGAGCGATTCTAGGCGCTACAGTCTGGAACCGCTACGGTCGCAGGTTCGAATCCTGTCTCGGGCATGGATGTGTGTGATGTCCTTAGGTTAGTTACGTTTAAGTAGTTCTAAGTTCTAGGGGACTAATGAACACTGCAGTTAAGTCCCATAGTGCTCAGAGCCATTTGAACCATTGATAAGATGCCTGTCATCTCGACTACCAGTGACACGAGGCCGTTGGGATCCAGCACGGCGTTCCGTGTTACCATCCTTAACCGACCGATTCCATATTCTGCTAACAGTCATTGGATCTCGACCAACGCGAGCAGCAATGTCGCGATACGATAAACCGCAATCGTGAAAGGCTACAATCCGACCTTTATCAAAGTCGGAAGTGTGATGGTACTCATTTCTCCTCCTTACACGAGGCATCACAACAACGTTTCACCAGGCAACGCCGGTCAACTGCTGTTTGTGTATGAGAAATCGGTTGGAAACTTTCCTGATGTCAGCACGTTGTAGGTGTCGCCACCGGTGCCAACCTTGTGTGAATGCTCTGAAAAGCTAATCATTTGCATATCACAGCATCTTCTTCCTGTCGGTTAAATTTCGTGTCTGTAGCACGTCGTCTTCATGGTGTAGGAATTTTAATGGCCAGTAGTGTATGTTACTGCGTATGAAATTTAGCCTAATGGTAACTGTACGGACTATCTCGGTACGTTTCACGGCCATCCAAACTCATTTCCACTGTAGCAGAGTGGTGGATGGTCTGATTAATCGCGATACCTTCTTCGTTATGCCAATGGGAGGGCACGAATCCGCGTGAATCCGTCATCTTCCAGGGGAACGCCTCCTTGACACCCAGACCGTGGGACAGAGACAACCTGGCGGCGGCTTCATTATGTTATGGGGAATATTCACGTGGGCATCGGTGGGTTCAGTGGAGCTCGTGCAAGGCACCGTGACTGCAAAAGAGTTTCGTACACAGGTCGCAGACTACATACGATCCTTCATAATGATCATGTTCCCCGACGGCAGAGAGATTTTTTAACAAGATAATGCATCATGTCACAAGACCAGAAGAGCGCTCGAGTGGTTCTAGGAACACAGTGGCGATTTCCAATCGGTGTGCTGATCCCGCAACTCGCCATATCTGAGCCCCACCGAACACATCTTGCGATGTGACTGAACGTGGCGTCATAGCTCCTCGCCCCTGGGCCGGAATTGACGAGTTAGGTGACATCTTTGTGAATAGGTGGTGCCAAATCCCTCCAGCGACCTACCAAGGCCTCATTGCTTCCATGTCACGACGCGTCGCCGCTGTTATCCGTGCCAAAGGTGGACATACTGGCTATTAGGTACGTGATCATAATGTTTTGGCGGAAATTTGTGGTAAGTTCCTGTGGGACTGTGGTGTGCGTACTGTAAGATCTTCAGTACACACACCATCAGATTATTTGACTTGTCGCTCTAACGAAGTAGGCGAGTGTCAGCAATATGCCTCGTGGTCTTATTGCGACGTATTTATCTTCTGCCATTAGGTCAGACGATAGAAATACCGCTTGCACGCTTAGAGTAGCAGATTGACGGTAACCAACTTTAAACAGAACTTGATTAGTTTTCACACACATTTATTAAAATAGTAATAAGCATTGACATTACATAACTTGATTCTGGATGCTATTTACAACTGACAATCGGAAGTTCCTTTGGTCTGGGTACGTTAATCTAATTCTCACATATCTCTGATACTTGACATAAGTGTCTATACATTTATCTTCATAGCTATGTACAGGAATATGGTAATCTTATTAGGCGCAGACTGATACTTGACTATAGACTGGTACAGACAAATGCAGACTGGTACAGACTGATGCAGACAAATGTAGACTCGTACAGACTAATGCAAACTGACTAATCGAAGGTCTGCACACTCGTTATAATACCTCGCGCGTTCAGGTATCACTGCGCGAGTGTGATCCGCGAGGAGAAAAGGTTCTACGTTAGCAGCAATCTCATTGGCTGTGTTACATATTAATACGCGGATCGGCAGAAGCAGAATTTGGTCCGTCTCTAAGGCAGCGCCATCTCGTAGTGCGGAGACAGACGAGCGCTGCGCCTGCACTGTTGTGCTTAGCGGGGCGCGCTCTAGTGGGAAAGATGTGTACGCGCTGATTACGTGGAACTATGTACACAACAGGGACCAAACTGCTAAGGTCATCGGTACAAGGCTTACACACTGCTTAATCTAACTTGAAGTAACTTACGCTAAGGACAACACAAACACCCATACCCGAGGGAGGACTCGAACCTCCGACGTTGGGAGCCGCGCGAACCATGCCAAGGTGCCTCAGCCCACGTGGCTGCTTTGGGTGATCAGTGTGAACTGTAGGCTGTTGTAGCAGCCAAGAAGTTGCAGTAGACGGATTCGAAATTCACAGCTTTTTACAGAACGATTAAGCTGTGCTTGGACATAGTTGATGTCTTCCATCATTAGACAGTGTTACTTTTATTTGAAAACCCACATGTCTTGAGATTTATACAGGGTGTTACAGAAAGGTACGACCAAACTTTCAGGAAACATTCCTCACACACAAAGAAAGAAAATATATTACGTGGACATGTGTCCGGAAACGCTTACTTTTCATGTTAGAGCTCGTTTTATTACTTCTCTTCAAATCACATTAATCATGGAATGGAAACACACAGCAACAGAACGTACCAGCGTGACTTCAAACACTTTGTTACAGGAAATGTTCAAAATGTCCTCCGTTAGCGAGGATACATGCATCCACCCCCCGTCGCATGGAATCCCTGATGCGCTGATGTAGCCCTGGAGAATGGCGTATTGTATCACAGCCGTCCACAATACGAGCACGAAGAGTCTCTACATTTGGTACCGGGGTTGCGTAGACAAGAGCTTTCAAATGCCCCATAAATGAAAGTCAAGAGGGCTGAGGTCAGGAGAGCGTGGAGGCCACGGAATTGGTCCGCCTCTACCAATCCAACAGTCACCGAATCTGTTGTTGAGAAGCGTACGAACACTTCGACTGAAATGTGCAGGAGCTCCATCGTGCATGAACCACATGTTGTGTCGTACTTGTAAAGGCACATGTTCTAGCAGCACAGGTAGAGTATCCCGTATGAAATCATGATAACGTGCTCCATTGAGCGTAGGTGGAAGAACATGGGGCCCAATCGAGACATCACCAACAATGCCTGCCCAAACGTTCACAGAAAATCTGTGTTGATGACGTGATTGCACAATTGCGTGCGGATTCTCGTCAGCCCACACATGTTGATTGCGAAAATTTACAATTTGATCACGTTGGAATGAAGCCTCATCCGTAAAGAGAACATTTGCACTGAAATGAGGATTGACACATTGTTGGATGAACCATTCGCAGAAGTATACCCGTGGAGGCCAATCAGCTGCTGATAGTGCCTGCACACGCTGTACATGGCACGGAAACAACTGGTTCTCCCGTAGCACTCTCCATACAGTGACGTGGTCAACGTTACCTTGTACAGCAGCAACTTCTCTGACGCTGACATTAGGGTTATCGTCAACTGCACGAAGAATTGCCTCGTCCATTGCAGGTGTCCTCGTCGTTCTAGGTCTTCCCCAGTCGCGAGTCATAGGCTGGAATGTTCCGTGCTCCCTAAGACGCCGATCAATTTCTTCGAACGTCTTCCTGTCTGGACACCTTCGTTCTGGAAATCTGTCTTGATACAAACGTACCGCGCCACGGCTATTGCTGCGTGCTAATCCATACATCAAATGGGCATCTGCCAACTCCGCATTTGTAAACATTGCACTGACTGCAAAACCACGTTCTTGATGAACACTAACCTGTTGATGCTACGTACTGATGTGCTTGATGCTAGTACTGTAGAGCAATGAGTTGCATGTCAACACAAGCACCGAAGTCAACATTACCTTCCTTCAATTGGGCCAACTGGCGGTGAATCGAGGAAGTACAGTACATACTGACGAAACTAAAATGAACTCTAACATGGAAATGAAGCGTTTCCGGACACATGTCCACATAACATCTTTTCTTTATTTGTGTGTGAGGAATGTTTCCTGAAAGTTGGGCTTACCTTTTTGTAACACCCTGTATAGACGGAAATATAGTGACGGTGATAGGTGCGCTTTTAATCATTCGTATGTGAAGATCATTGTGTTTACACGTATCAAACATTTGTGGCTTCTCCATCGTTTTCTTCGTTCTGGCAGAAACGTTTCCTTTTCTCCCACCTGTCCGGCTTCCACACTAACAGCACTACGGCGCACCAAAGACTGCACTTGATGGAACAGTTACGGACTACACAGCAAATCCGACACAGTACTGATACTGTGTTTTTGGACATTGATGAAGTTTGAAACGCGGTTGTAGGGCAAGGAATAGAAGAAAGGGTTGAGAATACGGAATAGGCAGTAAGAACCAAAGAGGAAAAAAATTAATTGAGTTATGCAATAAATTTCAGCTAGTAACAGCGATTATTCTGATCGAGTGGAGGAGGTGTGCTTGGGGAAGACCTGGAGACACGGGAAGATTCCAGCTGTATTACGTCATGGGTAGCCAGAGGTTCCGAAATCAGTGTAATATGAAGCGGACCTGGGAGTAGATATAGACACATCATAATTTAGTAATGATGAAGAGTAGGCTGACGTTTAAGACAATCGTATGGATGAATGAGTGTGGAAGGAAGTGGGAAATTGGAGAAGAAAGAACAGTCACAGACGTTGGACGGTCAAACGTAGCTACGAAGGCGACTATGAAGCAACCTAGAATATCACAAGAAAAACTTCAGGTGATTGACGAGACAAGGAAGCACAAACATGTTTACGGAAAGATAGGAATAGAGCATTACAAATCACGTAGGAATGAAATGAAAAGGAAGTGCAGGGATGTCAAGGCGAAATGGCTACAGGAAAAATGTGAAGAAATCGAAAAAAAAAAAAAATGATTGTCTGAAGGGCTGACTCAGCATAGAGGAAAGTCAAAACAGCTGATGATAATATTAAGAGTGCGCTGGGAGCTGCACTCTTAAACGCAGAGGAAAGATCAGATAGGAGGAAAAATAGCTGTAGAAAACCTGACATCAAATACAATAGAAGGGTTAGATAACATCCATCGGGATTTCTAAAATCGTAGGGGATATAGCAACCAAATGAATATTCAAGTTGGTTTGTAGCTAGAATCTATGAGACTCGGGACTGGCGCGAAACTATGTCTGCCCCTCAACACCGAAACTACCAACGACAGATAAGTGCGACAGCTATCGCTGAGTAACTTACGCATCCCAGTTGCTGACACGAATAAAATGACAAAAGTCGTGGGGCAGCGATTTGCAGATACAGAGATGGCAGTAGTACCTTGTGCACAAGGTGTAAAAAGGCAGTGCGTTGACGGAACTGTAATTTTTTTCTCAGGTGATTCATGTGAAAAGGTCACGACGGAAATTAAGAGAATTTGAAAGCGGATTGGTAGTTGGAACTAGATGCATGGGACATACCATTGGGAAATCGTTAGGGAGTTCAGTATTCTGAGATCCAATGTTTCATGAGTGTGCCGAGAATAGTGAATTTCAGGCATTATCTCACAATAGACAAAGCAGTGGCAGCAGCGTTTGTATGCAGTGGCCAGTGATAACAGACAAGCAATACTGCATCAAATAATCGCAGAAATCAATATTGGACATACGACGAACGGATCCGTTTGGGCAGTGAGGTGAAATTTGGCGTTAATGGGCTATGGCGACAGAAGACTGACGCGAGTGCCATTGCTAACAAAACGACATCGCCTGCAGCGCCTCTCCTGAGCTCATGACCATATCGGTTGGACGCTAGACGACTGGAAAACCGCGGTCTAGTCAAGTGAGTCCCGATTTCAGTCGGTAAGAGTTGACGGTAGGCTTTGAGTCTGACGAAGAGCCTCCGAAGCTACGGATCCAAGTTGTCCACAAGGCACTGTGCAATCTGGTTGTGGCTCCATAATGGTGTGGACTGTGTTTTCACGGAATAGACTGGGTCCTCTTGTGCAATTCACTGGAAATAGTTACCTTCGGCTACTTATAGACTTTTCGCAGCCATTCATGGATTTCTTGTTCCCAAACAACGATGGAATTTTCATGGATCACAATGCGCCCTCTCACCAAACCACCATTGTTCGTGATTGGTTTGAAGAACATTCTGAACAATTGGGGCGAATGATTTGGCCACTCACATCACCCACCATGAATCCCTGAGCATGTGTGGGACATAATCGGGACATCAGTTCGTGCACAAAATCATACCCCAGCAACACTTTCGTAATTATAGACGGTTATAGAGGCAACATGGCTCAATATTTCTGCAGGTGACTTGCAGCGACTTGTTGAGTCCCTAGCACGTCGAGTTGCGGCACCACGCCAGGCGACAGGAGATCCACCACGGTATTAGGAGGCATCTGATAGCTTTGCCACCTCGGTGTATAGAAGCATTGAAAGAAAACTGAGGATCTGTTAGATGACAGTTTGGCTTTAAGATAGGTAAAGGCGCTAATGAGGCAGGTCTGACATTGCAAGACTGAAGAAAAATCAAAATATCGTGAAAGAATTTGGCGATCTAGAAAAAGCGTTCGACAGAAATGATGCAAGATGTTCGAAATTCTGAGAAATAGGGGTAAGCTTCAGGGAAGACGGTTGATATACAGTATGTGTAAGAACCAATAGGGAACAATAATTTCTGTGTGATAGTCTGGATAGATGTCTGAGTATTACACATCGGGGTCTGTGAGTCAACAGACGAGGTCAGCTTGTACGCTTTTGTCCCGTACGTGTCCCTTCACGTTTCCTCCTCACTGTCACATCGGAAACAGTGGGCCTAGGGATGTTTAGGAGTGTGGAAATCTCGCGTGTGACACAAGTGACGTCCAGTCACCTGACCACGTTCAATGTCCGTGAGTTCTGCGGAGCGCCCCTTCTGCTCTCACGATGTCTAATGACTACTGAGGTCGCTGATATGGAGTACCTGGCAGTAGGTGGCGGCAGAATGCACCTAGTATGAAAAACATGTTTTTGGGGGTGTCCGGATAGTTTTGATCACATAGTATAGATTGAACAGGTAGCCTTGTATTAACCCTTCCTTGTCCGAGACTTCCTTCTTGGTCTTCCATTCATATTTTGCCCTCTTGCTTGTTACACATACTCTACATTACCTGCCTTTCTCTATAGCTACAGCGACCGTTCATCGCATAGGAAACAGAAAAAAATAGCTACAAGAACCAAATCATTGTGGAAGGAAACATTAAATATATGGCGAACTTGTCCATTAAACAGAAGGTAGTCAAGTTAGAAATTATGCATTACCAGTGATTGTAGCAGCTGCAGGAATACGAAAGCTATTGTCAACAATTTCCTGACATTAGATTTAGTCTTGCTTTCGTTATCAGGTGCAACGTCAGAACAGCCTATCAAATGCCTTTGCGTGAAGCAAAACTGATCGTCATCTAAAAGTTCCCAACCATTTCGATCAAAAAATTACATTGAATTTTAGTGTATTCACATATTTGCTAGGATTTTTTGTGTGGACTGTAATTTCTACAATACTGTACTACGAGTACTAAGTTGTGAACCGACCACTAAAAGTGAACTTGATATGATGAGCGAAGTTTTCACAGTCAAAGTTTGAAAACAATTCATAGCGAAATAATATGCGATTAATGTTGATTCAATGCGGATTTGGAATTTAGCTCTATCTGACAAATAAACTGTTTTATAGAGTAGCCCTCCATAGCACATGCAGCACATGACAATTGAGATTTGCGCGCAGAGTTTCGTGTGGTGCTATAGCTTCTCTCATGACAATATCCTTCGTTTCAGTAGTAGTTATTGCGAGTAACAGGAGCTTGAAATACTGTGTTTCGTCCTTGATCCTGAATTAATTATGCTAATTATGTGCGTAGCTTGTGACATAGTAACTAGCACGCACAATGCATGTCTTCTCAGCCGGTGTTTAGTTCCTTGATGGTTTCTGTTCGTGGTTACTAGGCAGTGCACTGAGATATATTATCTAATGACGGAGGCATAATAAGACGCTATAAAGATTTAAATGTCAATTTCCAACTCAAACGAGCTCAGTACGTCGAACGGTTTATACGTATCGCAATGGCTGATTTTTTTTACATTAAAGCTGACTTCTCTAATTTCAGTACTTCTTCTTTCCTGTTGATGTTTTCTTAGGGTTTCTGAATTTCTATGACCCGTTGGTACATCCTAATTTAGGAATGATGCCGTCTTGATAAAACCATCGTATTGGGGAAACTGCCATCATACAAGCATCGTGTTGTTGCAGACGACAGGCTAGACATCAATTTAATGGACCCTCTACAAAATAATTTTGCAAATATCCAGATCATTCTATTGAAATGCCTACTGTTAGAGCATCGAATACCAAATCATGTTGTCAACATGAAGACTTGACATTTTGAGAGAATGAGGTGATGTTCGTTTATGAGATGACGTGCATTCTCAGTGGTTGCTTGTTCAGTACGTACTTAAGTTATGTTGTACACAGCTCTCCCGCATGGTTCAAATGGCTCTGAGCACTATGGGACTTAACATCTCTCCCGCATGTGTTACGAAGATTCAATTCCTATTTGCTAAGATCAAGTTAATGTTTGTAAGTGGTTCCATATATGGGCTGACGGATTGATTTGCATGTTATATCTGTTGCGATGTGCTGCATAGACGTTTTCTGAATTTTGCTCTCGATAATGACTATAAAGACGAATGTGGCCTGTTTCTTCCATCTCGTACACATATTACACTGAGGTAAGTCATGTCACATTTCCTAATATCGTGTAGGAGCTCCTTTTGCCCAGTGTAGAGCAGCACCTCGACCTAACCTGGATTCAACAAGTCGTTGGAAGTCCCCTGCAGAAATATTGAGCCATGATGCCTTTATAGTCGGTCATAATTGCGACAGTGTTGCCGGTGCAGGATTTTTTGCACGAACTGCCCTCTCGATATTGTCCCATAGATGTACGATTGGATTCACGTCGGGCTGTCTGGGCGGTGAAATCATTCACTCGAACTGTCCAGAATATTCTTAAAACCAGCTGCGAACAATTGTGGAGCGGTGACATATTTAAAATGAGCATGAATGGTTGTAAATGGTCTCCAAGTAGCCGAACATAACCATTTACAGTCAATGATCGATTCACTTGGGCCAGAGGACCCAGTCGTTCCATGTAAACACAGCCCACACCATTGTGGAGCCCCCACCAGCTTGTACAGAACCTTGCTGACAACCTGGAGCCATGGCACCATGGGGTCTGCGCCACACTCGAACTGTACAATCAGCACTTACCAAATAAAATTCGAACTCACCCGACCAGGACGCGGTTTTCCAGTCGGCTAGGTGCGAATCACTATGATCGCGAGCCCAGGCGATGACCTGCTGTTAGCAAAGATTCTCGTGTCGGTTGTTTGCTACGCTAACGCCAACTTTTGCCGCACTGTCCGAACGGATAGCTTCGTCATACTTCCCACATTGATTTCTGCGGTTATTTCACTCAGTGTTGCGTATCTACGCAAACGCCGCTCCTCTCGGTCGTTAAGTGAAGGCCGTCGGCCTCTCCATTGTCCGCGAGGTAATGCCTGAAATTTGATATTCCCGGCTCACTCCTGACACTGTAGGTATCGGAATATTGAGTTCCCTAACGTTTTCTACAATGTAATGACCCATGCATTTAGTTCATTTGCCATTCCACGCTCAAAGTCTGTTAATTCTCGGCCATAATCAAGTCGTAAACTTTTTCACATGTATCACCTGAGTACAAATGACAGCTTCGCCAATGCTGTGCCCTTCTATACCTTGTGTACGTGATACTACTGCCATCTGTGTATGTGTAAATCCCGTGACGTATCACCTCAGTGTATGACAATATTAATTCCGCCCAAAACTTGGCCTCTTCCAATTCATTTTCTGTTTCTTGATGTTAATCTTCGTGCAGGAGGCTGGACAAAGTCGGCATTAAAACATATGATGAATAATCTGGTCTTCTCTACAGTCACACTGAATATCATCTTAGTCTGTGTAGCCTCATATTGCCAAATTAACTTTTGATCTGCCAACTCCAGATCTCGACTTTCAAGTCGTCTACTGCTCACCGTAGCCAAGAGGTAAAAGTTTCAAAACTCATTCCCAGGCAGGCTGAAAGTAGATCGTAGCCTCCATAGTGGCAACCTATCTTTTTGAGCAGTGGTTGTAAGTGCCTCGATGTTCTAAGTAAAGTCCACCTTGACTTCAGTCGTTGTGAGCGCGGTTCGTGCCGATGTGGAGGATGGGTTCTCTCTTGCTCCACTGTCTTTCTTTCCTCTTACGTAGCTAATGCTCTTCGAACTGGCGGTGGTGCTATCCCTAGAAGGTGGTTGTTATCGCATCGATTTTCGGAACGGGCTCGCAACACAAGAAAATTCACCGCACTCAAATCAGAGACCTACTATCGAGCTGCGTAGCAAATTGATCTTAAATGTACGAGTGATCATAACTTGCAGTAGTATAAAAATGGAATTTCGTGCTATGGGGGAGTTAGAAAGCGCTTTACCAGTAAACTGAATGACAGGCCAGCTATCCGATTGCCGGGACGTCCAAACCCCCCGTTGCGCTGCTTTGCAGAAGTACGATATTTCAGTGCTTTTGTTATTCCGAATTACGATCGTTCGGACGTGCATGCATGTCCAAAGGAACAGGCAGTGCGGCGACTACGGCCGCAATGGAATATATTAAATGTATTCGAAACTGCGAATGTGGACAACCATCAGCTGTAGAATGGAATGACGACAGTGAAAATTTGTACCGGACTGGCAATCGAACCCGGATTTGCCACTTACAGCGAGCGGTCGCCTTATCATTTGGCTATCGTGCAAGACTCAAGACCAGAGCCAAACTTCCATAGGTCGTCAACAATGCGTCTACGACCTGTACTCGTATATTCATTATGTATAATCCTGTACAGGTCACGCGCTGTACTTGAAAGTCACTTGCCCGGTATCGGCAGAGAAATACAATATTGCAGTGCCTGTGACCAATATTAAAATAGGACAATCTACCATTAGCCAAGTAAGCCAATTTAGATATCTCGGAAGCGCAATAACTGAAGACTTGAGATGTCACCAGGAGGTGAAAACTCGAATTGCCATAGCAAAGGAGGCATTCAACAGAAAGAGGAGACTCTTATGTGGCAAATTAGATATAGGACTAAGGTAAAGGCTTGGCAAATGTTTTGTCTGGAGTGTGGCACCGTATGGGTCAGAAACATGGACACTGAGACGAGAGGATGAAAAAAGGTTAGAAGCATTTGAGATGTGGATGTGTAAGAGAATGGAGAGAATAAGCTGGATGGAAAGAGTGAGTAATGAAAGAGTATTGGAAAGGGTTGGTAAGAGAAGATGTCTGCTAAAGGTTGTTAGAGAAAGGAAAAAGAACTGGTTGGGACATTCATTGAGAAGGGAGTGCCTGCTAGTAGATGCTTTGGAAGGATTGGTTTGTGGGAGAAGACTGAGAGGAAGAAGGAGATACAAGGTGATAGACGACATAAAGGGAAGAGGAAATTATGCAGACCTGAAGAGAATGGTAGAAGACCGGACAGCCTGGAGAGCTACCATGTGAAAACCTGCCTTTAGGCAGAACACTGATGATGATGATGATGTGTTATTCTGGTTACGATGCGGCGACTTCAGCCGTAATGAAATACATTAAATGTATTCGTACCTGCGAATATGGATAATCATCAGCTGCAGAATGGAATGACAAAAACGAAAATTTGTGCCGAACGGGGACTCGAAAGCGGATTTACACTTAATGCGAGCGGTCGCCTCCCATTTTTATTTTTATTTCGATCTTGCAGGTAGGATCGAACCCGTATCGGGCGAATGACAATCTAGCACGCAATTTTTTTTTTTTAATTTCATTTTCTTCTGTATTGTTTGTTGAATTTGTTCGGGGTGGATGCGCGATGACACCCGTACAGGTTCTTCGTTGATCCGTTCACTCAGTTTTTTTTTTTTAATTACAGAGGGTAGCTAACCCTCTGACCGAACACGCTGAGCTACCGCGCCGGCTACCATAATGAAAAAATGGTATCTGTCCTTTCGGACATGTCCGAAAGAACAGACACCATCTTCATATATATACATAGTTAAGGCTCACCCGTCATTTGACCATCTTCTTCTTCGCGGATGCACAAACAGTGCCCGAACTCCTACAGGAATCGGCAAAAAGCCGCAAGTAATGAGTATAATGGGCAGGGGTACTATGAATATAGTGCGGGACGATGAGTTGGGAATGTGGGTCTCACGGGAGGCGTGCCAGAGATACGTCCCTGCAGTCGCACTATGCTCTGTGTCCTTGGTGGCTCAGATGGATAGAGCGTCTGCCATGTAAGCGGGAGGTCCCGGGTTGGAGTCCCGTCGGGGCACACATTTTCAACTGTCCCCCTTGACTTACATCAACGCCTGCATTCAGCTAGGGGTATTCATTTCATTGTAATTTTGAGATAATTTTACTTGAAAGTCGCTTGCCTGGTGTCGGCGGATAAGTACGATATTGCAGGTCCTGTGTTATTCCGAATTACGATGCAATGTTCCTTTGAACATGCATGCATGTTCTCATTCGAGGTGACGCCAGGAAAATGCCAACGAACGTCTCCTTTCCCATGAAGAAGAGCTCACAAAACATCATTGGACTCTCAAGCTTGAACTAATAAAAGGATAAGACCTACAACATCACTTTCAGATGCGATACTGTAGTGACTGTGTTGTTCAGAAATACGGTGCAGTGTTCCTTCGGACATACATGCCTCCAACAACGTCTCCCTTGTAAGGGAATACATATGATGGATGTAGGGGTGCAGGTTGTAGATACATGATTGACGACATATGGAAGTTTGCGTCTGGCTGTGAGGCGTGCACCGATAGCCAAATGGTAAGGCGACCGCTCGGGATTCTACATCTACATCTACATCTACATCTACATTTATACTCCGCAAGCCACACAACGGTGTGTGGCGGAGGGCACTTTACGTGCCACTGTCATTACCTCCCTTTCCTGTTCCAGTCGCGTATGGTTCGCGGGAAGAACGACTGTCTGAAAGCCTCCGTGCGCGCTCTAATCTCTCTAATTTTACATTCGTGATCTCCTCGGGAGGTATAAGTAGGGGGAAGCAATATATTCGATACCTCATCCAGAAACGCACCCTCTCGAAACCTGGCGAGCAAGCTACACCGCGATGCAGAGCGCCTCTCTTGCAGAGTCTGCCACTTGAGTTTGCTAAACATCTCCGTAACGCTCTCACGGTTGCAAATAACCGCTCTTCTTTGGATCTTCTCTATCTCCTCCGTCATCCCGATCTGGTACGGATCCCACACTGATGAGGGACCGCTCGGGATTCTACATCTACATCTACATTTACATCTACATTTATACTCCGCAAGCCACACAACGGTGTGCGGCGGAGGGCACTTTACGTGCCACTGTCATTACCTCCCTTTCCTGTTCCAGTCGCGTATGGTTCGCGGGAAGAACGACTGTCTGAAAGCCTCCGTGCGCGCTCTAATCTCTCTAATTTTACATTCGTGATCTCCTCGGGAGGTATAAGTAGGGGGAAGCAATATATTCGATACCTCATCCAGAAACGCACCCTCTCGAAACCTGGCGAGCAAGCTACACCGCGATGCAGAGCGCCTCTCTTGCAGAGTCTGCCACTTGAGTTTGCTAAACATCTCCGTAACGCTCTCACGGTTGCAAATAACCGCTCTTCTTTGGATCTTCTCTATCTCCTCCGTCATCCCGATCTGGTACGGATCCCACACTGATGAGCAATACTCAAGTATAGGTCGAACGAGTGTTTTGTAAGCCACCTCCTTTGTTGATGGACTACATTTTCTAAGGACTCTCCCAATGAATCTCAACCTGGTACCCGCTTTACGAACAATTAATTTTATATGATCGTTCCACTTCAAATCGTTCCGCACGCATACTCCCAGATATTTTACAGAAGTAACTGCTACCAGTGTTTGTTCCGCTATCATATAATCATACAATAAAGGATCCTTCTTTCTATGTATTCGCAATACATTACATTTGTCTATGTTAAGGGTTAGTTGCCACTCCCTGCACCAAGTGCCTATCCGCTGCAGATCTTCCTGCATTTCGCTACAATTTTCTAATGCTGCAACTTCTCTGCATCATCCGAGAAAAGCCGCATGGGACTTCCGACACTATCTACTAGGTCATTTATATATATTGTGAAAAATATATTAGCGGGTTCCAGGCCCGGTCCGGCACAAATTTTCATTGTCATCATTCCATTCTACAGCTGATGGTTGTCCACACTCGCAGTTGCGAATACATTTAATGTATTTGTTTGGAGAAGGACCGACGACCGTTGGCGGTCACACAATGGTCAACGGCCAGCAGGGCCATGTCTGACGCCAAGAGGATTCCGTAACAGAAAGAACTTTCTGGAGCGACCACTTGTGAAACGTTTCATGAGATGGAGTGAGGAGGAACATTAAGAGAAGGTGCTATTGTCTGCCAAATTTAGAAACCACTTTTGGCATATTGACGGGTAGATAAAAAGAAGGCCCGAGTCTTTGAAACTGTGGCATGCCGCTGCATGTGCAGCTCTTGCGGAAAAAATTCGTTTAAGAATCTAAGGAGAACGGACATTGCTTCACATCGAACATTTCCCCTGAGTGACTGCGAGTGCGTTAAATACCGAAAGGAAGCTCCTTTATTGGCTGAGATAGAGACAGAAACAGCGAGGGACGACTCTTTTCAAGGGAACTGTTAGGAAACATTTCTTTCGTTAACCACGTTAAACATAATCCAGGGTAAGACTGTTAATATATTTAAAAATATTGAGAATCTGATTGATCGATATTTTAAAAATACAATCATCGGCCACGACATATGGAAAAACAACCGATAAATCGATGTAATAAATCTCGATTTGAACACAAAAAAAAATGTCGGCTGCACATTCTAAATATACTGCCAGTTTTAGAGCTGTATTTTTATGACTGATTTATTATGAGATATTCTGTACATCAACAAGATAGCAGCCTGCTTATCCCAACAGAACAGAACAAATGAAAACGATGCACGTTCGCGCTTGGCGGTAGCCTCAATGGTTAATGCACCGAAGTGGCACGATAAAAGGAGTCCCCGATGGGTACGTCGTTCGGTTTCGTCACATATCGGATTTCCCTGGAACGGTTCCTGTCGACTTTTCCGTTCTTTCGTTTCCGCAAATGTCAGCGGCCCAGCAACTATAGTGTCACAGGAGTTGCAGTTTCGCCGATTACGTCAGCATTTCCCCTCACACACCTCTGCCTGGAACAATCTTTCCATTCAGATTATTTGTTCATCAGTTTCAGCAACAGATTTTGAAGAATCCCAATGTGAAGTAATAGCACACTAATTGCGTTAAAATGGCTTTTTAACGCAACTGATATGCTGTTTCTTCGTATCGGATATTCACACAGCCACCCGCCAGTGGAATCAGACTAGTTCTTTGTGCGTCCTGTACTTGCTTCACCCGGTCAAAGAGAAAAACTGGACGTGATTAAAAGTAGTACGACTCCTTCGCACAGTGAAAGTAAAATTGTGTTCTACTACAATTTCAAAAGTACAAATATTTATCGAAACTTGCGAAAAAAATATGATACAAAATAAAAAATGGTTCAAATGGCTCTGAGGACTATGCGACTTAACTTCTGAGGTCATCAGTCGCCTAGAACTTAGAACTAATTAAACCTAACTAACCTAAGGACATCACACACATCCATGCCCGAGGCAGGATTCGAACCTGCGACCGTAGCGGTCACGCGGTTCCAGACTGAAGCGCCTTTAACCGCACGGCCACACCGGCCGGCTACAAAATAAAAATACTGGCATTCGATATCGCAGAAATATACGTAGATATTGTGATGTTTAAAGCTTTCCCGGCGTACTGATTGTTCCATAAAAACACGGGAGAACTGCCGGATATCAGTAACGTAGTAGTACTACTACAGTGGCACTCACCTGAAGATGGCCAGAAGACTCTGCGCCGAAATATCGTGGCAGGACGTTACTGATATCCGGCAGCTCTCCCGTGCTTTTATGGAACTATGTAGATATTCTTTGCAAAAATGTCGACATATTTTATCAACAACCTTGGTCCAGGGAAGGGGGCTCTAAAAGGACGCATTTTTAGTGGTCGGAGATCGCAAGAAATAGAATCCAGCGAATCAGAGGTAGCTCGAAAGGAAAAAAGCAGTAGTGTGAGTTTTCCTCGACGGCCGCAGTCGCACTGTAAGAGATTTCATCGAGGGAGTTCAGTAAGACACTCCACCAGAGATTTGTCAGACGCTCCTCGTATCGTGCTCGTGTCGCCAAGCTGCTCTGCAGCTGTTTCACTTACGACGCAAACTTGGAAGGAAGTCGCCGACTCTACTGCGGACTGAGACCGCAGCATTTCCTCCGCCAACATCCACAATACGAGGTCTGTTCAAAAAATTCTGGAAAATTCGTAATTTCGCGCCAGTGGTGTGTTGGAGCGAAATGCGGTTGGCATCCCTGCACACACCTGTGTTTAACCCTCGCAGTCATCATCATCAGTTATATCATATTAGCAGGTCCTTTGCCTCTCCATTTTGTGCGATCCATTACTTCCTTCTTAAGGCTGCTGTATGTTGTACCGTCCATCGCGTCATCCAGTATCTGGAATCTCTTCCTTCCTCGCTTCCTTTTCCCTTCTACATAACCTTCTAAAACTGTTTTTATCAGTGCGTCATTCTTTCTTAATATATGCCCAATCCAATTTCTTTTTCTTCTCTTTATTACATCTAGTAACTGCTTTTCTCTCCCACTCTTCTCAGTACCTCTTCATTTTTTACTCTGTCCATCCAACTTAATCTTTCCATCCTCCGCCATGTCCAGGTCTCAAAAGCCTCCAGCCTTTCTCTGTCTTTCTTCCTCATAGTCCATGTTTCAGCGCCATATAGAAGAACACTCCATACAAGACATTTTATGATACTCCTTCTGAGTTCTCTGTCCAGACCGCTGCAGAAAATTCTCCTTTTCTTATAAAACGCCTCGTTTGCCATTGCTATCCTTGTTTTAATTTCTGTGGTGCACTTCCAGTCGATGTCTATCCTGCTTCCAAGATACTTAAAATTTTGCACCTGTTCTAGTATTTCTCCATTCAGCATAATTTTTATTTCCTTATTTCCTCCTAGTGCCAATACTTTTGTTTTATTTGTGTTAATTTTCATTCCATATTTTTTTCCGTTAGTTTCAATGGTGTCCACCAAATCCTGTAATTCTTTTTCCCCTGTGGCTAGAAGGACCATGTCATCAGCAAACCTGAAACACGCAGTATCAAGCCATTTTCAGTATCGTGAATTGCCAGGAGGGATACTTTGTGCCCACCACACAAAAATTTAAAAAATAAATAACATTCATGAATTGTTCTTCAATAACATTAATAATATACTTTTGAAAGATCTGTTGATGCATAATCAGAATCCAGAACCTGAATATTTATTTTAAAACTGTTATCAGAAGTCGGTTGCTGTGACCTAGCGGTTGCAGGCGCTTTAGTCCGGAGTCGCGCTGCTTCTACAGTCGCAGGTTCGAATCCTGTCTCGGTCATGGATGTGTGTGATGTCTTTAAGTTAGTTAGTTTTAAGTAGTTCTAAGTCTAGGGGACTGATGATCTCAGATATTAAGTCCCATAGTGCTTAGAGCCATTTGAACCCTTTTTGTTTTCAGTAATGCATTTTATATCTTTCACTTACTTCGTCATCTCAATTTACTAAGTCTAATTATCCTGAGAAAAATTATTAGTAAATGTCGTCATTGTACTACTGAAGTACACTTTACTATAATTAAAAAATATAACAGAAACTTGAGGTAATATACAAATAGCTTAGGTGCATAGCATAGTTTTGTGAGAAGAATTATTCGCCACTTTCTTCGGAATCTACTTAACACTTGCAACATACAACAGTTTTTTCGCTGTGCTTACCACATGTGTATCTCATACATTTGTTGCAGATTATTGCTCAAATGGCTCTGAGCACTATGGGACTTAACAGGTGAGGTCATCAGGCCCCTAGAACTTAGAACTACTTAAACCTAACTAACCTAAGGACATCACACCCGTCCATGCCCGAGGCAGGATTCGAACCTGCGACCGTAGCGGCAGATTATTGCTGTTCTGTTAATTTTGTTGTAGTTTTCTGCTTTTGAACGGCTGTCACTAACACGTAAATGACATCCACCTTTACCTCCTTGTAGCCCTCTTAGTTGAACATTTCCTCACCATTTGATCTATCATGTCAACGCCACCTTTAGTCTCATTGTAATATATATTTGTATTTTCTTCTTAGTGTCAGTAGGAGAAACCAATTGCAGCGTCATCATGTTAAGATGACAGAAACAGCAGATTTCTTTTGGGTTTTTCACGGGGGATATAAGAAACAATTGTGATCGGAAGATCACTGAAAGCAAATTTGCTAGAATGTAATTCTCCTGTTGAGATACCTTTCAGTTCTTGAGGTATATGTTTCCTATTAGCTTGTAATGTTCCCACGAGAGTCAACTTCTGATTCACCCATAGATCTTCGGCCAAATAATTGAAGTGTAATATCTGTCAGTGGTGACATTTTGCCCTGAATTATGTATAGGAACCACCAGACGTTTGACCGCAGCTGCAGTGGGATTTGATTGTTATGTACAATCATTTCATTTCCCAGCATAAGACTCCATGCTGATAACATATCTCGTTTTAGAGTCTGTGAGCTTGCGTATGAGTATGCCATATTTACCAGGTTTTTCCTTCATGATGAGCTTGAAGGGGTACCTGCCATGGATCAGTGACAACATTTCAACAACAGTGTGCATCCCAACAAAATAATATTTTGGCAGTAATTCATTCATTTTGTCAAAAACTTCTCGTATATTGCTGCAGACTTATCACGTTTCCTGCATTCGCTTCGTGACTCTCTGCCATCACATCTTAACAATTTTAGTAAATTGCTGGAATCTGAGTCATCTCACGGTAGCAGTATAAACAAACCTTCCTGAAGTGTAGGACCATAAATCTGTAACAGATGACTTACTGTCGTTTTCCTTCCCTAATAGTAATAAGTAGCCCCATATACAGCATGAATTCATGTCTGTCTGTCTTGGGTATTTTCTGCCTTAATACCTCTCCATTGGTATGCTGTATTATGATGTTGAAAATTTCGGGGGACGAAAACTTTTCAAATTATTCTCTTATTGTTCCTACTTTACCTTTGTCTCTTATGCCTTCTCTTTCTGTCACTATGTTCCGTGCTACTCGTCTTCTAATGTAAGGAGGTTTGGAGCTATAAATTTTCTAGTGCTTGTAATATACTTGTCACTAACCTCGCAAGCTGCGTCGTCGTCAGTTTCAGGTGCCCAGAGTTTATCTTCAGCGTCTCCCCGCACACAACACATTGCTCTTCAGGTTCCCTCGCTACATCGTCAGTTTCATCAAATTCAATGTGAGAATCTGTAGATTCTTCCAAAGTCTGTGATATGTCTCTGTCACTAAGTGGCTGGCGATACATTTTCAATCACAGTTGTTTTAAGACTGGACTAAGTGCCACTGAACAGGAAACAATAAAGAACCAGAGGGAAATAAATCATTGTTGAGACCTTTGTTGCTGTCAACCGAGAGAAATATAATGTCCATGTGTTCTAAGGGCACGTAATGCTATTATTTGTCGAGTAAGACGACTGTTGTGCGAAGTTGCATCTACTACCAAGGGGGAGGGACTTTATGACCACCTCCCGTAACCCTCGTGCAGGTTTGTACACATGTCGTCGGAACGCTGTCATTATGCTACCAAGGAAAACATTTATGAGCTAAATCACAGTTTCATTTTAGTTTATTTAAACAAATACAAGAATCTTACATTACATCGCTAATTTACTATTTGATTAAACAAATAAGAAACTTTAGTGTCATTCTATTGCCGCAGCTGACATATCAATCTATTTCAACACTTTTTTAAGCACATATGAACAAAGACACTCTTTCATTGCAATATAAAAGGACAAAGGCTTTATATATTAAAGAAATATGAATTATCACAAAGTTCCTTTCATCTACACTGTTAATTTTCTTGCGCATTTTCGGGAAATGCTTTACACTTCTCACATGTACAGCCACGGAAATAAGTATTCATACAGTAGGTGGTGACAAACTACGATGGTGTGTTGGGATAGTAAATCACCCTCAGCGCCGATACGAGTAAGTACCATGATGTAGCCTCAGATAACCATGTTCTTGGTAATGAAGCTTCGCGTATGCCATGAATCTGTTCTGGTTCAAATGATTCAAATGGCTCTGAGCACTATGGGACTCAACTTCTGGGGTCATCAGTCCCCTAGAACTTAGGTTTAAGTAGTTCTAACTAACCTAAGGACACCACACACATCCATGCCCAAGGCAGGATTGGTACCTGCGACCGTAGCGATCGCGCGGTTCCATACTGTAGCGCCTAGAACCGCTCGGCCACCCCCGCCGGCAATCTATTCTGGGAAAAAAAAATATGTTACACTCCGCACAGTCTACAACAGGGCAAAATGTATTTACACAGCAGACTACTTTCAACCAAACAAACGGCTGACGCAGCCCCGGAGTGCATGTCACACTTGTGTAGTCTTGTGGCGGCCGTGAAGCAACAGCACGTCGGACGTGGGTACCGTAGAACAGCAGAATGGGCCGCAAGGGGAAGGAAACGACCATTGAGGAACGAAACATCGTTGTCGCCGAGCGACTGTGCAATCTATCATTAAGCGATAGACATGTAGTAATAAACAGTTAACGACACGGTCGTCCACAGAAGCTTACAACAAGAGAGACCAGAATGCTACTAATAATCATCAAGAAAAACCCGAAAACGACAACGTCGGCACTATCCGCATATGTACATGACCACTTCCGAAAGGACATCACTCCAAGGGCAGTTCGTACCATTCTCAATAGTTCGGGCTACAGAGCCAGGGTCCCGAGACGAAAGCTCTACATTAGCAAAAAGAACAGGAAGTGGCGGATGGAATTCGCGAAACAGCATGTATCCAAGACAGCAGACTTCTGGGATACTGTATTGTTTAATGATGAAAGCAAATTTAATATCGTGCACAATGATGGTAGGATCTTGGTCTCGAGAAGACCGAATACAGACTTCGACCGAAACAACATTCAACTCACGGCGAAGCACGGAGTTAGTGGAGTGATGGTATGGGGCTGTATGTCAGCCTCCGGTGTCGGAAAATTAGTGTTTGTGGAAGGTACCATGGACAGATTTGTGTATATGAACATTCTCAAACAGAACTTACAACAGAGTGTTGACGCCCTGGGCCTTCCTAGAAATTATTACTTCCAACAGGACAATGCTCCCAAACATACGGCGCAAATTGTCCGGCTGTGGTTGCTCTACAACACTCCACACACTCTTAAAACACCAGCTCAGAGTCCGGACCTGAATCCCATGGAACACTTGTGAAGTGAGCTGGAAACACGAGTGAGAAAACACATCATCCGTAGTAAGGCCTCTTTGAAAGAGGCTCTTCTTCGAGAATGGGAAGGTATCAGGTCGGAAACTACAAGAAAATTGGTCCATTCCATGCCACGGAAGTTGCGAGAAGTAATACATTGGAAGGGTATGCATGCGAAGTATTAAACATGTTCTGGCTTTGTTAGAAGTGTGGCCGGCCGGAGTGGCCGTGCGGTTCTAGGCGCTGCAGTCTGGAACCGAGCGACCGCTACGGTCGCAGGTTCGAATCCTGCCTCGGGCATGGATGTATGTGATGTCCTTAGGTTAGTTAGGTTTAATTAGGTCACATTTCTAGGCGACTGATGACCTCAGACGTTAAGTCGCATAGTGCTCAGAGCCATTTTGTTAGAAGTGTCATTTTATGTTGGTGTATGAATACTTAATTCCCAGCGCAGTAGAGAACTTGGCAGACGGTTTTGTATTTTGTTTTGTAAAGGCTTGTTCATTATCGTTGTATATACCAGCATAGCTGCATTGGCGACTGGCCAATGTGTATAGTGCATATCAATTAGTGTTTTTGGTTTCGTATTGTCAATAAAGGCAGTTTACTTATTTCCATTACTGTATGCACTGTTTTTACATGTCCTTTGCAAATAAAGCTATTGCCTCATTTGCATGAAAAATTATTTGAGCATTGATTCCTGCGCTGTATCCATTAGAGCATAGAATACAACCAATGTCCATCTTCTTGTCACCTGTGATGGAATACGCACCTCCCAGTTCATCGACTGTGTCGACACCTCCCTTTGTTATATTGTAATCCAAAACTATCTCTGGTTTACCTGTAACTTCGCCAATGGTTCCAAAATCGTGCGAAGTTGAAAGTAACATAACAGCCTTGTTTTGTTTCGGCACATACGAAACTAGCGTCATATCATTCTGAATACCAAATAAAGAGGAGTTGATAGCCCTACATTTACCAGGTAAAAATTCTTGTGGGACCTCGCGTTTCTTTTTTCTCAACTTGCCGATGTATGTTAGTGGCTTTTTCAAAAAAGAGAGTTGGCTAAGGAATAGTTACTGTACCAATTATCAGTTGTAACGTTTCTTCCTGAGCCTTCAGGGTGAGTAACTAGCCTTCCTACAATATCACAGGGGGAACTGGAAACATCATATGGCCATTTAGGTTGTTTTTCTCAGTATACTTCAATATTACTCGTGAAGAATGTTTTAGCACCTGCTAAAACAAAAATCTTTATCCCTTACTTTGCTAGTTTGTTCGGGATATACTGAACAAGAGCAGAACTACCCCAGAGAACTTGCAACTTTTCGTCTACTGCCACAAATTGTCCTACACTATAAGTGTTCTTCGTTCACCAGAAAGGCATCCAATATTTGTCGTATTTAGCAAGTTTACCAGTTACTCTTCTTTCTTGCCTTGTACGCTTGTCGTCAAAACGGAAACATTGCAAAAGGATCAGAAATCATCTGTAGCTCATCACAGCTCGCGTAATCTACATACCAGAACCATCTGCTGCTCCACGGTTTAATGACATTTGTGTGGTTTGCTTTCTTAGTCCCGAAGAGATACAGCAATCCCAAAAATATCATTATTTCATTCCTTGTAGTTTTCTTAGCGCCCCTTTCTATGGAATGTTGTACACATTCTTTCTTATATTGAATGTAGTTCGTGTATTTTACAATGTCATCAATCATTTCCAGGCTAAGTATTGTCCCTAAAGCCTCTGTTTCACTTGTGATCCCTCTGGCAACACGTGTAGGCACAATATTTTCACAATATTCTTTCTTTTTGTTTTCGAAGTCACATTAGGACATATTTTATTCCATTTACACGTTTATAAAAAGTTGTTGAGTATTAAGTATCTTTGTCTAATTCCAGAGTTTTAAAATGTTGCCGGCCGGGGTGGCCGAGCGGTTCTAGGCGCTACAGTCTGGAACCGCGCGAACGCTACGGTCGCCGGTTCGAATCCTGCCTCGGACATTGATGTGTGTGATGTCCATAGATTCGTTAGGTTTAAGTAGTTCTAAATTCTAGGGGACTGATGACCTCAGAAGTTAAGTCCCATAGTACTCAGAGCCATTTTTTTAAAAGGTTGTTGAGAATTAAGCGTATTTGTCCTACAAAATTTTTGGTAACATTTTTGGGAAACAGCGATATTGTAAGCTATGTAAAGTTTGTGAAAAGCAGTCTAAATCGCGATGGTTATTTTATTTAAAATGACCGGTTTCGAGCTAGTCTCCGGCCTTTACATGTCCATATCTTGTGCCAGGGGGTCTGGAGGACTATGACCGTTCACTACTGTAAAAAAGTGAAACACCTACAGCCGTCCTTATGTCGCCATTTATTGTATAGATACCAGTTTCGGCGCTTCAATGTACCATCTTCAGGCCTTAATTGATGCTGAAGTGGTTTCACGATTCATATATACGAACAATCAGTGGCCAACAAGGGCTTTACGCAGACTACCTGTAACTGTGATGTCGTCTTTCCAACCATCAACTGACTGACGACTAGTGATTGTTCTGGACATCGTCAACTTCATCTGATGGTTCTATTCTGAAGATGGTCTAAGAGTAGGCTGAAACCGGTCATTTTAAATAAAATAACTGTCGCGATACACACTGTTTATCAGTAATTTTATATATTTGTCCTAATTGTTGAGAAGTAAAAGCTTATAGAAAAGAATAAACATCCTTTGTACCCAATAAATTATTGAGAAGAAAAATCTTTAAGATGCTTAAGCCGTTCGACTGGAGTGGATTTCAAGCAACCTATTATGATTCTGCAGGTGTCTCTGAGAGTTACATCCATCTGTTCGGCATATGTTGAATTATAACGAGCAGGACATGCATAGTCTGTCGCAGAATAGCACAGTGCTGCCATTTCAGGTTGACAGTCCCACCGTGATCTGGCCAGTTTCTGTAGAAGATTGTTCCTGGTGGGAACTTTTGAATTGTAGTTTATGCAGTGCTTGGAAGTAAGAGATCTATCAGGTGTCACCCCTAGATATTTTACGTTTCACAATGATCCAATTCGATACCTGATTATACCTCATTTAATTTGCGACTACCTTCCCTTTTTCTCAAAGGAAAAGAACACACGTGTGTCTTTGTGAGATTCTGTTGTGGTATCTGGAAAGTTGTTCACGGGCGTTCGTGAGTGTTCCGCCCTGATGCAAAATCTGTGCTTTGGGTCGCTATAGTCCGTGAGACGAGTGATTGGTACTGACAGTTCCGGCGGGCAGACGGCGCTGTTGCCGAACGTGGCTCACAGCACGCGGCGCCCTGTCTGCTACACGCATTCTCTAGCAGCAGAAATAAAAGCGAGACAAAATACAAGTCGTATTGGTACGCGTGAATTTATTTAAAGTTAATGCTTGAAATATATTAACTCGAAAACTGAAAAGAGCTATTTAGTACAAGTATCTAACATGCTGAAACATAATACAGTTATTTGTTAAACTTCACAACTGAAATGAAAACTATTTTCGCAAGTTGTTGAACATTAGCAGTTTTGGTTTCCATTGTTAAGTATTAGCATTATTAATTTGTTCTACTACAAGCTACAGAATAATTGGTCAGTGTATTAAGAGTTATAATCTGAAGAAAGTACTCACAATATGATGATCTGGTTGTAGATCGATAGCAAACTCCCTCCTTACATTCCTGAATACGTTGTAGTTACTGTAATGGAAAAACACCACTCACATCACTGTCAGAATCTGATTTGACATTCTCTTCCTCAGCACTACTCGAACTATCACTGCTCTCTCCCAGATGTATAATTAAATTTTCGATGCATTCTTCCACAACCCCTTCGGTTTTGGCCGCCTCTCTGATGGCACTTGCAGTGCTGTTTACAATTTTAGCCCACGTCTCGCTTGTCACTTTATTGATAGCTGCTGGAAGGAGAGTTTCCACTTCAGAGATCGTGAATTTTTTATTGTTTGCAGCAATGTAATTTTTTATCTGCGCCCACACTCCTTCAATTGCATTGAAGCGACAGTGGTATGGAGGAAGCCGAACGATTTCATGCCCGTGCCTTTTAGTAATCTCGTCAATTACATATGTTGGAAATTGGGGTTTCTTTTGTGCCACAATTTCGAGCAGTTCCGCCTTCCTTAAATCTTCTCTGAAATCTACTTTTCGCCGTTTCAACCACTGAATGATATCGTCTTTTTTTGTTGCCAAGGTTGGTGCCTTATCGTGAACAACGGAATGATAAGGCGCATTGTCCATAACAATCACTGATGGACTTGTCAGATTCGTCATAGGCGATGTCTCGAACCATTCTTGAAATACTACACTGTTCATTTCTTCATGGTAATCTCCCGTCTTTTTTGACCGAAACATTTTCAAGCAGTTTGGCACAAAACCTTTCGATGTTCCTGGATGTAAGACAATAATACGCCCTCCTTTGCCAACAGGCACTGCCATTGTCCCCTCGGGCGTTCCATCATTCCAGCCTCTACGTAAAGAATGGCTGGCGTTGACCCAAGTTTCATCTAACCACACTATACTTTCGAATTCCACACCCATGATCCCGCGCAGAAATCTGCACCGCCATGCAACTACATCTGTCCTTTCCATTAATATTTTGCGTCCGTTAAACAGCGAATAGCTGAAGCCTATGTCTTTCAACACTGTACGCAATGAAAATTTGCTCCCTTTAAAAAGATCGTCTTTCTGAAGCGACACCAATAATTTAGATAGAGTGGGATGTTCCTTTCTCTTATAATAGCTGTATATATGACGACGAATAGCGTCTTTCTGAAAATCGTCCAAAGCTGTCACTTGCTTATTTCTCAGTCGCTTCTTTCCTGGTGTGTGCAGCTTTATTGTGCCACGCTCATCACAATCTATACTATACTGTTCTTTCCCTATCTTTACAACAGTGTTCTTACTTATTTTCAATGCTGCTGCAGTTCTCTTCACAACCTGAACAACAGGAATTAAGGGCCCACCTTTGTCCTTTTCTTTCTCAAAGTAATCCCTCACAGAGCACACGAATTCACGGGCCTGGGTGTGTAGCGCACTTTTCTTCCTCCGTTTCACTTCTTGTGTTGGGCTGGTACTACCCGCCGCACTAGACATTGTTTACAACGAAACATAAACAAAGAAACACTAAAAGCAACAACAACGAAATAAACTGCGAATTCAACTTCAGACAAACGACGAACGACCGCACCGCATGCACACGAGACACTGGTCAGTTTCATAAGCACGCGCGACCGGGTTTCAGAGCGGCAACGTGGCCCTTGCTACCCGCTCAAAGTCAGGCCGTCATTGGCTGCCTGCCTGGGGTCGCTAGGCAACGGAAAGACGCTACCGAGCTGTCAATACCAAAGACTCGTCTCCCAGACTATAGAGCAGGATCATCGGCATACAAGAAGCTCTTGCCATTCGTGTATATATTGAACAGAAGATGGGCCAGCACGCTTCCCAGCAGGTGTCCGTTTTCCGGTAGTTTCCAATGACGAATTTGCGGTTCTGAAAAAGAGTTGCAATGAGTGTTGTTATGCTAAAATCCTTGGTTAGGTTGTAGACCTTGCCAAATGGTAGCTCGTGATTGACAGCCTCATGGGTTGCCGATAAGCAAATAAACTGAAAATTGTACAGCCCATAACGGACAGTGTTTTCTTTTGGAAAATATGGAAGTCTGTGGATCCATTTCCAAACTAAATTAATGCACATTAACGTGCTTGTAAGGATGTGCCCAACAACATCATTTGGGTTTTTGTTGATTAACATTAGTTAATTTGACTAAAATCAGAACACCTTCAACGTCCAAAGAAGACTTCGTGCCTTCTTGCCAACACCAATTACTTGTATTCACTTAGAGCCACACGCATGCGACACCACTGCCATGTATCTGACATGCCTTGTGGCTTGTCAGCTGGTTGGCACGTTGCTGATATGGAATGTATTATTCTAATTGGTCTACCCTATCTCTTCCTAAAATATTTTCTACTAGCTGAGTACCCAGCGTTGCCCTGGAGTGTACTCTGTTAGTCCATCTCCACTTCCTCCTTATTCTGTCCATCTCTTTCTTCTCCACCACTCTGTCCATCTCCTTCATCCTACTCTATCTGTATATATGCTCCACACTCCTCTCTCTGTTCCACTACTGCTCCCTCCATTCTTTGTCCATCTCCTCCAGCTCCTATCTCTGTCCACATCCTTCACACACCACTCTCTCTCCATCTGCTCCTGCCCCCCCCCCCCCTCTCTCAGCCTCTTCTACACGTACCCTCCGTCCCTTGCAACACCCTCATTGGCATTGTAGCGAGAAGGAAGTGCTTCTCTGGGCGGTATCACTAACCTGGTATCTTGCTGCTTCGCTAAGTCCCTCGTAGCACAGAAGTAGCGCTCAGTCGCCAGGTTCCATGTAGGTGGTGTGGATAGTGGAGTGTTTAGGGATGCCAGTTGTTAATCGTCAACAACGTTTGTACTATACTTGTTTTAATACAGAAATTGCTTTGTCACACACGTCACAGAATCAGCATTTGCAATGTGGCGGCTATGGACTACGCCGTTGTATTCTACCCTTTACACCCTTTCCCAATAGACACTGCCCATGACACGTGGCGTTCTTATAACTAATAACTTCACTTTATATCTTGCTTAACATCTGAAATATGCACTCGCGACCGTTGTTTTAGAGCCGCCCCTGTTACTCGACCGTGCTTTTTGAGCGGCTCCTCGTGACTAAATCGTCCTGTCTTCCCGAAGGACAAGAGAGCCCACCCCACCTTTCTCTCCCAGCCAATAAGGACACTTCTCTCGTTACCTATATATATATATCCAAACTTTCAGCCAATGGGCGTTCAGATCGCTGTTGCTAGGCGGATCTGACGCCACGTTTGCGGACATTGTGTCGGAAGTTTGTCTCGGAACACTGTCTCAGATTGTAAGATCCTATTCCCGAATAGTCGGATCCTGTCCCCCCCTCCTAAGGTTGCACAACATGGGCTCCTATGATTTCATCACTAATGCTCTTTGCTGACGCTTAATTGTTAAATGTACATGTAGCCTGGTTGCTACTGAGCATTCCCTATCGCGCGTAATACTTGGCTTAAACACGTGAAGGGAATCCATATATGCATTACACCCTCTCCGCCAACCTCTCTCTCTGTACATGTGCTCCTCCCTCTCTCTATGTTCATCTGCTCCTCGCCGCCTCCGCTCCTCCAGCCCCCTCTAAATCTATCTCCTCCTCCCCTAGTTCTTTGTCCATCTCCTCCTCTTTCTTTCCATCTGATTCCCCCTATTCTTACCGTCTCCTCCTCCACTTCTCCATCTCCTCCTCCAGCTCACACTGTTCATCTCCTCCTCCCACCACTCTTTGTCCTCTCTCAGTCCATTGTCCATCACCCCTTCTTCCCCATATCTGTCCATTTCTTCCTCTCCCTCTCCCTATTGATGTCCTTCTGCCCCATATCTGTCTCCATTTTCTCTTTCCCCCCCTCTGTCCATCTCTTCCTCCCAATTATCTCTGCACATTATCACCCCAACCCTAATAAGAAGTTGCTAGTTCGTAGCCCCGCAGTATTTGTTTTCAGATTGTAATTTAGTGTACCAAATTTGCAGAAATCGATGGAAAGGTTTAGGAAGACCTTTGCTCCTGTGGCTTTGGCCACATGTCAAATAAGCTTCACATACATTTAACGTATTTCATACATATTTGTACATGTATTTCACCTATATCTAGAGAATTTCTTACCACAGTTTCTATTTCTAACTATTCAGTATTTATGACGTCATACTGCTGAGCTACGTGTTCTATAATGATAGAATTTTGCAGGTATATCCAGTGGCATGCCTTGCGAATAGAGTTTGTAGCAAAGAAGTGGCGCGAGGGATTCGCCGAGCGGTCTAGGGCGCTGCACTCATGGATTGTGCGACTGATCCCGGCTGAGGTTCGAGTCCTCCCTCGGGCATGGGTGTGTGTGTTTGTCCTTTTAGGTTAAGTAGTGTGTAAGCTTAGGGACTGATGACATTAGCAGTTAAGTCCCATAAGATTTCTCACACATTTGAACATTTTTAGCAAAGAAGTAATCGATATGAACACCATGCCTGATGCGGTAGTTTTCACACATCTCAGTGTTTCTGATGCGGTAGTTTTTCACACATCTCAGTGTTTCTGACGTCATATCTTCTGAAATGTCGTACAATCATACACTGAAGAGCCATAGAAACTGGTACACCTACTTAATATCGTTTAGGGCCACCACGAGCACGCAGAAGTACTGCGACACTACGTGGCATGGACTCGACTAATGTATGAACTGGTGCTGGAGGGAGCTGACACCATGAATCCTGCAGGGCTATCCATAAATCCGTGAGAGTACGAGGGGGTGCAGATCTCTTGTGAACTGCGCGTTGCAAGGCATCCTAGATATGCTCAATAATGTTCATGTCCGGCGGGGTTGGTGGCCAGAGGAAGTGTTTAAACTCAGAAGAGTGTTCCTGGGGCCACTCTGTAGTAATGTCCTGCTGGAATTCTCCAAGTCCCTCGGAATGCACAATGGATATGAATCAGATAGGATGCTTACGTATGTGACACCTTGCAGAATCGTATCTACACGTATTAGGGGTGCCATATCACTCCAACTGCACACGCCCCACAACATTACAGAGCCTCCATCAGCTTGAACAGTCCCCAGCTAGCATGGAGAGACCAAGGATTCATGTGGTTGACTCCATCCGCTCGATACAATTTGAAACGAGACTCGTCCGACCCTGCAACATGTTTCCATTCATCAACAGTCCAATGTCGTTGTTGACGGTCCCAGGCGAGGCGTAAAGCTTTGTGTCGAGCTGTCATCTAGGGAACACGAGTGAGACTTCGACTAACATATTAAGTAGTGCTTCAGGGAATTGACACCATGAATCCTGCAGGGCTGTCCATAAATCCGTAAGAGCACGAGGGGGTTGAGATCTCTTCTGAACAGTACTTTGCAAGGCATCTCAGATTTGCTCAATAATTTTCTTGTCTGGGGAGTTTGGTGGCCAGCGCAAGTGTTTAAACTGAGGAGAGTCCAACATAGGCGTTGACGGGCCGAGGCGAGGCGTGCAGTCATCAAGGGTACACGAGGGGGCCTTCGGCTTCGAAAGTTTCGTCGAATGGTTCGCACGCTGACACTTGTTGATGGCGCAGCATTGAAATCTGCAGCAGTCTGGGGAAGGATTGCACTTTAGTCACGATTTTCTGCAGTCGTCGTTGGTACCTTACTTGAGGGATCTTTATCCGGCCTCAACGGTATCGGAGTTGTGATGTTTAAGCGTATTCCGCCCCCGTATCTGGGAGATCAGCGCGACGGAATGTCATACCAAGGAACCCGGGTTCGATTCCCGGCTGGGTCGGAGATTATCTCCGCCCAGGGACTGTTTGTTGTGTTGTCCTACTCATCTTTTATCTTCTCACCTTCGTCGACACGCAAGTCGCCGAAGTGGCGTCAACTCAAAAGACTATAGTCCGTGAGACGAGTGATTGGTAGTGACAGTTCCGGCGGGCAGACGGCGCTGTTGCCGAACGTGGCTCACAGCACGCGGCGCCGTCTGCTACACGCATTCTCTAGCAGCAGAAATAAAAGCGAGACAAAATACAAGTCGTATTGGTACGCGTGAATTTATTTAAAGTTGATGCTTGAAATATATTAACTCGAAAACTGATAAGAGCTATTTAGTACAAGTATCTAAGATGCTGAAACATAATAAAGTTATTTGTTAAACTTCACAACTGAAATGAAAACTATTTTCGCAAGTTGTTGAACATTAGCATTTTTGGTTTCCATTGTTAAGTATTAGCATTATTAATTTGTTCTACTACAAGCTACAGAATAATTGGTCAGTGTATTAAGAGTTATAATCTGAAGAAAGTACTCACAATATGATGATCTGGTTGTAGATCGATAGCAAACTCCCTCCTTACATTCCTGAATACGTTGTAGTTACTGTAATGGAAAAACACCACTCACATCACTGTCAGAATCTGATTTGACATTGTCTTCCTCAGCACCACTCGAACTATCACTGCTCTCTCCCAGATCTATAATTAAATTTTCGATGCATTCTTCCACAACCCCTTCGGTTTTGGCCGCCTCTCTGATGGCACTTGCAGTGCTGTTTACAATTTTAGCCCACGCCTCGCGTGTCACTTTATTGATAGCTGCTGGAAGGAGAGTTTCCACTTCAGAGATCGTGAATTTTTTATTGTTTGCAGCAATGTAATTTTTTATCTGCGCCCACACTCCTTCAATTGCATTGAAGCGACAGTGGTATGGAGGAAGCCGAACGATTTCATGCCCGTGCCTTTTAGTAATCTCGTCAATTACATATGTTGGAAATTGGGGTTTCTTTTGTGCCACAATTTCGAGCAGTTCCGCCTTCCTTAAATCTTCTCTGAAATCTACTTTTCGCCGTTTCAACCACTGAATGATATCGTCTTTTTTTGTTGCCAAGATTGGCGCCTTATCGTGAACAACGCATTGTCCATAACAATCACTGATGGACTTGTCAGATTCGTCATAAGCGATGTCTCGAACCATTCTTGAAATACTACACTGTTCATTTCTTCATGGTAATCTCCCGTCTTTTTTGACCGAAACATTTTCAAGCAGTTTGGCACAAAACCTTTCGATGTTCCTGCATGTAAGACAATAATACGCCCTCCTTTGCCAACAGGCACTGCCATTGTCCCTTCGGGCGTTCCATCATTCCAGCCTCTACGTAAAGAATAGCTGGCATTGACCCAAGTTTCATCTAACCACACTATACTTTCGAATTCCACACCCATGATCCTGCCCAGAAATCTGCACCGCCATGCAACTACATCTGTCCTTTCCATTAATATTTTGCGTCCGTTAAACAGTGAATAGCTGAAGCCTATGTCTTTCAACACTGTACGCAATGAAAATTTGCTCCCTTTAAAAAGATCGTCTTTCTGAAGCGACACCAGTAATTTAGATAGAGTGGGATGTTCCCTTCTCTTATAATAGCTGTATATATGACGACGAATAGCGTCTTTCTGAAAATCGTCCAAAGCTGTCACTTGCTTATTTCTCGGTCGCTTCTTTCCTGGTGTGTGCAGCTTTGTTGTGCCACTCTCGTCACAATCTACACTATACTGTTCTTTCCCTATCTTTACAACAGTGTTCCTACTTATTTTCAATGCTGCTGCAGTTCTCTTCACAACCTGAACAACAGGAATTAAGGGCCCACCTTTCTCCTTTTCTTTCTCAAAGTAATCCCTCACAGAGCACACGAATTCACGGGCCGGGGTGTGTAGCGCACTTTTCTTCCTCCGTTTCACTTCTTGTGTTGGGCTGGTACTACCCGCCGCACTAGACATTGTTTACAACGAAACATAAACAAAGAAACACTAAAAGCAACAACAACGAAATAAACTGCGAATTCAACTTCAAACGACGAACGACCGCACCGCCTGCACGCGAGACACTGGTCAGTTTCATAAGCGCGCGCGACCGGGTTTCAGAGCGGCAACGTGGCCCTTGCTACCCGCTCAAAGTCAGGCCGTCATTGGCTTCCTGCCTGCGGTCGCTAGGCAACGGAAAGACGCTACCGAGCTGTCAATACCAAAGACTCGTCTCCCAGACTATAGCACCAGGCGAACGGATTACCCGACGGGAGGCCCTAGCCACACATTTTTTTCCCCGGATTCCTGATATTCACGGTACACTCGAGAAATGGTCGTACGGGAAAATCTCCACATTATCGCTACCTCGGACATGCTGTGTCCCATCGCTCATGCGCTGACTATAACACCACGTTTAAACTCACTTTAATCTTGATAGCTGCCATTGTAGCATCAATAACCGATCTAACTGCGCCAGACTCTTTGTCTTAATTAGGCGCCGCCGACCGCAGCGCCGTATTCTGCCTGTTAACATGTTGTAACGAAACTACTAATGTTACGTTACGTGGGGAAGTTACGTGGGGAAGACAGTGAAATTCTTCTGGGGCGCAAATTTACAACATCGAAAAGAAATTATTTGACTTAAACAAATATAAAAATTGTTGTTATACTTGTGTTCCATAGACATCAAGAAACGTGTGATTATGGGGGTGTTACTTACTGATCACATTGGCCTCCACCACTCAAAGAATTACATCTACTACATCTACATCTACATCCATACTCCGCAAGCCACCTGACGGTGTGTGGCGGAGGGTACCTTGAGTACCTCTATCGGTTCTCCCTACTATTTCAGTCTCGTATTGTTCGTGGAAAGAAGGATTGCCGGTATGCCTCTGTGTGGGCTCTAATCTCTCTGATTTTATCCTCATGGTCTCTTCGCGAGATATACGTAGGAGGGAACAATATACTGCTCAACTCCTCGGTGAAGGTATGTTCTCGAAACTTCAACAAAAGCCCGTACCGAGCTACTGAGCGTCTCTCCTGCAGAGTCTTCAACTGGAGTTTATCTATCATCTCCGTAATGCTTTCGCGGTTACTAAATGATCCTGTAACGAAACGCGCTGCTCTCCGTTGGATCTTCTTTACCTCTTCTATCAACCCTATCTGGTAGGGATCCCACACTGCTGAGCAGTATTCAAGCCGTGGGCGAACAAGCGTACTGTAACCTACTTCCTTTGTTTTCGGATTGCATTTCCTTAGGATTCTTCCAATAAATCTCAGTCTGGCATCCGCTTTACCGACGATCAACTTTATCTGATTATTCCATTTTAAATCACTCCTAATGCGTACTCCCAGATAATTTATGGAATTAACTGCTTCCAGTTGCTGACCTGCTATTTTGTAACTAAATGATAAGGGATCTATCTTTCTATGTATTCGCAGCACATTACATTTGTCTACATTGAGATTCAATTGCCGTTCCCTGCACCATGCGTCAATTCGCTGCAGCCCCTCCTGCATTTCAGTACAATTTTCCATTGTTACGACCTCTCGATATACCACAGCATCATTCGCAAAAAGCCTCCGTGAACTTCCGATGTCATCCACAAGGTCATTTATGTATATTGTGAATAGCAACGGTCCTACGACACTCCCCTGCGGCACACCTGAAATCACTCTTACTTCGGAAGACTTCTCTCCATTGAGAATGACCTGCTGCGTTCTGTTATCTAGGAACTCTTCAATCCAATCACACAATTGGTCTGATAGTCCATATGCTCTTACTTTGTTCATTACTTTCTGACAAATGCAAATGTTTACTGCTAGAACAGTTTCCAAAACATTACACTTTAGTAATTATTTCTGCAGTGACACTCATATGGTTCAGTTGATTTCTTATACGTATCTTAGTTCTGTGTAACTCGGAGTAATCTGCTTCCTGCTGGTGCTGCTACTAGATCACCTCGACCATTTCATCTGCTAACTGGATCAAGTTACGTGAATTCCAAAAAATAATCCAGGTACCGTGTTTATAGTGGTTTATTTATGACAAGCTGCACCATTTCTTCTTAGTGGGAGCCCACTCCACTTAACCAGCAACATAGTCACACTACTGTATTACAACAATTACATTATTGCACAGACGTGTGACACAGTGGTTGCGTCTCAAAACTGTCTCCAACTGTCCACCCTTGAGTTTTGCGCTCCTCCTATTTATACGTTTGTTTACAATCAAGTCAACAAAACTACAGTGTAAATTTATTAAATTAACAATTAGAAAACCGGCCGGAGTGGCCGAGTGGTTCTAGGCGCTACAGTCTGGAACCGCGCGACCGTTACGGTCGTAGGTTCGAATCCTGCCTTGGGCATGGATGTGTGTGATGTCATTAGGTTAGTTAGGTTTAAGTAGTTCTCAATTCTAGGTGACTGATGACCTCAGAAGTTAAGTGTTGTGTTGGCAGAAGAGCCAACACCGTGTTACTAGAGGAGGCCGAAATGCACGCGTTTTAGCTCACGCAGGCTGGCGTGAGGAGGGAAGAACTATACTGACGTGAGGTCTGGAACATGACAAGGAATTAGAATTCAGAAAGCGAACGTAATTAGTTTGATACTTAACTTTAATCCATTAATGATGAACATCGCTCTTGACGGTACATGATTCGCAATATTGTCTGTTCAAAATACATTCTTGAAGAATACGGCGCCTTGCTAGGACGTAGCTGAAGGCTATGATAAACTGTTGTCTCTGCAAATGAGAGCGTATGTAGACAGTGAACCATTGATAGCAAAGTCGGCTGTACAACTGGGGCGAGTGCTAGGAAGTCTCTCTAGACTAGACATGCCGTGTGGCGGCGCTCGGTCTGCACTCACTGATCTCACTGATTGTGGCGACACGCGGGCCCGACGTATACTAATGGACCGCGGCCGATTTAAAGGCTACCACCTAGCAAGTGTGATGTGTGGCGGTGACACCACATTAACTCCCATAGTGCTCAGAGCCATTTGAACCATTTGAACAATTAGAAGTTTAACATTTTTGTGCGTAACTACCCACAAAACCTTGCTTATTTTATGCTGAAACTGACGAATACAATAGAAAATACTTTTACATAGGATATACGTCATATATATAAAATACTGAAAGATAACAATGCTAACCTAAATTTTCTTAATTATGGCTTCATTTGTAAATGCAAAATATTGCGAACATATATTGGACATGCATGACCTACTAGTAACCAAATGGAATAATATATTTTATGATATTTAATGTATTACCGAAATCCCATATTAGATACCATTGGAATTACATAACTTTCAAAACAGGAATATGAAACAAAAAGGTTGTTTTATTTCACTGTCACTGTATTTGAATTCGCATGCCTATACCAGTTTCTTTGACACTTCAGTGTAGTTCAGTAATTGTCGCCCTGTACACACATAAAACCCTCGGTCCGAACAGACCTCGCAAGTCTCAACGGTTCGCCGGCCGGTGTGGCCGAGCGGTTCTAGGCGCTACAGTCTGGAACCGCGCGACAGCTACGGTCGCAAGTTCGAATCCTGCCTCGGGTTAGGTTAGGTTAGGTTAGTGTTGTTTAACGTCCCGTCGACAACGAGGTCATTAGAGACGGAGCACAAGCTCGGGTTAGGGAAGGATGGGGAAGGAAATCGGCCGTGCCCTTTGAAAGGAACCATCCCGGCATTTGCCTGAAACGATTTAGGGAAATCACGGAAAACCTAAATCAGGATGGCTGGAGACGGGATTGAACCGTCGTCCCCCCGAATGCGAGTCCAGTGTGCTAACCACTGCGCCGCCTCGCTCGGTCCTGCCTCGGGCATGGATGTGTGTGATGTCCTTAGGTTAGTTAGGTTTAAGTAGTTCTAAGTTCTAGGGGACTGATGACCTCAGAAGTTAAGTCCCATAGTGCTCACAGCCATTTGAATCATCTCAACGGTTCGACCGAACTCTGTGTCATCCTCGGCCGATAGGCGTAACTGGATGTGGGTATGAAGGGGATGTGGTCAGCACACCGCTCCCAAATGGTTCAAATGGCTCTGAGCACTATGGGACTTAACTTCTGAGGTCATCAGTCCCCTAGAACTTAGAACTACTTAAACCTAACTAACCTAAGGACACACTCACATCCATGCCCGAGGCAGGATGAACTGCGACCGTAGCAGTCGGGCGGTTCCAGACTGTAGCGCCCAGAACCTCTCGTCTACTCCGACCGACACACCGCTCCCTGCCATTGCCAGTTTTCGAGACCGGAGCCGCTACTTTGTCGAGAGTTTCCTCTATTGGCCTCAAAAGGGCTGAGTGCCGCCGGCTTACCAACAGCGCTAGGCAGACTAGGACACCCATCCAAGTGGTAGTCAAGTCCGACAGCGCGTAACTTCGGTGAGCTAAGGGGAACCACTCTTACCATTGCGGGTAGGCCGTTGGCACACACAGTTTTATAATATGGTCGGATTCGACATAAAACGGCGTGTACTCGCATTTTCTGTGGCCCGGACTGCGGACACAGGGCAAGCTGCAGAGCTGTGAATGCCGGCGTCCGGCAGAGCGCAGATCCGGCCGTACTTCCCTGCTGCTGCGTGTCCTTGCCCGTCGTTGCATCTGCAGCGACCGCAACTTCCACCACATCCTGGCGCACGTGGCCAGAGCTCTCGCGGAAAATTTCGCTTTGCGATACTCGCGAGGTCCGACGATAGCGTTAATAAAGCGCCGGAATCCCAAATGCCGACTACTGCTGTAGCGGCCGTCACAAAAGCAAGCTCAGCAGGTCATCTCATCGCCTTAGAGGATTGCCATCCAATGACTCCGAATATTAATAACATTTATAAACAGCCGACCAGTTGCAATGGATAAAGAAATTCTTTACCTAGGTTTCGACAAATATAAATTTGTCTTCTTCAGAAGGTAACAATTCGACATTAGTAAGGACTAATGTACCATCGCCGTTTTTACAATTGTCGGCATAGATCCATGTGTCAAAAATAAAATATAGCCCTAGAATTAAATCCTCACGTTAATATAAAATAGCTCATGGATCTTGCAGAGCTCAGTCGGTTGTGAGCTCTGCAAGATCCATGAGCTATTTTATATTAACGTGAAAAACCCTAATTCTAGGGCTATATTTTATTTTTGACACATGGTAAAGAATTTCTTTATCCATTGCAACTGGTTCAAATGGTTCAAATGGCTCTGAGCACTATGGGACTTAACGTCTATGGTCATCAGTCCCCTAGAACTTAGAACTACTTAAACCTAACTAACCTAAGGACAGCACACAACACCCAGCCATCACGAGGCAGAGAAAATCCCTGACCCCGTCGGGAATCGAACCCGGGAACCCGGGCGTGGGAAGCGAGAACGCTACCACACGACCACGAGATGCGGGCATTGCAACTGGTCCGCTGTTTATAATTTTATTACATGAAACCGTTGCTGTTGTGCAGCTATGGTTAAAACATTGAACTTCGAATATTAGTTAAAAATCCGAAAAACTTATTTGACGTGTCTGTCTTGCATCAAGAATATGATGGAGTGCTTTTCAAACGAAAATTCTTGTCAGTTGGTACGTAAAAATATTGTTGTTGTTGTGGTCTTCAGTCCTGAACTGGTTTGATGCAGCTCTCCATGCTACCCTATCCTGTGCAAGCTTCTTCATCTCCCAGTACTTACTGCAACCCACATCCTTCTGAATCTGCTTAGTGTATTCATCTCTTGGTCTCCCTCTACGATTTTTACCCTCCACCCTGCCCTCCAATGCCATGTCCTACTAACCGGTCCCTTTTTCTTGTCAAGTTGTGCCATAAGCTCCTCTTCTCCCCAATTCTATTCAATACTTCATCATTAGTTATGTGATCTACCCATCTAATCTTCAGCATTCTTCTGTAGCACCACATTTCGAAAGCTGCTATTCTCTTCTTGTCCAAACTATTTATCGTCCATCTTTCACTTCCATACATGGCTACACTCCATACAAATACTTCCAGAAACGACTTCCTGACACTTAAATCTATACTCGATGCTAACAAATTTCTCTTCTTCAGAAACGCTTTCCTTGCCATTGCCAGTCTACATTTTATATCTTCTCTGCTTCGACCATCATCAATTATTTTGCTCCCCAAATAGCAAAACTCCTTTACTACTTTAAGTGCCTCATTTCCTAATCAAATTCCTTCAGCATCACCCGACTTAATTCGACTACATTCCATAGTCCTCGTTTTGCTTTTGTTGATGTTCATCTTATATCCTCCTTTCAAGACAGTGTCCATTCCGTTCAACTGCTCTTCCAAGGCCTTTGCTGTCTCTGATAGAATTACAATGTCATCGGCGAACCTCAAAGTTTTTATTTCTTCTCCATGGATTTTAATACCTACTCCGAATTTTTCTTTTGTTTCCTTTACTGCTTGCTCAATATACAGATAGAATCGGGGAAAGGCTACAACCTTGTCTCACTCCCTTCCCAACCACTCCTTCCCTTTTGTGCCGCTCAACTCTTATAACTGCCATCTGGTTTCTGTACAAATTGTAAATAGCCTTTCGCTTCCTGTATTAATTAATAAAAACTACCGTCACAAGAAATTTTGAAGAAAAATGGTATTTCCCTTCAGCCTGTGTATAAAACAGAACCACTCAGATATTTGGACTGAAGAAAATGTATGAGCATTCTGAAAGTTTATAGATGCATGTATACATATTTTATCGTGAAAACATACAGGTATTCCGAGATAAAAAATAAAATACCGTAAAAAGTGTAAAATTATTTCGTCTCTGTATAGGATGAAAAAGAAAACACAGAATCTGTTACGATTACGATTAGTTTGGATTTAGGAAAAGTATAGGCGCGAGAGTGACAGTTCAGACGTTGCGGTTGATAATGGAAGCTAGACTGAAGAAAAATCGCGACACGTTCATTGGATCTGTCGACCTGGAAAAAGCGGTGGCAGTGCCAAATGGTGCAAAATGTATGAAATTCTGGGAAAAATAAGTGTGAGCTGTAGGGAGAGACGGGTGGTCAAAAAGTCAGTATAAATTCGAAAACTGAATAAACCGCGGAATAATGTAGATAGAGAGGTAAAAATTGATACACATGCTTGGAATGACGTGGGGTTTTATTAGAACAAAAAAAGGTATTGCTAGACGCGTGAAAGATCTCTTGCGCGCGTCGTTTGGTGATGATGGTGTGCTCAGCCGCCACTTTCGTCATGCTTGGCCTCCCAGGTCCCAGACCTCAGTCCGTGCGATTATTGGCTTTGGGGTTACCTGAAGTCGCAAGGGTATCGTGATCGACCGACATCTCTAGGAATGCTGAAAGACAACATCCGACGCCAATGCCTCACCGTAACTCCGGACATGCTTTACAGTGCTGTTCACAACATTATTCCTCGACTACAGCTATTGTTGAGGAACGATGGTGGACATATTGAGCATTTCCTGTAAAGAACATCATCTTTGGTCTGTCTTACTTTGTTATGCTAATTATTGCTGTTCTGATCAGATGAAGCGCCATCTGTTTGACATTTTTTGAACTTTTGTAGTTTTTGGTTGTAGTGAAACCCCATGTCATTCCAAGCATGTGTGTCAATTTGTAGCTCTCTATCTACATTATTCCGTGATTTATTCAGTTTTCAAATTTATACTGACTTTTTGATCACCCGGTACAATGTGTACAAGAGCCAAGTGGGAATAATAAGAGTGGCAGTAAAGAACTAAGTGTTCGTGTTAAAAAGCATGTGAGGCAGGGATGTAGTTTTTTACCCCAACTGTTCAGTCTACACATCGAAGAAGCAAGGAGGGAAATAAAAGAAAGGTTCAAGGGTGGGATTAAAATTCAATGATATGATTCGCTGATAACTGCCATCGTCAGTCAAAATGAAGAAGAATTACAGATGTGTTGAATGGAATGAACAGTCTGATTAGTATTGATTGAGAGTAAAAAGTGTTATCAAGTAATTGAGCACGCAGGTTGCAAGTGCTACTCTGAGATGAAGAAGTTGGCCCAGGGGAGGTATTCGTGGTGACATTAATTTCAGTTCAGTTCCGCTGCCCATTCCTGAAAAAAAAAGCTATCTTAACACAGGGAAAAAATTTAATTCCGATTCTAGTTAACATTAAGAACTTATTTTTGACGTGCCATATGTGAATTTATGAGTTTTTACATGAGTTTTGTATAATATAAATACTTCGAGCTTCGTATTTGCACACTGGACTCGCATTTGAGAACGAGGGGTTCAATCCCGCGTCCGGTCATCCTAATTTAGGTTTTCCGTGGTTTCCCTGTCACTCCAGGCAAATGCCGAGGTGGTTCCTTTGAAAGGGCACGGCCGACTTCGTTCCCTGTCCTTCCCTAATCCGATGAGACCGATAACCTCGCTGTTTGGTCTCCTCCCCCAAACAACGCAACCCAACCCCTTCGTACTTGTTATGGGAGTAATAATGGCAAAATTGCAGTTAATTGCAGTTTTCCGATGTGTGTGCATAGCAAATGGAACACGATATGCAACTTTGGAAGCAACCGTTGTCGAGCAAGGTTTTTCGGAAATTACCGTGCAAAAAAAAAGAGTGTTTCAAGGAGTTCAGTAATTTACGAAATTTGACATGGTCAATCCGAAGCGATTTCACAACGAGGAACTTTTCATCACCACCACCCTCACCCCTCTCATTTTGCCCCACTGGCGCTAATGCATAGCCATGTTCAATCCACATTTCTGACATTCATAGTGACCGCATTGTCAATATACAGCGTGTCCATAAAGTCCCTTTACAAATTCAAAATTTTATTACAACAGCAGTTGTTGAAATATTTTAACAAAATTTCTTTTATTGTAATCGCTGTTCACGAAAGTTTTCATATATACTAAAATTCTGTTGGTGGAAGGAACTGGACCTCTATAAAACGGCAACTCCTCAAGAGAAGGCACAATGTGTGTCCTCGTTTATTGAGACAAAATCGGATGTTCCGACTCAACGAAAATTCAGAACGAAGTATGGAAGAGATCCACATCGCATCCTTCAATCCGTGCACGGCACAAAAAGTTTATGGCGTCAGGAACATAGTTGGATAAAGGGAGGAGCGAGCGAGCAAGAACATCCGAGGAAAATATCGATCGCGTTTTAAACGTCTTCACTCGTTCGCCTACGAAGTCTATCCGCACTGCTGCCAGACAGTTGCATCTACCACGTTCAAGTGGGTATAAGATCCTCCGCAAGAACTTACGGTTGCACGCTTACAAAGTGCTACTGTTACAGACACTTGAGGCAAATGACAAGCCAAAACGGACAGAGTTTGCACTCATCTTGCAGGAACACCTTTCCGAGCATGAAGCATTCCTCAAGCGAGTTTGTTTCAGTGACGAGGCAACTTTTCATGCTTCTGGGACATTAAAGAGACACAGTGTGAGAATCTGGGGATCTGAACACCTCCATGTGAGTAGGGAGCTCCACCAGTATCGTCCAACGAGTCAACAATAACTGCAGATGTTTGCCTCGATCTTCTGACCGAATTTGTAGCACCACTATTGATTGACTTATAACCAACTATCATTTTTCAGCAAGATGGTGCACCACCACATTGGGTACTGCATGTTCGTCTGCATGTACCTGAATGAAACATTTCCAGGCAGATGGACCAATTCCTTGGCCGCCGACCAGAGTGGCCGAGCGGTTCTGGGCGCTACAGTCTGGATCCGCGTGACCGCTGCGGTCACAGGTTCGGCTCCTGCCTCGGGCATGGATGTGTGTGATGTCCTTAGGTTAGTTAGGTTTAAGTAGTTCTAAGTTCTAGGGGACTGATGACCTCAGCAGTTGAGTCCCATAGTGCTCAGAGCCATTTGAACCATTTTGAATTCCTTGGCCACCGCGTTCGCCAGATATCTCCCTTAACTTTTTTTTTGTGGGGGTATGTAAAACATATCGTACATCGAACACACGGGACATTGCTGACTTGAAGCAAAGGATTCGTAATGCCATTGCCACCATAGATGACGCTATGCTACAGTGAACATGGCAAAAAATCGAATACCGTCTTGATGTGCTTCGTGCAACTAAAGGCGCCCATATAGAGAGGTCTATTAAACACTGTCAAAAAAACTTTTGTAAACACCGATTACAATAAAAGAAATGCTGTTAAAATATTTCAACAACCGCCGTTGTAATAAAATTTTGAAGCTGTAAAGGGACTTTATGGACACCCTGTAGATAAAACTACCGACGTTTCGGTTTACAGTAAACAAAAACACCCTGAAGAAGGCCGCTTGCAATAGGGACCGAAACGTCGGTAGTTTACTATGTATTGACAACGCGATCACAAACCCAGAAATTTTTTTATTGAATGTGACAAAAGCAGCGGAAGCCTACTTTTATACATTTCCACAAATTTACCAAAGTTTAACATCGCGCATATCAGAATTTGTATGTGATTTTTTGCAGGAGAATGATACTCTAACCGTTATTCTAGTGCTGCGGAGCTTTGCGACGGATGGCTTACATAGAGTATGTATGTACTTGTCGCAACAATACAGCGTTGCAACTTAGAACCTTAAACGCCAGACGCCAACTAATTCAGAGGAATCTGTAGTAAGCGTGAGATGTTCTCCTGACTGCACTGCGAGGCGCTCCAAGATGCGTTATCCATTATGGAAAGCTTCACTGCTTAAATTCCTAGAGCGGTCGTTCCAAGAACAACCAGCTGACGTAATACATGATTTGCATAACACATTACTTCCTGCCACTTGTGTCTCGCGAAATGACTGCTATTGTTAAAAAGAGGTATTCGAGTTAAAGGAAGCCTTGGAAGAGTCGTTGTTTCTATACAGCCTCTGCGAATGGAATCCGAAGGAGCGCAAATGATAATGGACACACGAAGTATCCTTCACCACACACCGTAAGAGGGCTAGCGCAATATAAATGTAGACCGACCCCCCCCACCCGGTATTATTTACGACTTACCTGATTGTGCAGGGTTCTCGTAGCTGAATACGCTGGCGGAAACGAAAATGTTGCGCTGCGAAGTATCCCTCCGGTACATAGCAGACTTTGAGCAGATTGTCTTCAAAGAGCGGATACTGGACGATTAAACGTTCATTTTATTCGGAACATGAGCTTTAGTGTTTGGGTGACTTGCAGACGCACTAATACATTTTTGTATTCTTCCTGGCATGAGAGCAAATAGCCTCTGAATGTCATTTACAGGGAAGATGCTATACCCGTTCATGACAGTTCGCAGCGCGGGGTAGCCGTGCGGTCTTGGGCCCCTTGTCACGGTTCGCACTGCTGCCCCGTCGGAGGTTCGAGTCCTCCCTTGAGTATGGGCGTGTGTGTTGTCCTTACCGTAAGTTAATTTAAGTAGTGCGTAAACCTAGGGACCGATGACTTCAGCAGTTTGGTCCCATAGTCCTTGCCGCAAATTTCAAATTTTTTCACGAAACTTACTGGCAAGAGGCTGATACAGAAATCGAAATACGTGTCTATCTGTCGCATGGCAGGCAACCTTTGAGTCACAAATCGGGTGATCGGCAAAGCGTCTCGAGGACACATACATTCCTCAGGGCATTTGTGGCAGAACTGAGAAAAGGAAACGGAATAAAAAATTCCAGTGGGTTAAATTGGACTTTAAGGGTTTTTTCCCATTTTTTCGCCTTGTCAAATAGTACTGTTTACATTCTTATGATTGATATATTAAAAGCCTATTCTTACGACTACTCTATTCTACATATGCAGAAATTCAACAGAGCACTCTGAAGAAATCTCGGCCATCATTAGCAAAACCTTGGATAATGTTGTTGTTTATAAAAATACGACTCACCATCACCGACGAATACCACAGACGTATACCACTGACAGCGCTAGTGTTGCACAACCTGCCGAATTATGAAGCGGTCTTTCAGAAGGTGTTGGTATGAAAACCTAAACGAACGCAATTTTAAAAAAGGAGCTTAATAATGCCACCGAGCGAGGAGGCGCAATGGTTAGCACACTGGACTCGCATTCGGGAGGACGACGGTTCAAACTTGCATCCGGCCATCCTGATTTAGGTTTTCCGTGATTTCTTTAAATCGCTTCAGCCAAATCCCAGGATGGTTCCTTTGAAAGGGCGCGGTCGACTTCCTTCCCCATCCTTTCCTAATCCGCTCAGACCGATGACTTCTGCCCCAAGTCAACCAGCCGGCCCGAGTGGCCGAGCGGTTCTAGGCGCTACAGTCTGGAACCGCGCGACCGCTACGGTCGCAGGTTCGAATCCTGCCTCGGGCATGGATGTGTGTGATGTCCTTAGGTAAGTTAGGTTTAAGTAGTCGCAGGTTCGAATCCTGCCTCGGGCATGGATGTGTGTGATGTCCTTAGGTAAGTTAGGTTTAAGTAGTTCTAAGTTCTAGGGGGCTGATGACCTCAGCAATTAAGTCCCATAGTGCTCATAGCCATTTGAACCAAGTCAACCAACGAAAGCAATACCAACCAAGGAAAATCAAAGGAACACCTTCCACTATCTTATTACTTCACTGATGTGACAAAAGTCATGGGATAGTGTAATATCGAGTCGCACCCCCATTTGCCGCCTGTGGTCCAGCAACTCCACGTGGCATGACTCAAGAAATCGTTAGAAGTCTTCTGCAGACATTTGAGCCATCCTGCCTCTATAGCCACCCGTAATTGCGAAAGTGTCGGCGGTGCAGGATTTTGTTTACGAGCTGACATCTCTATTGCGTTCCATAATGTTCGAAGGAACTCATCTCGGTGTGCAAATTATTCGCACGAATTGTCCAGATGTTCTTCAAGCCAGTCGCGAACTACTGTGGCCCAGTAGATGCGGCTCATTGTTATCCATAAAAATTCCATCATTGTTTGGAATATGTATGGCTGCAAATAGTCTCCAAAAGGTTCAGTTGGACTAGAGGACCTAGTCCAATCCATGTAAACTCAGCCCACAGGAGCCACCATCAGTTCGCACAGTGCCTTGTTGACAACTTCAGCCCATGTCATCGTAGGGTCTGCACCACACTCGAATCCTATCATTAGCTCTTACCAACTCAAATCGGGACGTATCTACCCAGGCAACGGTTTTCCAGTCGTCTAGGGCCCAACCGACATGGTCACGAGGCCAGGATAGGCTCTGCAGGCGATGTCGTGCTGTTAGCAAAGGCACTCGCGTTGGCCGTCTGCTGCCATAGCCCACTAACGCACTATTCCGCTGCACTGCCCTAACGGATTTGTTCGTCGTACGTCCCACACTGGTTTCTGCGGTTATCTCACGCAGTGTTGCTTGTCTGTTAGCACTGACAACGCCTTGCAAACGCCGCTGCTTTCGATCGTTAGTGAAGGCCGCCAGCCATTGAGTTGTCTGTGTTGAGTGGTAGTGCCTGAAATTTGGTATTCTCGGTACACTCTTGAAGCTGGTTTTCGGAATATTTAATTCCCTAACGATTTCCTACGTGAAATGTCCCGTTCGTCTACCTCCAGCTACCATTCCGCGTTCGAAGTCTGTTAATTCTCGTTGTGCTGCCATAATCACGTCGAACCACTTTTCACATGAATCACTGAGTACAAATGACAGTTCCGCCAATAAACTGCCTACCGCCATCTGTATATACGGATATCGCCTTTCCAGACCTTTGTCACCTGTGTGTGTGTGTGTTCTAAGATACAGAGGGAGAAGGGTAATTGCCGAACATGAAGGATACGCAGAAAACTAGAGATACATCTAGACTGGATTGCAAGTGTTTTGTCTTTTATGAATGCTGATTCTGATTACTTTCGTGCTACCATATTTTGAGATGCAACTGCAACACAGATCCAGCCATCCAAATAAGTAGTGGAAGTTAGTGGAGCTGAAAACACCAAAAAAGGGAACTTACCAATCGGCTTTTGTGAAAAGCCTCATTTCTTGCTCCGCCAGCACTACATCCATTGTGCGAATCTTTTCCACATTCAGGTCTTGTTAGCCAAAATTAAAAAATAATTGGGAGAGGAAAGAGCTGGGAAATTGGAGGTCTTCAGTGAGGAATTCAGTATGCGTTAATTAACGTTTCCGTTTGGTAATAAAGATGGAATTAATCAAAGCAAATAAAAAATTATTCTTGTGAGAAACCATCTAAAAACCTGATTATAACGCATAACGTTCCAGAACCATCTAATCATTAAAGATATTACCTTTTTTTAAAGTGTCGTGCTGCTTTCAAAATAATTATGATGTCCAGGCTTTGTCCTTCAAATCCCTTAAGGATGAAGGAATGCGAAGAGAGTCAATCCATAAGGTCTATTACTAAGATAAGTCTATGCCCTACTTTGAATGACATACTCGTAGATATACGATAGCCTATAATTGTTTTAATTGGAACTGCTTTATGTTTTAACTTGTAGTGTATCAGTAGGGGCTCTAGAAGACTATTTCAAAAGAGAGGATATATAACCATGTTTAAGTCAACAGCCTTTCTGGAAACAACAGTTCGAAAGGCTTGATGCAAACACGGAGTTTGACACGGGAGTTTACACCGCAATACTCGAAACCTGACGCCTTGCCTTTCAACCGGAGCACATTGCTCGGACACTAACGCGCCTACATAATCGGTCACTACGTCATTTAACTCGCGTCTGCAAGACCTTTCGAATGCAGTTACTTCAGTAGTTAAAGAGATTTAACAATACAAAAAATGCATACCGCTGTGCGTACTGTCATTTGCTGGAAACCCTTAACGACATTTGTAACCGTTCCGGAATTAACACATCGGGTGCTAGACCTGATTCACCCAAGGTTATGTACCAAACTGAGGCCCTTTTCGAGTATGTATAATTGTTGCAGGCCGCTGTGGCCGAGCATTTCTAGGCGCTTCAGTCCGGAACCGCGCTGCTGCCACGGTCGCAGGTTCGAATCCTGCCTCGGGCATGGATGTGTGTGATGTCCTTAGGTTAGTTAGGTTTAAGTAGCTCTAAATCTAGGGGACTGATGATCTCAGAAGTTAAGTCCCATAGTGCTTAGAGCCATTTGAACCATATGTATAATAGTTAGACAGATGGCCTGTGAAGTTAGTATCTTCAGTATCATTCGTGTTGGGCAGAACCCTTACTAAAAAATTAAGACTGTATTGTTCCCTTCATGAACCATGGACCTTGCCGTTGGTGGGGAGGCTTGCGTGCCTCAGCGATACAGATAGCCGTACCGTAGGTGCAACCACAACGGAGGGGTATCTGTTGAGAGGCCAGACAAACGTGTGGTTCCTGAAGAGGGGCAGCAGCCTTTTCAGTAGTTGCAAGGGCAACAGTCTGGATGATTGACTGATCTGGCCTTGTAACAATAACCAAAACGGCCTTGCTGTGCTGGTACTGCGAACGGCTGAAAGCAAGGGGAAACTACAGCCGTAATTTTTCCCGAGGGCATGCAGCTTTACTGTATGATTACATGATGATGGCGTCCTCTTGGGTAAAATATTCCGGAGGTAAAATAGTCCCCCATTCGGATCTCCGGGCGGGGACTACTCAAGAGGATGTCGTTATCAGGAGAAAGAAAACTGGCGTTCTACGGATCGGAGCGTGGAATGTCAGATCCCTCAATCGGGCAGGTAGGTTAGAAAATTTAAAAAGGGAAATGGATAGGTTGAAGTTAGATATAGTGGGAATTAGTGAAGTTCGGTGGCAGGAGGAACAAGACTTCTGGTCAGGTGACTACAGGGTTATAAACACAAAATCAAATAGGGGTAATGCAGGAGTAGGTTTAATAATGAATAGGAAAATAGGAATGCGGGTAAGCTACTACAAACAGCATAGTGAACGCATTATTGTGGCCAAGATAGATACGAAGCCCACGCCTACTACAGTAGTACAAGTTTATATGCCAACTAGCTCTGCAGATGACGAAGAAATAAAAGAAATTATTCAGATTGTGAAGGGAGACGAAAATTTAATAGTCATGGGTGACTGGAATTCGAGTGTAGGAAAAGGGAGAGAAGGAAACATAGTAGGTGAATATGGATTGGGGGACAGAAATGAAAGAGGAAGCCGCCTGGTCGAATTTTGCACAGAGCACAACATAATCATAACTAACACTTGGTTTAAGAATCATGAAAGAAGGTTGTATACATGGAAGAACCCTGGAGATACTAAAAGGTGTCAGATAGATTATATAATGGTAAGACAGAGATTTAGGAACCAGGTTTTAAATTGTAAGACATTTCCACGGGCAGATGTGGACTCTGACCACAATCTATTGGTTATGACCTGTAGATTAAAACTGAAGAAACTGCAAAAAGGTGGGAATTTAAGGAGATGGGACCTGGATAAACTAAAAGAACCAGAGGTTGTACAGAGATTCAGGGAGAGCATAAGGGAGCAATTGACAGGAATGGGGGAAATAAATACAGTAGAAGAAGAATGGGTAGCTTTGAGGGATGAAGTAGTGAAGGCAGCAGAGGATCAAGTAGGTAAAAAGACGAGGGCTAGTAGAAATCCTTGGGTAACAGAAGAAATATTGAATTTAATTGATGAAAGGAGAAAATATAAAAATGCAGTAAGTGAAACAGGAAAAAAGGAATACAAACGTCTCAAAAATGAGATCGACAGGAAGTGCAAAATGGCTAAGCAGGGATGGCTAGAGGACAAATGTAAGGATGTAGAGGCCTATCTCACTAGGGGTAAGATAGATACCGCCTACAGGAAAATTAAAGAGACCTTTGGAGATAAGAGAACGACTTGTATGAATATCAAGAGCTCAGATGGAAACCCAGTTGTAAGCAAAGAAGGGAAAGCAGAAAGGTGGAAGGAGTATATAGAGGGTCTATACAAGGGCGATGTACTTAAGGACAATATTATGGAAATGGAAGAGGATGTAGATGAAGATGGAATGGGAGATATGATACTGCGTGAAGAGTTTGACAGAGCACTGAAAGACCTGAGTCGAAACAAGGCCCCCGGAGTAGACAATATTCCATTGGAACTACTGACGGCCGTGGGAGAACCAGTCCTGACAAAACTCTAACATCTGGTGAGCAAGATGTATGAAACAGGCGAAATACCCTCAGATTTCAAGAAGAATATAATAATTCCAATCCCAAAGAAAGCAGGTGTTGACAGATGTGAAAATTACCGAACTATCAGCTTAATAAGTCACAGCTGCAAAATACTAACACGAATTCTTTACAGACGAATGGAAAAACTAGTAGAAGCCAACCTCGGGGAAGATCAGTTTGGATTCCGTAGAAACACTGGAACACGTGAGGCAATACTGACCTTACGACTTATCTTAGAAGAAAGATTAAGGAAAGGCAAACCTACGTTTCTAGTATTTGTAGACTTAGAGAAAGCTTTTGACAATGTTGACTGGAATACTCTCTTTCAAATTCTGAAGGTGGCAGGGGTAAAATACAGAGAGCGAAGGGCTATTTACAATTTGTACAGAAACCAGATGGCAGTTATAAGAGTCGAGGGACATGAAAGGGAAGCAGTGGTTGGGAAGGGAGTAAGACAGGGTTGTAGCCTCTCCCCGATGTTGTTCAATCTGTATATTGAGCAAGCAGTAAAGGAAACAAAAGAAAAATTCGGAGTAGGTATTAAAATTCATGGAGAAGAAATAAAAACTTTGAGGTTCGCCGATGACATTGTAATTCTGTCGGAGACAGCAAAGGACTTGGAAGAGCAGTTGAATGGAATGGACAGTGTCTTGAAAGGAGGATATAAGATGAACATCAACAAAAGCAAAACAAGGATAATGGAATGTAGTCTAATGAAGTCGGGTGATGCTGAGGGAATTAGATTAGGAAATGAGGCACTTAAAGTAGTAAAGGAGTTTTGCTATTTGGGGAGCAAGATAACTGATGATGGTCGAAGTAGAGAGGATATAAAATGTAGGCTGGCAATGGCAAGGAAAGCGTTTCTGAAGAAGAGAAATTTGTTAACATCCTGTATAGATTTAAGTGTCAGGAAGTCATTTCTGAAAGTATTCGTATGGAGTGTAGCCATGTATGGAAGTGAAACATGGACGATAAATAATTTGGACAAGAAGAGAATAGAAGCTTTCGAAATGTGGTGCTACAGAAGAATGCTGAAGATTAGATGGGTAGATCACATAACTAATGAGGAAGTATTGAATAGGATTGGGGAGAAGAGAAGTTTGTGGCACAACTTGACCAGAAGAAGGGATCGGTTGGTAGGACATGTTCTGAGGCATCAAGGGATCACCAATTTAGTATTGGAGGGCAGCGTGGAGGGTAAAAATCGTAGAGGGAGACCAAGAGATGAATACACTAAGCAGATTCAGAAGGATGTAGGTTGCAGTAGGTACTGGGAGATGAAAAAGCTTGCACAGGATAGAGTAGCATGGAGAGCTGCATCAAACCAGTCTCAGGACTGAAGACCACAACAACAACAACATTGTTCCCTTAGACTGCGGTCACAGTGGCTGCTATATCAGCGGATTAGTCCAAGAAAGAGAGTTTGTGGCATCCTGAAGATGAAAATATCATAATCGGGATATATTCATGTATCTGTGAACTGAAAACGCAAGTTTATCCGAAACCTCAAATAGATAAAATCTTGATTGGATATTTTAGGCATAGATTGCAGTGTCAAAAAATAATTTACAAGTAAAAAAGGTGGAGTATCGTGGATGCTTATAGCTACTGCAGCTCCGGGTCTACGATGTTTCCGAACCGGAGCAAAAACTTGATAGTGGCCCTTCCTCCTCGAGCATTTTTTTTTTATTTTTTATTTTTTATTTTTTTAAGCATCTCCGTTACTCGCCAGCTTAACGATCCCGTGACGAAGCACACCGCTCTTCGTTGGATCTTCTCTCTCTCCCCTATCAGTCCTACTTCATAGGGATCCTAGATAGATGAACAATACTCAAGAATCGGGCAAACAAGCGCCTCATAAGCCATTTCCTTCCTGGATGAGTTACATTTCCTTAAGATTCTTCAGGTGAATCTGAGTCTGGTATATGCCTTTCCCACTATCTGTTTTATGTGGTCATTCCACTTAAGGTCGCTCTGGATAGTTACGCCTAGATATTTTACGGCAGACGCTGTCTCCAGCTGTTTGTCATCAATAGTGTAGCTGTAAAGTAGTGGATTTCTTTTCCTATGTATGAGCAATACGTAACATTTATTTACGGGTCAACTGCCAGAACCTGCACCAATCATCAATTCTCTGCAGGTCGTTCTACAAATTCTTACTATCTTGTGACTTGCTACTTTGGTATAGGCAACTGCTTCATCTGCGAACAACCTTAAAGAGCATCCTACGCTTTCTTCTAGATCATTTATGTCCTTCTTTCTTCTTTTAGTGTTCAACCCTGAGGTTGGTTTGCAGGAGAGCGCCATTCCTCTCTTCTGCCTGCCTTCCTCTTCATTTCCACGTACTACACCCAGCGTCATTCATGATCTGTTGCATGTATGATATCCTTGGTCGCCCCCGCCGATTCCTTCCCTCAATAGCTCCTTCTGATATTGTTCCAATGATGTTGTTGTGTCATAGGATGTGCCCTACAAGTTTGTCTCTTCTTGTTTGGATGTGCCTCCACAGAGATCTGGTTTCCTGTACTCCTAAGCACCTCTTCATTTGTTATTTTGTCTCTCCAGCTGATCTTCGTCATCCTTCTATACAACCACATCTCCAGGACCAGTAGCCATCTTCTCTCTTCTCTTCCCATTGTCCAAGTTTCGCATCCGTATAGGGCCACACGAAAGCTTTCATGGTACGTTTCCTTATTTTCAGACTGATGTTCTTGCTGGTGAGTAAGTTCCTCCTATGATTAAATACAATTTTGGCCTTTTGTATTCTGTTCGCAATTTCTTTCCGACTTCTACCATCCCCTTTTGTTTCCTAGCTAAGTAAATTCCTCTATCACTTCCAGCTCCTGCCTTCCAATTCTCATTCTCAGAGGTTCATATTCTGCCTCTGTACTGAGTACCATAATTTTAGCATTTTTCTTGTTTATTCTCATTCCATACTGATTGCATAGAATCCTTTTCATTGTTCTGAGGACTTCCTCTAGATCTTCTTTTGTCTCCGTGACTATAGCAGTATCATCTGCATAACGTAGCATGTCTATCTTCTGCCCATTAATTGTAGCTTCCTGGATGTAATCGTTGAATATAAGAGGAGACAGCGCACATCCTTGTCTTACCCCCTTGCTTCTTGTTCCTGGTGACAGTTCCTAATCATTGCCACCTTATTCTTATAGAAACTGAGTACAACACGGATGTCTTTGCACTTCATTCCACTTTTCCTCAGCACTCTGAACTTCTCTTGCCAGATAACGTTATCAAATGCCTTTTCTATGTGTACAAAGGCAATATAAATTGGTTTCTGTTTCTGTAATTGCTTTTAGATAAGGAGTTTCAGTGCCAGAAAAGATTCTCTTGTTCCCAATGCCCTTCTGAAACCATCCTTGTCTACCAGTCAGCATATCCTCCACCTTCTCTTCAATTCTCTTGAGAATTATTTTTATGAGAATTTTTGATGTTGTGATATTAGGCTTAAAATTCGGTACTGTTCACATTTTGTAGCTGCTGCCTTCTTTGGTATAGGAACAATGATGCATTACTGGAAGTATGTTGGTATCTCTCCTGTGTTATAGATGGACCTATTAAGTTTAAGCAGCATCGTTCTCATGCTGTCACCAGCATTCTGTATTACACTACTGGCCATTAAAATTGCTATACCAAGAAGACATGCAGATGATAAACGGGTATTCATTTGACAAATATATTATACTAGAACTGACATGTGATTACATTTTCATGCAATTTGGGTGCGCCGGCAGGAGTGGCCGAGCGGTTCTAGGCGCTGCAGTCTGGAACCGCGCGACCGCTACGGTCGCAGGTTCGAATCCTACCTCGGGCATGGATGTGTGTGATGTCCTTAGGTTAGTTAGGTTTAAGTAGTTCTAAGTTCTAGGGGACTGATGACCTCAGAAGTTAAGTCCCATAGTGCTCAGAGCCATTTGAACCATTATTTGAATTTGGGTGCATAGATCCTGAGAAATCAGTACCCAGAACAACCACCTCTGGCCGTAATAACGGCCTTGATATGCCTGGGCATTCAGTCAATCAGAGCATGGATGGCGTGTACAGGTACAGCTGCCAATGCAGCTTCAACACGATACCATAGTTCATCAAGAGTAGTGACTGGCGTATTGTGACGAGCCAGTTGCTCGGCCACCATTGACCAGACGTTTTCAACTGTTGAGAGATCTGGAGAATGTGCTGGCCAGGGCAGCAGTCGAACATTTTCTGTATCCAGAAAGGCCCGTACAGGACCTGCAACATGCGGTCGTGCATTATTCTGCTGAAATATATATGGTTTCGCAGGGATCGAATGAGGGGTAGAGCCAAGGGTCGTAACACATCTAAAATGTAACGTCCACTGTTCAAAGTGCCGTCAGTGCAAACAAGAGGTGACCGAGACGTGTAACCAATGACACCCCTTACCATCATACCGGGTGATACGCCAATATGGCGGTGACGAATATACACTTCCAATGTGCGTTCACTGCGATGTCGCTAAACACGGATGCGACCATCATGATGCTGTAAACAGAACCTGGATTCATCCGAAAAAATGACGTTTTGCTGTTCGTGCACACAGGTTCGTCGTTGAGTACACCTTCGCAGGCGCTCCTGCCTGTGATGCAGCATCAAGGGTAACCGCAGCCATGGCCTCCGAGCTCATAGTCAATGCTGCTGCAAACGTCGTCGAACTGTTCGTGCAGACGGTTGTTGTCTTGCAAACGTCCCCATCTGTTGACTCAGGGATCGAGATGCGGCTGCACGATCCGTTACAGCCATGCGGATAAGATGCCCGTCATCTCGACTGCTAGTGATACGAGGCCGTTGGGATCCAGCACAGCGTTCCGTATTAACCTCCTGAATCCACCGATACCATATTCTGCTAACAGTCACTGGATCTCGACCAACGCGAGCAGAAATGTCTCGATACGATAAACCGCAATTGCTATAGGCTACAATCCGACATTTATCAAAGTCGGAAACGTGATGGTACGCATTTCTCCTCCTTACACGAGGCATCACAACGTTTCACCAGGCAACGCCGGTCAACTGCTGTTTGTGTATGAGAAATCGGTTGGAAACTTTCCTCATATCAGCAAGTTGTAGGTGTCGCCATCGGCACCAACCTTGTGTGAATGCTCTGAAAAGCTAATCATTTGCATATCACAGCATCTTCTTCCTGTCGGTTAAATTTCGCATCTGTAGCACGTCATCTTCGTGGTGTAGCAGTTTTAATGGCCAGTAGTGTAGTTCTGCAGGGATGTCATCAATACCCGTTGCTTTGTTGTCCCGTAGTTCTTTTAGAGCTTGTCAAATTCTTCTTGCATAATACAATCGCCCTTGTCATCTTCATCTACTAGCTCTTCTCTTCCTATCACTTCCTCCAAAAGCGGTAATCCAGCATTTTCTTTTCATCTCTTCACCATATCTTCGCCAAACAGCATTTATTTTCTATTGTGCCTGAGAGTGTTGTTTTACGTTTGATAAAAAATTTGTTTGCTGTTCTGTAGGCTAGATCAGTTCTTCTGTTCTGCAAATTTTCTTCCACCTCCCTGCACAGTTCCTCAAGAAAATTTTCTTTTACTTTTCTAGCTTCTCTGTTGACTAAATTCCTCAGTCTTCTATATTCAGCTTATGCTTGTTCATCAGTTGTATTTTTGTATTATCTCGTTTTCTATAAGGTTAATAATGTCTGCTGTAATCCATTTCGTCTTGTTTTTCGGTTTAGTTTTTCCAACTATCTTTTCTGCTGCTTCGTATGTACCAGATTTAATTTTATCCCAGTCTTCATTTACTCCACCATGTTGAAAATTTTTATCTAGGTTGTCTGTTTCGTGAGCATAGCGCTATGCCAGATCCCATGGATGTGTGTGATATCCTTAGGTTAGTTAGGTTTAAGTAGTTCTAAGTTCTAGGGGACTGATGACCACAGCTGTTAAGTCCCATAGTGCTCAGAGCCATTTGAACCATTTTTTGAATTCTCATTTCCAGGGCACGAGGGTGCCCTTCCCAGCAAATGCTGGCGTGATAACTTATCCCGGTTATCCCTCGGTCCCTGTCTACGATAGCCATCACAGGAAGTGACGTTTCCCACTCTCTACCGCTTGGAGGTGTAGATCAGGAGTTTCCCTTCATCGGGCCTAGGACCTTAACGGCATTTCTTAGTGCCCTCCTGTACTTGAAAGAGAGTAGATCATTTATACATATTGTAAACAGCAACGGTCGTATCACACTTCCCTGTGGTAATTCGAATATTACCTTTAGATCTGTCGATTTTGTTCCGTCAAGAGCGACACGTAGAGTTCTATCTGCAAGGAAGTGTTCAATGCAATTGCAAGTCTGCTACGAGACTCCGTAAGCTCGTTTTTTTTCTTTTTTCTTTTTTTTTTCATTAAACGGCAGTGCGGGGGACGGTGTCAAATGTCTCACTGAACACGGCATCAACCTGAGCGTCGTTGTCCACTGTGCTGTGGATCTCATGGAGGTGAAACAGCTTAATTTATTTACAGATCAAGTACAGAAAACGCAGCCATTTAACTGCGCAGTTCAGCATGGTGTAGGTGGTTAAGGTGCTGTGATGGGAGACCGTGCTTATGTCAGCAATTGGGTCGCTTCCCATTACAGCCAATTCTCCCCGCCCCCCAACTTCGTGGTTTCTAAGATATTGGGGAAGTTTCGTATGAAATCAGTAGGCGTAATTTATGTAATATTTAATGTTTTGTAAAAATAAGTGTGCTCTCTGTCAGGAGTGAGTTTGTTTGATTTGGTGAACTATTATAAGCTGATGTCTTTCCTTAGTAGAGGTATCTTCCATTTTTGTCCTGTTACACGTTCACAGATATTGAAGTTTTTATTTGTGTATTCTACAGACAGAACAACTTGAGAAGCATATGGAAAGAAAAGGAAATGATGGTTTTGATAGATCTTACGTAGGAATTTTAGGCGTGCCCATTTTTGTGAGCAAACTATGATTAGCGAGAGAAACAAATCCGACAACCGCCGCGGAGAGCGCAAAATCACGGACGCCGCTGTGTCTCGTGACGTGGGATGTTCCGTCCTCCAGCACGTCAACGTTAGCTGCCTAGTCCCGCGTGCCGACGGCTTAACCCTTTCGTGGGCAAAATTATTGAGCAGTTTTTTTTTAATGAATGGAGAGCAGATAGTAGTTAACAGCTCCAACTGTGAAAGTGAGGTCACACGACAAGGTGGGAAGTATTCTTCCCACTGCTCTTCCTTGACAAAAACAACTTTTTCAATATATGTCGTATTTATTTGATAAATTTACTTGTTACAATGATTGTTCACAATTACTTGCCATGAAATTTTCTGAAACATGGGTCTATGCAAAGTGGTATTTGACAATATGTGCAAACACAGCGAGTGCTCTTTTCTGTAGCATTGGTACTACAATGACGGCACGTCCAGTAGGTTTCTCCTAAAATGGGTTGATGCTCTCCTACAGCCACATGACGAAAATCTTCAGGTACTTTACCCCTTTTTGCCAGAAAGACAGGTTTTTGTCCACGCCTTTTTTGGGATGAGAAGCCAGTGATCAATTGTCTGGCTGGATGGATCCTGCATGTGAGCTGATCATGCTGTCCACTTTCTCTTCTACTTATTTTCCACAGGATGAAACTGATCACTGCAGCAACGTCCACCAGGAAATAAAATATTCTGTGCCACCATTTTTCAGAACGTCTGCCAATAGCATACCTTTCTCGTAATTGATCAAACTTATCGACACCACCCATTATTTTGTTGTATTCTGCCACAGCTTCATGACAAGAAATCTCTATACTAGTGCCATCCTTGTTTTTCCTTTTCACTGTTGCTGTTTCTCATGGGTCATGAATTGACGACAGGAAAGTGGCTGGACGGTTGTCCATCCATTTTACTGCAGAAATGGCTCCTTTTGTTTCAAACTGGAATTCTCCTCGTTCCAATTTTACGTTTTACTTCATAAATTTGGGTAAATCAAAAGTATTTACCGTATACTATAGCTTTGAGGAAAAAAATCACAAAATGTCACGCAAACAGCACTGAAAGGCTCCTCTACAGAGCAACACTCAGCTATACAATGCCTCTGCGCGAAGGTACAGCAAAAACGGCGGAGCTTCCGATTGAAAGCAGTACCCTATACTGTTCACTAGGTGGTAGCACCCTACAGAGATGGGAACTGTGAATCCAGCGGGACTAGGACCGAGTTCATTGTAGTGGGAAGCATGTTTCCCACGGCTCACGAAATGGTTAACCTACTTCACACATGGGACGGATTCTAACCTAACGTAACCTAACCTCCTTGACCCTGGGAAAAACTGACGAAGGGGATCGGACGGTGTAATCGGGCGACCTCTGGCGACGTCGGTGCCACTGCGTAGGCTTATGAGGAAACTGCCGGCTGACCAGGAAAAGTGCGCTGCTGGTTCCGCCACGGCCCTGGCAGGAGTCAGCCTGGTGACGTGTGTCGGAACTGCAGGCGTGCTGACGCAAGGCCGCTCCAGGTCTAATGCGGCGAGCCAGGGGTCAAGTGGGCCGACCCACGCCCGCCAACAGCTCGCAACAGCTGGCGCGACCCACCAACCTGTGGCGTGTCCACACTAGAGATGGGCAAACTCGTTCATCCTTGGGAACTAGTTCACTGCTGCTGATCGTTCTTTTTTGGGAACCGTTCATTTTTACTCGTTCACCATTCATTTGTGCTCGGTGTATGATTCTTATGAAAAACTGAAAACCAGTAGTGTAGGTGACTGAAGGATGGAGGGCACCAAGAGGGGGCACTTCCCTCCCCCCTGGAGTATAGAGTTTTTATTCATTACAGAGTTCTTACACACTGTAATTTCTGTGATTCTGCAGAACCTCTCTGTAGCGTTGTGTGGCTGATCGCAGGGAAAAAATATAGGGTGGCGCGCGGAAAACCGGCCTCGAGTACAGACTGCTCGCCAATTACGGACGATGTGTTGCCCGTTACGAGCAGATACAACAAACACAAACATGTAATAATTAGGCAGTGAAAAAATAACAAGCTAATGCAAGCAACAATGACGAAACAATCGATGACGATGTGTAGAGAGCTGGAGAAGAGAACATGAAAATCTCGCATGAGGCGCGTGGGCTATAGCACATGTAGTCTTGTAAACCTGTTGGAGGCTGTTTCCCAACTTAATAGACTACAAGTGTCTTGTATAAAATTCTTCGTTTAGACTTCCACTACATAGCTATGCTACGTTGTAAACAATAATCGTTTACACCCTATATAAACTTCACGTTGTCTCTGAGTTCGTAGGCGAAGTAGACTTCATGGAAGCATAAAATAAAATGTGGTTTTCTCATCATACTTGCGTCACACGCTTAGTAAAAATTAGGTTTCTATGTTGCATTATTAAAGTTAATGCAGCAATAATAATAATAATAATAATTAAGTTCACAGTAATAAAGTTTGAAAGCTCCTCCTGAACAAATGTTTTTGAGATAATAAGTAAATACCATTTTATGGCAATCTATGTCTTTTCAAATGGAGAGGCACCGCTTTTGCTACTGAGCCAAAATGACCCACAACCCACTTTTTTTTCATAGAAACCAAAGTAGCAGGTAATGCAAATTGGAAACAACCAAACTTAAAAATAATTAGAGCCTTCCTAAATGTAATGTTTTGTATATGAAAGATACACGAAAATTGTTTTATATGAATTTTCTTACACTAAAAATTAAGCAAATTATTGAAATTTAGTTGCTAAATCAAGTCGATGAAACCAAGAAAGATATGAATAACAGAAAAAAATTTGCCTTGTTATAAGTATGTCTGCTGCTATTCATCGATATAATGAAGTGAACTGATATGCCCTTTTGTTACCTGAAAAGACGTACCTATTACATAAAACGTGATTTTTGTGTAATTTACGTAACTATAAAATACTTTTTGATTACCGGTCGTGGACGATGAATAGCCAGACCCAAGTGGAAGAACAGTTAGGAACACTTGTAAAATAGGCGAGCGCAGTGAACGAAACGAACAACTGGATACTGAACTAACTAGGAGCAGTCGGCAGTGGAACTGAGACAGGTGGTCATGCAAAGAACGACGAGTGCGGCAGAGGGAGGCCGAGACTGAGACGAGCACGTGACCTAGGCTGGAACGAGAACTGTCGAAGTGACCGCCGCGACCGAAGTGAACTAGTGAACTATGAACCTATCGTTCCTCGCTCCCGGGAACTATAAGTAGACCGCTGCGACCGAAGTGAACTATGAACCGATCGTTCCGCGTTCCCGGGAACTATAAGTAGACCGCCGCGACTGAAGTGAACTATGAACCGATCGTTCCTTGGAATTCGTTCCTCGATCCTTTCGATCATCTTGGTGAACCGTTCCTTTGCACCCGTTCGTTCCCAAACTACCCATCTCTAGTCCACACAGGCACAACGCATGCACTCGCCGCTGTGAAAAGGGCCCTGTAAACCATCAAAAACGTGTTTGACAAAATTTCTCTTATGTAACCACAGTTTTGCCAAGCAGGCCCTTACACGTTCAGACGTTGGTCAGTTTAACCTCACGTTGGTCAGTTTAACCTCACTTTGATGCAGACAATATTCGTGTCCGTGTGTATTTTGAGAGTAGTGAGAACAGCTGCAAATGCAGGCAAAGCAGTCTGAGGTGTCAGGTCAGAGGGGTGTTCTGAACACAATTTCGACGCAAAGCAGCTCAAATAGGCTGTGGAGTGTAAGGGGTAGGCTAGCAATAGAACAGTGCATCCCCATTGACTAGACACTCATTTATTGAACACATAAGTCAGGTATTACCCAAAAGGAACAATCAGTACGTATTACAAAAAATATTCGTTTCCTTTAAGTCACTCAAACATTTAAATAGGCAAATAGCAATCGTTTAACTGAAAGCCTTTTAAGAAAGCAAGACTAGAAAATTTGAATGATGAGTTAAAATCATATTTAAATAGGCTCTGACCGAGCACATATTTTAAAACGAAATATTTCCTTTAAGGAACCAGCGATCAAAATTAATTACGTAATCCTCAACAACCATACTACATCCAAGACATTTAACATTAAACAGTAATATATAACATCAGAGAGCTGCCGTCCCAAGTTTTAAGCAGCACGTTTCAGATAGACTGCACTGCAACAGTATAATACAAGTCCCTCAGAGGAAGTTATTGCCGCAATCGACAAAATATCAACATCATTCCATGTACAGACCTAAGACAAACTAAAAGCTCTCTTAAGTTTGGTACAGTTAATTCCCTTTCAACATAACATACATCACAAGTCTAGCCCTAGGATGGCACCGACACCCCGTAATTTAGCACGCGAAAACTACAGCGATGCACTCATCACGTATCCTTACAAAATCCAACAGCAGAGAGCAGGCTCCCCAATAGCGGAACATTTAACCACGCGCAGCGTGCGGGTTTGCGGGATGCTGGTCTCGTCCTTAACCTCAACACCAGTTCAAATACTAGTCAGCCTACAATCTTGAACAACCATACACATTTTTCAGTTACTGCATAGAAAGCCAATGTGATAGGCAAACAGACCAGCATATGATAAAAGCTTAAGCAATTTCCTTACTAGACAACCCTTATGAATAGTAGCCGTATTTTTTTTTTAACGTGATCACACCCACAATCAAAAGACAAACAGCGCCAATCATAAGGACAGTAGCACATAAGCAGGGAGCAATGGTAACTTCTGCTTAGATTGGCTACGAATCAGCGCGTGATTTAACACACCAGAGAACAGTCTTCACAACATAACCATCAATACAATAGCAAATTACTCACATGTGTACTCCCCACGATTTCGATTCGCAAAGCCATAGACAAAACGTGGATAACATATCACTTAGACCAACATAATGGTGCTCCCTCAGTTACCCCAAATAACTGACTCGCTTACTTGCGCAGCAAAGAACCAGACCTAATGAAACCACCATAGTTTTCGCCTCTAAATTGTCGCAGTACGAGTGAGACTCAATCACAAATGTAATGTCACATCACCAGTTCCCGTATAGCCAGTACAAGTGCCTGATTTTCACCCGCTTATAACGGCAGGCAGTAACAACATCGTACGGAAAAGAGCGTAGACACAAGCTCTTACCAATTCTCTTCTCCGAAAGCAGCCACTGCAACTCTCGGGAACCACTGGGACATCCAATGCAAAAATCGTTACTCCTTCACACAAATTACAGGACGCCCGCTTCCCGCTGCTTGCTACGGCGCCTTCCGTTCAGAACCAATTTGTATATCCCCGTGCGATAGGTCCGGTCCCACACTCGCTGCGTCACCCCGACAACCGTCTTCCACCACGTCCCGGAGCGCACACCCCACAGGACCTCGCCTCGTTACTCCTCGCGTAGGCCCCAGAGGGCGCTGCTTACCGCCCTGAACGTGGCAGGAAAGATAAACCACCAGAGTGGCACTATCGATATGAGCCGCCACGGCTCACAGCCCTTGCGCTGACTTTGGCACTGTGTTTAAAGAAGAAGAAGAAGAAGAAAACAAGACTCTAGTCCAAGGAATGGCTTGAAGTGAGAGATTTCACGCATGAAAATATGCTTAACTCTTAGAATCCTCAGCACCCGAGATTACATCAAGTTTCTGCGAATGGACAAAAAACTTATTAAGTCCCTCCTAAAAGAACAATCTTGCCTGTGCTCTTACTTAGCCACGGATGTATCAGACACGCCCGGACACATACTCACTGTGCAACAATGAAAATGTAAATCGAATGAAAATAGCCAATTCCTATCAATTCTAATGTGCTGATCGCGAGTATCACAAAGACAACTCAAAATTAGCTCTAGTTTTCATTTTACACTGTTTTATTACGGTGATATAGTTATATACGGATTTTAATGTTAAGTTTAAAATCAAATATTAAAATGGTCCGTCAAAGTCATAATAACTAGTAACAATGGATTATCTTATTGTCCCTGGTCTTCACTTGTGTGCATTATTTTGGATACAAACATATGATACCAGTTTTAGTGGTTTGTCTCCCTCCTCTTCAACTTCAGTGACTTTATTAAGGCATGCAACAATTTTTGCACATTTGTTTCCCGATTAACTACCAGTTGCTCAAGTTGACTGCTATTGAAGTGAACAAAAATGCCACGAGTTTGTGTTAACAGTGCTGACACATTTTGCTATCAGTGTTTAGAAGTGACATTTGCTTCACAGAAACAGCAAATAAATCCATTGATTAAGAAAGCTTACAGTTGTGATTTTGGGTGCAGAATAGGTGATCAGGATAAACCCTGGGCTCCACATGTGATCTGCAACACTTGTGCCAGCAACCTCAGGAACAGGATGCATGGGAAATGACTTTCAATGCCCTTTGCAGTGCTCGTGATCTGGCGTGAGCCAACTAACCATGTCAGCGACTGCGACTTTTGTATAGTCCCTTCTATCAAGAAGGGAATATCTAAGAAGAAGAAGCGGACAGTGATCTATTCTAACATTCCATCTGCCATACGTCCAGTTCTACATGGGGAAGGATTGCCAATACCTGAACCACCGACAGAGTACGAGATTACTTCTGATGGGGATTCTGAATGTCCCGAACCATGTACATCACAAGATCCATTCTTCCAAAAATATCATCAACTGATGATCCACAAAAATTATCTCAAAATGAGTTAAGTGATCTCACTAGAGATTTGGAGCTCTAAAGCTAAGGCTGAGATTCTACCATCAAGATCGCAGCAGCGCAATTTTCTGGAAAGCCATGTAAATGTTTCATTCTACTGCAGAAGAGAGTAACAATTCACTCTTTTTTTAACATGCAATATACTCTTGTGGCACGTGTAGACACAAATAGTCTAATGAAGGCTTCCAGAATTAATTACAACCATGATGAGGAGAGACTCTTTATTGATTCGTCAGAGTTGAGCTTAAAAGCAGTGCTTTTATATATTGGTAATGAGCTTCCTTCTATTCCAGTTGGGCATAGTGTGCATATGTAAGAGTCATACCAAAACATGAAAATTTTACTAGAAGCCATCAAGTATAATGACTCTCAATGGCAGATTTGTGGTGACTTGAAAGTGGTTGCATTGCTATTAGGTATGCAGTTAGGGTATACTAAATATTGATGCTTTCTCTGTGAATGGGATAGCCGAGCTTGTGCATCTCATTACAGTAAACATGAATAGCCCACCCGAAAATCTCTTCAACCAGGTAAAAATAACATTAAGAGTGAATCTTTAGTAGACCCTAAAAAGAGTTACTCCAGCCCTTACACATCAAGTTGGGTCTCACAAAAAACATTTTTAAGGGAATGAACAAAGCTGATGATGCGTTTAAGTACTTAAGGCAAAAATTCCCTTACGTAAGTGATGCCTAAATAAAGGAGGGCATCTTTCTAGGCCCACAGATTCGAGAGCTTTTTGGGAGACAATACTTTTTATGGAATCATACAAGGTGATGAGAAGCATGCATGGGAATGTTTTAAGACTTTTTGTTTACAGTTCTTAGGGAACAAACGAGCAATAAATTACAAGGAGATTGTAGATAAAATGTTGCATTATTTTACGAAAAACTTGGTTGCAACATGTCATTGAAAATGCATTTCTTACATGGCCATCTTGACTTCTTTCCCAAAGATTGTGGTGCAGTAAGTGGTGAACAGGGGGAGCGATTTCATCAAGATATTTCCACATTTGAAAAGAGGTATGCCGAAAGGAGAACCCTACTATTTTAGCAGATTACTGCTGGACTGTCATAAGGCATGTTCCCGGGTATGAGTATAAACGTCAAGCCAAGTGAAAACGGCCATCTTCTGAATTTATCTCTGAACACAATACTGTACATATGGACATTTAACATTTGTAATCGTTTATACACATTTCTGACCAGTTAATTTATATATTTTCTTTTATTCTCTACATAGTTCTGGTACAAATTAGACTTACAAAGTATTTTCATTCATGTAATATTATCTTCATTTTTTCTTAATATTTTACTTTCGTATTTCCAGAATGGCACTAAAATTTATCAATGCAAAACACATAACATAATTCAAGTAATTATTCACTTAAAATTTGTTATGCTGAATCCTGGAACATGAATGCATATTTAGTTAGTGAGTTATTTATACATAAATGTAGATTACTTTTTTTAAAAACTGGAGCTAAATATTTATGAAGATGATGATTTTGTATCATTTTATACTGAAATAAACATAACTAACTCAAAATCATGTAATGTACACACTTTCACTTAAAGTTTGTCAATTTAACCTTACTTTTGAAGCAGACGCTTTTTGCGCATGATGTATGGAATGGCTACAACTGCAATTACAGCATTTCTAACATTGCCTCTGGCACAGTGTTTAAAGGAGGATAAGAAAACAAGACGCTGGTCCGTGGTATGGATTAAAATGAGAAATATGCGACTGGAGAACCGTTGATGGAAATGTTGCACTCAGAACCTGATTATATCAACTTTCTGCGGACAGACTGAAACGTTTAACAACATGTTTAACGTTACTTCACCCTCTCCTTGAGAAAGAAGGCACAAGAATGCGAAAATTTATTCTCTTCTACTTGGTCCTATAGGGACAGGTCATTAAAATACCGCAGTATGGGATATACAGCCCACATCATCTATGGAAGAACAGGAAAGCTTCGATTTCTTTTATTTCATTCCACTTCGCTCGTATCTTAGGTCATGCATAAAGTATTGATTTTGTCCATAATCTCTTCGTGCGTAATATATGGCTGGGAAAGACGTGGCACCTCTACCATTTTGTTAATTGTGAGTGCTATTTTGTTTTTACATTTGATCATAATTTTCATATTAGTAGAAACTCTCGATATGGTGACATAAATGGTAATAAAACAATTTTTCACTAAACATATGCGGCGAAACGTCCACACAAACAGCGTCCGCCATCTTGTCAAACTTTCTGTCATACGTTTCTTGCAAACACGTCAAACAGGATCTGTGCTTGGCAAACATATCAAACTGCACCGGACACGGTCAAATATTTGGCAAGCATAGTTAAGTTTGACAACATTTTTGATCGTTTACGGGGGCCTTAACTCGACAAACAAGCTGGGAATATGCAGTTTCTTTTTTTTAAGCCACCATTTTTCTGAGTAGATGAATGCAGCTGGCCACGAATTCCTCTTCATCTAGCGCCCAGCGTCGTCAGTTACGTATTGTTACTACAGTTTTTACCCTATGATATAGCCCGTGCAGGATACGGTGGGCAATGCACAGCGACCAGGTTTCGTCCAAAGCGCTAGGTCAGTTGGGAAGGCGCGGCCGACAGTGCCTGAAATCTTTCACCCGGTCGGCGATAACAGAATCGATGCGCGTGCCGTGTAGTCTTTCTCAAATGATTTTACAGTGACTATTCGGTTAAAAAATTCATATTTGCTTTACTTACAGCATTATATGTCAGTTTAATAATAACATGCCCATTATTTCGTTAATGGAAGAGACTTTGTGCGAAATTCGAAAAAGTTTGCAACGGAAATAGAGGTTCCTATAATTTTGGGTCTGGTGCATATTATATAATACGTTGCAGCATATGAAATTAAGCTAACATATTGAATTTTTCTTTAGACTTAGGTGAAGATCTCTATTTGTCGAATGGCTCTGAGCACTATGGGACTTAACATCTGAGGTCATCAGTCCCCTAGAACTTAGAACTACTTAAACCTAACTAACCTAAGGACATCACACACATCCATGCCCGAGGCAGGATTCGAACCTGCGACCGTAGCGGTCGTGCGGTTCCAGACTGTAGCGCCTTTAACCGCTCGGCCACTCCGGCCGGCTCTCTATTTGTCACCAATCTCTGATCTGATAATAGCGATCGCGGCGAGCCAGTAATAAAGCCAAACATTCCTCATATTTCATAAACTGAGGTATTGAAATTAGATTCTGGCAAACGACAGGACCCAAAGAGGAGAGCATTTTGCCATATACACTACTGGCCATTAAAATTGCTACACCACGAAGATGACGTGCTACACACGCGAAATTTAACCGACAGATGCTGTCATATGCAAATGATTAGCTTTTCAGAGCATTTACACAAGGTTGGCGCCGGTGGCGACAATACATTGTGCTGACAAGAGAAAAGTTTCCAACCGAATTCTCATACACAAACATCAGTTGACCGGCACTGGTTGGTGAAAAGTTGTTGTGATGCCTCGTGTAATGAGGATCAATGCGTACCATCATGTTTCCGACTTTGATAAAGGTCTGATTGTAGCCTATCGCGATTGCGGTTTATCGTATCGCGACACTGCTGCTCGCGTTGGTCGAGATCCAATGACTGTTAGCAGAATATGGAATCGGTGGGTTCAGGAGGGTAATACGGAACGCCGTGCTGGATCCCAACGGCCTCGTATCACTAGCACTCGAGATGACAGGCATCTTATCCGCATGGCTGTAACGGATCATGCAGCCACGTCTCGATCCCTGAGTCAACAGATGGGGACCTTTGCAAGACAACAGCCATCTGCACAAACAGTTCGACGACGTTTGCAGCAGCACGGACTATCAGCTCTGACACCACGGTTGCGGTTACCCTTGACGCTGCATCACAGACAGGAGCGCCTGCGATAGTGTACTCGACGACGAACATGGGTGCACGGATGGCAAAACGTCATTTTTTCGAATGAATGCAGCTTCTGTTTTCAGCATCTAGATGGTCGCATCCGTGTTTGACTACATCGCGGTGAACGCACATTGGAAGCGTGTATTTGTCATCGCCATACTGGCGTATCACCCGGCGTGATGGTATGGGGTGCCATTGGTTACACATCTTGGTCACCTCTTGTTCGCACTGACGGCACCTTGAATAGTGGACTTTACTTTTCAGATGCGTTACGACCCGTGGCTCTACCCTTCATTCGATGCCTGCAAAATCCTACATTTCAGCAGGATAATGCACGACCGCATGTTGCAAGTCCTGTACGGGCCTTTCTGGGTACAGAAAATGTTCGACAGCCGCCCTGGCCAGCACATTCTCCAGATTTCTCACTAACTGACTCGTGGCGATAACATATTAGACCTTCTGGTGACAAACAGACCCGAACTATTTGAAACGGTTAACGCAGAACAGGGAATCAGCGATCATAAAGCGGTTACGGCATCGATGATTTCAGCCGTAAATAGAAATATTAAAAAAGGTTGGAAGATTTTTCTGTTTAGCAGAAGTGACGAAAAGCAGAGTACAGAGTACCTGACAGCTAAACACAAAAGTTTTGTCTCAAGTACAGATTGTGTTGAGGATCAGTGGACAAAGTTCAAAACTATCGTATAATATGCGTTGGATGAGTATGTGCCAAGCAGTATCGTAAGTGATGGAAAAGAGCCACCGTGGTACAACAACCGAGTTAGAAAACTTTTGCGGAAGCAAAGGGAACTTCACAGCAAACATAAACATAGCCAAAGCCTTGCAGACAAACAAAAATTACGCGAAGCGAAATGCAGTGTGAGGAGGGCTATGCGAGAGGCGTTCAATGAATTCGAAAGTAAAGTTCTATGTACTGACTTGGCAGAAAATCCTAAGAAATTTTGGTCTTATGTCAAAACAGTAGGTGTATCAAAACAAAATGTCCAGACACTCTGTGACCAAAATGGTACTGAAACAGAGGATGACAGACTATAGGCCGAAATACTAAGTGTCTTTTTCCTAAGCTGTTTCACAGAGGAAGACTGCACTGTAGCTCATTCTCTACATTGTCGTACAGATGACAAAATGGTAGATGTCGAAATAGACGACACAGGGAATTAAAATCGCTCAAAAGAGGAAAGGCCGCTGGACCTGATGGGATACCAGTTCGATTTTACGCAGAGTACGCCAAGGAACTCGCCCCCCTTCTTGCAGCGGTGTACCGTAGGTCTCTAGAAGAGCGTAGCGTTCCAAAGGATTGGAAAAGGGCACAGGTCATCCCAGTTTTCAAGAAGGGACGTCGAACAGATGTGCAGAACTATAGACCTATATCTCTAACGTCGATCAGTTTTAGAATTTTGGAACACGTATTATGTTCGAGTATAATGACTTTTCTGGAGACTAGAAATTTACTCTGTAGGAATCAGCATGGCTTTCGAAAAAGACGGTCGTGTGAAACCCAGCTCGCGCTATTCGTCCACGAGACTCAGAGGGCCATAGACACGGGTTCCCAGGTAGATGCCGTGTTTCTTGACTTCCGCAAGGCGTTCGATACAGTTCCCCACAGTCGTTTAATGAACAAAGTAAGAGCATATGGGCTATCAGACCAATTGTGTGATTGGATTGAAGAGTTCCTAGATAACAGAACGCAGCATGTCATTCTCAATGGAGAGAAGTCTTCCGAAGTAAGAGTGATTTCAGGTGTGCCGCAGGGGAGTGTCATAGGACCGTTGCTATTCACAATATACATAAATGACCTTGTGGATGACATCGGAAGTTCACTGAGGGTTTTTGCCGATGATGCTGTGGTGTATCGATAGGTTGTAACAATGGAAAATTGTACTGAAATGCAGGAGGGTCTGCAGCGAATTGAGGCATGGTGCAGGGAATGGCAATTGAATCTCAATGTAGACAAGTGTAATGTGCTGCGAATACATAGAAAGATAGATCCCTTATCATTTAGCTACAAAATAGCAGGTCAGCAACTGGAAGCAGTTAATGCCATAAATTATCTGGGAGTACGCATTAGGAGTGATTTAAAAAGGAATGATCATATAAAGTTGATCGTTGGTAAATCAGATGCCAGACTGAGATTTATTGGAAGAATCCCAAGGAAATGCAATCCGAAAACAAAGGAAGTAGGTTACAGTACGCTTGTTGGCCCACTGCTTGAATACTTTTCACCGTTGTGGGATTCGTACCAGATAGGGTTGACAGAAGAGATAGAGAAGATCCAACGGAGAGCAGCGCGCTTCGTTACAGGATCATTTAGTAATCGCGAAAGCGTTACGGAGATGATAGATAAACTCCAGTGGAAGACTCTGCAGGAGAGGCGCTCAGTAGCTCGGTACGGGCTTTTGTTAAAGTTTCGGGAACATACCTTCACCGAAGAGTCAAGCAGTGTATTGCTCCCTCCTACGTATATCTCGCGAAGAGACCATGAGGATAAAATCAGAGAGATTAGAGCCCACACAGAAGCATACCGACAATCCTTGTTTCCACGAACAATACGAGACTGGAATAGAAGGGAGAACCGATAGAGGTACTCAAGGTACCTTCCGCCACACACCGTGAGGTGGCTTGCGGAGTATGGATGTAGATGTAGATGTAGAATGCCCTGGATTGCATTGCATATCTCTCTGCAGCCTCTCATGAAGTGAGTACTCATTAGGCTCTCGATGGTGATACGTCTGTCAGATTGTCACGATAAACTCGGCATCCACCTTTGTGCCATCTGAGAAGAGTTGCCCCTGTGCCAGCTCTGGGTGACACCCTCTCCCTCCTTTCATCCTCATCCTGCAATAGAAATATAACACAACCCTAGATAAGTACCCATTACATCATCTTCACTCCACAAATACACATACGACACAACTTTCACACATCTGGAAGGAAAGATGGGAATGTGGCTAGAGAAAGAGCACCGTTTCTGCTCGGTAGTTCAATCCACCACATGGGATTTTCCAGCCAACAATGCCTTACGACATTTATTTATTTATTTACTTACTTTCATTTTTTTCCATCCGTTGTCGGGCCATCGTGTGTTCTCATTAGACTCTTCTTTCTTTTCAACAGGTCACACAATTCTTCCTCACTTTCTGTGAGGACAGCAATCTCACCAGCATATGTCATCTGAAGTGGTCCAATGATACAAGACCACTTCTGTGCGCAGTTGGGTCATGGCGATGTGTCAAGGCGAGATGGAGCAGGTCGCTGGTAGTATAGCCAAACATCATCAAAAGGCAAAACATTTTATGGAGCTAGTGGCCGTGTCCCCTCATAGCACATGGTAAAGCCGTCGCCACACGGACCGTGCATGCGAACGTTGAGCGTTCAGCGTGCCGAGTTTCTCACGTCATAGCGTGGAATAGCACGCTCGGGGGTCTTTCCGAACATGCAGAGCAATATCGGGCCTGTCAGATATTCTGAGCGTGCGTCTGAGCGTTGACCAATGAGATGGCACAACGCCACCTACGCCACACGCTCGCCGTCTCCCTTTGTGAGGCGCCATGTTGGCATTCATTTAAAAAATTGAGAATCATTGGAGAATCCGTTGTTAGTTGTGTGATTCGTTCCAATAAAATAATGAGAAGCGTCATATTCGTGGCAAAAGAATTATTGTAACGAACGTATTATGAGAGTAGGCTATTTGAAAGCAGCGACACACTGAATATCCACCCAAAACGCATTGTTCATCGTACAATTTGTTATAATTAAATTTCAATTACTAACATAATTATCTACGATTTACGTTTTTAGCAAGGCGTAACACAATATTTATAAGGAGTAGCAAGCCTGTTGGTTTAGCGTAATGGGTAACGTCCCCCCATGAACCATGGACCTTGCCGTTGGTGGGGAGGCTTGCGTGCCTCAGCGATACAGATGGCCGTACCGTAGGTGCAACCACAACGGAGGGGTATCTGTTGAGAGGCCAGACAAACGTGTGGTTCCTGAAGAGGGGCAGCAGCCTTTTCAGTAGTTGCAGGGGAAACAGTCTGGATGATTGACTGATCTGGCCTTGTAACATTAACCAAAACGGCCTTGCTGTGCTGGTACTGCGAACGGCTAAAAGCAAGGGGAAACTACAGCCATAATTTTTCCCGAGGACATGCAGCTTTACTGTATGATTAAATGATGATGGCGTCCTCTTGGGTAAAATATTCCGGAGGCAAAATAGTCCCCCATTCGGATCTCCGGGCGGGGACTACTCAAGAGGACGTCGTTATCAGGAGAAAGAAAACTGGCATTCTACGGATCGGAGCGTGGAATGTCAGATCCCTTAATCGGGCAGGTAGGTTAGAAAATTTAAAAAGGGAAATGGATAGGTTAAAGTTACATATAGTGGGAATTAGTGAAGTTCGGTGGCAGGAGGAACAAGACTTTTGGTCAGGTGATTACAGGGTTATAAATAAAAAATCAAATAGGGGTAATGCAGGAGTAGGTTTAATAATGAATAAAAAAATACGAGTGCGGGTTAGCTACTACAAACAGCATAGTGAAGGCATTATTGTGGCCAAGATAGACACAAAGCCCATGCCTACTACAGTAGTACAAGTTTATATGCCAACTAGCTCTGCAGATGATGAAGAAATTGATGAAATGTATGACGAGATAAAAGAAATTATTCAGGTAGTGAAGGGAGACGAAAATTTAATAGTCATGGGTGACTGGAATTCGTCAGTAGGAAAAGGGAGAGAAGGAAACATAGTAGGTGAATATGGATTGGGGGGAAGAAATGAAAGAGGAAGCCGCCTTGTAGAATTTTGCACAGAGCATAACTTAATCATAGCTAACACTTGGTTCAAGAATCATGAAAGAAGGTTGTATACCTGGAAGAATCCTGGAGATACTAAAAGGTATCAGATAGATTACATAATGGTAAGACAGAGATTTAGGAACCAGGTTTTAAATTGTAAGACATTTCCAGAGGCAGATGTGGATTCTGACCACAATCTATTGGTCATGAACTGCAGATTGAAACTGAAGAAACTGCAAAAAGGCGGGAATTTAAGGAGATGGGACCAGGATAAAATGAAAGAACCAGAGGTGGTACAGAGTTTCAGGGAGAGCATAAGGGAACAATTGACAGGAATGGGGGAAAGAAATACAGTAGAAGAAGAATGGGTAGCTCTGAGGGATGAAGTAGTGAAGGCAGCAGAGGATCAAGTAGGTCAAAAGAAGAGGGCTAATAGAATTCCTTGGGTAACAGAAGAAATATTGAATTTAATTGATGAAAGGAGAAAATATAAAAATGCAGTAAATGAAGCATGCAAAAAGGAATACAAACGTCTCAAAAATGAGATCGACAGGAAGTGAAAAATGGCTAAGCAGGGATGGCTAGAGGACAAATGTAAGGATGTAGAGGCTTGTCTCACTAGGGGTAAGATAGATACTGCCTACAGGAAAATTAAAGAGACCTTTGGAGAGAAGAGAACCACTTATATGAATATCAAGAGCTCAGATGGCAACCCAGTTCTAAGCAAAGAAGGGAAGGCAGAAAGGTGACCGAGCGAGGTGGCGCAGTGGTTAGACACTGGACTCGCATTCGGGAGGACGAGGGTTCAATCCCGCGTCCGGCCATCCTGATTTAGGTTTTCCGTGATTTCCCTAAATCGCTCCAGGCGAATGCCGGGAGGGTTCCTTTCAAAGGGCACGGCCGACTTCCTTCCCCATCCTTCCCTAATCCGATGAGACCGATGATCTCGCCGTCTGGTCTCCTTCCCCAAACAACCCCCCCCCCCCCCCAACCCAGCAGAAAGGTGGAAGGAGTATATAGAGGGTTTATACAAGGGCGATGTACTTGAGGACAATATTATGGAAATGGAAGAGGATGTAGATGAAGATGAAATGGGAGATAAGATACTGCGTGAAGAGTTTGACAGAGCACTGAAAGACCTGAGTCGAAACAAGGGCCCGGGAGTAGACAACATTCCATTAGATCTACTGACGGCCTTGGGAGAGCCAGTCATGACAAAACTCTACCATCTGGTGAGCAAGATGTATGAGACAGGCGAAATACCCACAGACTTCAAGAAGAATATAATAATTCCAATCCCAAAGAAAGCAGGTGTTGACAGATGTGAAAATTACCGAACTATCAGTATAGTCACAGCTGCAAAATACTAACACGAATTCTTTACAGACGAATGGAAAAACTGGTAGAAGCGGACCTCGGGGAAGATCAGTTTGGATTCCGTAGAAATGTTGGAACACGTGAGGCAATACTAATCTTACGACTTACCTTAGAAGAAAGATTAAGAAAAGGCAAACCTACGTTTCTAGCATTTGTAGACTTAGAGAAAGCTTTTGACAACGTTAACTGGAATACTCTCTTTCAAATTCTGAAGGTGGCAGGGGTAAAATACAGGGAGCGAAAGGCTATTTACAATTTGTACAGAAACCAGATGGCAGTTATAAGAGTCGAGGGGCATGAAAGGGAAGAAGTGGTTGGGAAAGGAGTGAGGCAGGGTTGTAGCCTCTCCCCGATGTTATTCAATCTGTATATTGAGCAAGCAGTAAAGGAAACAAAAGAAAAATTCGGAGTAGGTATTAAAATCCATGGAGAAGAAATAAAAACTTTGAGGTTCGCCGATGACATTGTAATTCTGTCGGAGACAGCAAAGGACTTGGGAGAGCAAGTGAACGGAATGGACAGTGTCTTGAAAGGGGGATATAAGATGAACATCAACAAATGCAAAACGAGGATAATGGAATGTAGTCAAATTAAATCGGGTGATGCTGAAGGGATTAGATTAGGAAATGAGACACTTAAAGTAGTAAAGGAGTTTTGCTATTTAGGGAGTAAAATAACTGATGATGGTCGAAGTAGAGAGGATATAAAATGTAGACTGGCAATGGCAAGGAAATCGTTTCTGAGGAAGAGAAATTTGTTAACATCGAATATAGAGTTAAGTGTCAGGAAGTCGTTTCTGAAAGTATTTGTATGGAGTGTAGCCATGTATGGAAGTGAAACATGGACGATAACCAGTTTGGACAAGAAGAGAATAGAAGCTTTCGAAATGTGGTGCTACAGAAGAATGCTGAAGATAAGGTGGGTAGGTCACGTAACTAATGAGGAGGTATTGAATAGGATTGGGGAGAAGAGAAGTTTGTGGCACAACTTGACTAGAAGAAGGGATCGGTTGGTAGGACATGTTTTGAGGCATCAAGGGATCACAAATTTAGCATTGGAGGGCAGCGTGGAGGGTAAAAATCTTAGAGGGAGACCAAGAGATCAATACACTAAGCAGATTCAGAAGGATTTAGGTTGTAGTAGTTACTGGGAGATGAGGAAGCTTGCACAGGATAGAGTAGCATGGAGAGCTGCATCAAACCAGTCTCAGGACTGAAGACCACAACAACAACAACAATGGGTAACGTTTCTGTCCGGTAAAGAGTCTATACTGAAGTGATGCCGGCACGGTAGCTCAGCGTGTTCGGCCAGAGGGATAGCTGCCCTGTGTAATAAAATAAACTGAGTTAATCGATCATCAACGAATTGAATCGGGTGTCTTTCAACGTCCGCCCAGAGCAGATACAACGAACGAAAACGAACAAAATGAGATTTAAGTCTTTGCACTGCCAAATTTTTTTCCTAACATTCGCGTTTTTTTTAGTTCTGATACTTTATTATTTGTTTAATATAAGTATATGCTATAATATTTGATCTTATGTGAATATAAGTTCACCTTTTTTTTGAGGGGTGACTTTGTTCGTTTTTCTTAATTACAGGACAGCTTGCGCTACTTGTATAAAGATATTTTGCTCGTTTTTCTTTTACCCTTCGTAATTCACATGTTGCAAAGATTCTGCTCCTGGGTAGGAACAGTGATCAAGTAAGACTGACCTTGGGGATTTACTAAAATGTGGCAATGATGAAATAATGTTTATCTGTTTGTAATGGAACTTTTGTAAGCCTGTGTCCTTATTGATTGAACATGGTACTTTTCTTTTCGTGGACGATGGAGGAAATGTGCGTTTTAATAGAGCTAATGTGGGAATTTTACGCGCGTCCGTTGAGCAAACAGTGTGATTTACAAACTAGAAACATCCCTCAAACTGCCGGTGGAGTGCGTTGCGATCGCGTATACCACGTTGGGGCCAACGTACCGTGTGCACAAGTCACATCGTTCCTGAGCGTTCAGCAGCACGTTGAACTTGGCACGCTGAACGTTAACGTTCGACAGCACGATCCGTGAGCCAACGGCTTAAGGATGGTGTGTGGCACTGGCAAGCTGATGGCTACCGTGCTGTGACATTGGCACCCAGAATGTGGAAAGTTTACGAAGCAACGCACAGCCCAGTTAGCGGGAAACGGCCGCTCGAAGGAGTGTCAGCAGTGGTGCCGACTGCCGAGTTGCTTGCAGGGGATGCCAGCCTCTGGTGGTGACTGTCACCACTGCGAGTGATGGTGCGTGAGAGCTAGCTGCTCGCACCAGCACAGAGGGGTGGAGGGCTGTACCAACCTGCAGTCTGGCTGCCGCTGGAGTGGGCCATAAGGCAGCCCACTGGTAGAGAAGTACAGAGTCCCAAGAACAAGGACTTGGGCCTAGCAACTGGTGCGATGGTGGAGGCCCAACTTATAGTGGCTGCATTTTGTTCCGTGTTGCTTGATCTCCTGGCAAGCCCTGTACGTCCTTTAGGCGCAGCTTTACTGTTGATCCCTCTGCTAAAGTTAATTGTTATTTATACTCGTTCCAGTCGTATCTGAGACGACGAATACGTGACTTGGTGTTATGGAAAATGGCTTGGCTCATTCTACTGTACGAGGGCTCCATGTTGTATTGCGTGCAGAATACTGTGGACGCTAGATGCGCAGACAGCAGGGCGCATGGTGGGGAGAGTGGCAGTGGTGGGGTTACGTGCAAGCGGTGTAGGGGAAATGCCGGGTGCTGGAAGGGAAGTACAGTTTTTAGGGGACCACACCCTACCTATCTAACCCATGATAATTTAGGCAAGTATTTGACCCACTTCTGAAAAAGCTATTTGATGCAGCACCTTATTTTACTATTTGTTACATGTTGCTAATAGAGTAAGTTGTACTAAAATGTCCTTAATCCATTTTACAGTTTTTTCTGCAGAAAATATTTTTTTTAACTTCCTAATGGGGGAATATTAACGAATTTAGTACCAGAGGTGGCTTTTTATGTTATGCAGCCGGCCGAAGTGGCCGAGCGGTTAAAGGCGCTACAGTCTGGAACCGCACGACCGCTACGGCCGCAGGTTCGAATCCTGCCTCGGGCATGGATGTGTGTGATGCCCTTAGGTTAGTTAGGTTTAAGTAGTTCTAAGTTCTAGGGGACTTATGACCACAGCAGTTGAGTCCCATAGTGCTCAGAGCCATTTGAACCATTTTTATGTTATGCAGAGTCTCTGAAAATTTCGTTCATTTATCTATGATAGTTTCTGATATAATGGGGCATATGTACTGTAAATTTTAGTTTGCGGGAAATTGACTTAAAAGAAGAAACTTTTGAAATTTGTTACTTACAGTTAATTAAAACTGTCCTGCTGCATATGATGGCGCTTCTCTAGCAGGTCTTCCAACTTCATCTTCACCTTCCTGGATGTTTGTCTTGCTTTCTTGGACATATTAGATGCAGACCTGTCTGCATCGGCTATCCTCATTTTATCGCAATGTTGCAGCCCAGTGATCATATTTTCACCAAGATTAATTCACAGCTTTATCAGTACCCAACACTTTCCAGTATGTAGTAACAGCATCATGAACTCCTAGTTTCATTGTACGCATGCCTACAAATACAGTTTTAGGAAGGCTGTTCCAAATATGCTATTGAAACATTCATTTGGGTTCTGTGTCTGCCCATGCAGACATTTCCTTAGAAGGTCAGGATGAGCCAAGTCTCTGAAAATAGGTGTAATTGCTGTAATAACAACAGCAGGAACAGAATGCTGGTGAGAACAAGATTCTCCAGTTGCCTGAGCCCTATTGTATTTGCACCACGAATTTTCTCCTGATGGACACAATCCATGACAGAGCTTATCATCAGTTGAGGACTTATGGAAGTGTATGGCCCAAACGTCTCTTCATTGCCTCCGGATTTTCTTTATTTCTCCCAACTGCCTGCCCATAGTATACCTCCAAGTTTTCTATAACAACTACTCGCAATCACACTTGAACAAAACTAACCGCGTGTTTGAAAGCGTGTTGTTTACAAACAGCAGAAACAAAAGAATACAGAACTGTGGCATTCCAAGGATAGCCGACACACTCGCGAGTAAAAAAAAAATCCCTAACGTGCAATGTAGGGGGTATAAAGATCTAAAATATATGCAGAAAAGTGAGTGACAGAAAAGTGGGCGTGGCACATAAACATACGTGGTTGGAAGATGCTCTTTAAATGCTCGAAAAAAATTTTTTTCAGCGAAATCCTTTTCAGAGTACTTAAATAAAACCTTAATCTATCGAAATATGATGAAAACCGAAAACTGATTTTTTTCGACCTGAACCACGATACACTGAAGCCTACACTCGCATTTTCTGTAAATATTATAAGGGGGCCCTCCACATCCACACTAGCATGGTTGCCGTTCAAAGAGATCTACTGTCACGTCTGGTTCGGTTAGAATCTAAGAAGAATTTCGCCTAAAATGCAGAGATTTGTTTTTCCCCGCCTTAACTTTCAGAGAATCGACATGTGTGGCGTATTTTGAGTAAAACCTACACATTTCTCTGATTGTCATATTAAAATTCGCTTCTTTTGACAAAACACAGTGGAGTTTACACAGCCTCACCTCACTAACATATTGTGCAGACGCGGTTGCGAGAGAATTTTGAAAAAGTGATGTACTGTGCTCGTTAGTGTACTAAGTGCGTAACTGAGGAAAGGTAAGGTCAGTGGCCTATGAAAAAGCACATTCTTGGTGGCAAAATAAACGGGCATCAATTACGTTGTTTCAAAGCTCACAGCACTTCTCAGCTATCGATGGTCCTTAAAAACTGCATTCTTTCATCGAAAAAGTCTGTAGTTAGTCGAATAAAACGGTGGTTAATGAAGTTTTTCATAATAACCGCACAGCAAAATACTCTCCTCTTTGCATTCTGTCATTTCCTAAAATATCATTTCGATGTCTCAGTTTATGAAATATGAGGAATGTTGTGGATATTTCTCTCCGGCTGTACCGCTGGCGCGGCGCGATCGCAAATGAGTGTGCTACGTCAGATCAGATTTGTGACAGGTGGAGCGCTCCACGCAGGTAAAACGAAAAAATTAATATGTTAGCTACATTTCATACGCTGCAACATATTATGTAATGTGCACAAAACGCACAATTATACGACCTCTATTTTTCATTGCACACATCTTCGAATTTCTTGTACTGTCTTACTTTCACATGAATATCACAATAACTGTGACCATCAACGAAATGATGGGCACATTATCATGAACCGACATATAAATATATGTTGTTGTTGTTGTTGTGGTCTTCAGTCCTGAGACTGGTTTGATGCAGCTCTCCATGCTACTCTATCCTGTGCAAGCTTCTTCATCTCCCAGTACCTACTGCAGCCTACATCCTTCTGAATCTGCTTAGTGTATTCATCTCTTGGTCTCCCTATGCGATTTTTACCCTCCACGCTACCCTCCAACGCTAAATTTGTGATCCCTTGATGCCTCAGAACATGTCCTACCAACTGGTCCCTTCTTCTTGCCAAGTTGTGCCACAAACTCTTCTTCTCCCCAATCCTATTCAATACCTCCACATTAGTTATGTGATCTACCCATCTAATCTTCAGCATTCTTCTGTAGCATCACATTTCGAAAGCTTCTATTCTCTTCTTGTCCAAACTATTTATCGTACACGTTTCACTTCCATACATGGCTACACTCCATTCAAATACTTTCAGAAACGACTTCTTGACATTTAAATCTATACTCGATGTTAATAAATTTCTCTTCTTCAGAAACGCTTTCCTTGCCATTGCCAGTCCACATTTTATATCCTCTCTACTTCGACCATCATCAGTTATTTTTTTCTCCCCAAATAGCAAAACTCCTTTACTACTTTTAAGTGTCTCATTTCCTAATCTAATTCCCTCAGCATCACCCGACTTCGACTACATTCCATTACCCTTGTTTTGCTTTTGTTGATGTTCATCTTATTGCTATCTCTGACAGAATTACAATTCATAGGCGAACCTCAAAGTTTTTATTTCTTCTCCATGGATTTTAATACCTACTCCGAAGTTTTCTTTTGTTTCCTTTACTGCTTTGTCAATATACAGATTGAACAACATCGGGGAGAGGTTACAACCCTGTCTCAATCCCTTCCCAACCACTGCTTCCCTTTCATGTCCCTCGACTCTTATAACTGCCATCTGGTTTCTGTACAAATTGTAAATAGCCTTTCGCTCCCTGTATTTTACCCCTGCCATCTTCAGAATTTGGAAGAGAGTATTCCAGTCAACTGTGTCAAAAGGTTCCTCTAACTCTAAAAATGCTAGAAACGTAGGTTTGCCTTTCCTTAATCTTTCTTCTAAGATAAGTCGTAGGGTCAGTATTGCCTCACGTGTTCCAACATTTCTACGGAATCCAAACTGATCTTCCCCGAGGTCGAATTCTATCAGTTTTTCCATTCGTCTGTAGAGAATTTTGCAGCCGTGACTTATTAAACTGATAGTTCGGTAATTTTCACATCTGTCAACACCTGCTTTCTTTGGGATTGGAATTATTATATTCTACTTGAAGTCTGAGGGAATTTCGCCTGTCTCATACATCTTGCTCACCAGATGGTAGAGTGTTGTCAGGACTGACTCTCCCAAGGCTATAAGTAAAGCAAAATGATTTTTCTTACACAGATGCAGCTGTGATGGTACTTTTTCTGACATATATCATCAGCTGTAGTCCCTGGTCGATATAATGAGATGGACATCCACATATTAAGCAGCTCTTGTACAGCTATCATGGAATTACGCTGCAGTGACACAGAATTTTGAACTGAAGTGTTTGTGTTATGTCATGCTGGTAAAAGCAAATAATTTTCTATGTCTACGCTTCACAGCAGTGTGTATAGGGAAGGCACAATTATCTATGAAGCACCTGTCCGACAGTTGTCACTGTACCCGCCAGGAGAAGTTGGAAGGACGGTGTAAGGCAAGGAGGAGCAACTGGGTTCGACTTTGGGCTGGGAAGAAGAGCTGAAGGCAGGGGCGCATGCTCCCCGTTACTGAAGTAGCTTTGGAATATCCGCAGGAATTCACGAATTTCGTCAGAATGGACGCGTCTGGTTTTTACAAGCTGCTGTCGATTGTTCACAGATACGTGAGTGACTCGAAGACTTCTTAAATAACGGAACCCGGTAAGTTGTCCTCGACTGCAAAGGTTCATCAGAGACAAGGGCATCGTTAGGAGGGCCCCAGGGAAGTGTGATAGGAACACTGTTGTTCTCTATCTGCGGTTGTTTGCTGATGATACTGTGGTGTACAGTAAGGTGTCGAAGTTGAGTGACTGTAGAAAGATACTAGACCACTTAGACAAAATTTCCAGTTGGTGTGATGAATGTCAGCTAGCCATTGAAAAATTCAATGTGGATGAGTAGGAAGAAAAAACCTGTAATGTTCCGATACAGTATTACTAGTGTCCTGCTTGACGCAGTCAAGTCGTTTAAATATCTGGCTGTGAACCAATCTTTCCTAAAAAGGAGACTGCATACAGGACGCTGGTGCGACCTATTTTCGAGTACTGCTCGGGTGTTTGGGGATCTGTACCAGGTTGGATTGAAGGAACACATCGAAGCAGTTCAGAGGCGGGCTGTTAGATTTGTACCGGTAGATTGCAATAACACGTAAGTGTTACGGAGATGCTTCGGAAACCCAAGTGGGAATCCCTGGAGGGAAGGCGACGATCTTTTTAGATACACTACTAAGAAAATTGTAGAGAACCGGTATTTGAAGCTGACTGCAGAACGATTCTTCTGAAGCCAACATCCATTGCGCGTTAGGACTACGAACATTAGATATCAGAAATTAGGGCTCATATGGAGGCTTATAGACAGTCCTTTTTCCCTCGCTCTATTTCCGAGTGGAACAGAAAAGCAAATGACTAGCAGTGGTACAGGGTACACTCCGCCACGCACTGTACGGTGGCTTGCGGAGCATGTTAATCAAGCTTTCCTTCGACCAGACCTCATATCACCACCACCAACAACAACAACAACTATTGATGTTGACAGGTGATGGCGCGCCAGCAGTGTTGGCTGATCCTGGCAGCCTGCGCCCTCTCAGCTGTTGTTACTTGGGGATCGGCGAGAACTGCAAACGATGACGGAATCTGCATCAGGGTGACGCAGTAAGTATCAAAAACATTCATACAGTTAAAATGATCATCTTCTTGAGGAGGCTATTTTCTGTAGCGATATGCGCACATTACTACACTACTGGGCATTAAAATTGCTACACCAAGAAGAAATTCAGATGATAAACGGGTATTCATTGGACAAATATATTATACTAGAACTGACATGTGATTACATTTTCACGCAATTGGGTGCATAGATCCTGAGAAATCAGTACCCAGAACAACCACATCTAACCGTAATAAAGACCTTGATACGCCTGGGCATTGAGTCAGAGCTTGGATGGCGTGTACAGGTACAGCTGCCCATGCAGCTTCAACACGATACCACAGTTCATCAAGAGTAGTGACCGGCGTATTGTGACGAGCCAGTTGCTCGGCCACCATTGACCAGACGTTTTCAATGGGTGAGAGATCTGGAGAATGAGCTGGCCAGGGCAGCAGTCGAACTTTTTCTGTATCCAGAAAGACCTGTACAGGACCTGCGACATATGGTTGTGCATTATCCTGCTGAAATGTAGGGTTTCGCAGGGATCGAATGAAGGGTAGAGCCACGGGTCGTAACACATCTGAAATGTAACGTCCACTGTTCAAAGTGGCGTCAATGCGAACAAGAGGTGACCGAGACGTGTAACCAATGACACCCCATACCATCACGTCGGGTGATACGCCAGTATGGCGATGACGAATACACGATTCCAATGTGCGTTCACTGCGATGTAGGCAAACACGGATGCGACCATCATGATGCTGTAAACAGAACCTGGATTCATCCGAAAAACTGACGTTTTGCCATTCGTGCATCCAGGTTCGTCGTTGAGTACACCATCGCAGGCGCTCCTGTCTGTGATGCAGCGTCATGGGTAACCGCAGCCACGGTCTCCGAGCTGATAGTCCATGCTGCTGCAAACGTAGTCGAACTGTCCGTGCAGATGGTTGTTGTCCTGCAAACGTCCCCATCTGTTGACTCAGGGATCGGGATGTGGCTGCACGATCCGCTACAGCCATGAGGGTAAGATGCCTGTCATCTCGTCTGCTAGTGGTACGAGGCCGTTGGGATCCAACACGGCGTTCCGTATTACCCTCCCGAACCCACCGATGCCTTATTCTGCTAACAGTCATTGGATCTCGACCAACGCGAGCAGCAATGTAGCGATACGATAAAACGCAATCGCGATAGGCTACAATCCGACCTTTATGAAAGTCGGAAACGTGATGGTACGCATTTCTCCTCCTTACACGAGGCATCACAACAACGTTTCACCAGGCAACGCCGGTCAAGTGCTGTTTGTGTATCTTATGTCAGCACGTTGTAGGTGTCGCCACCAGCGCCAACCTGGTGTGAATGCTCTAAAAAGCATTGCATATCACAGCATCTTCTTCCTGTCGATTAAATTTCGCTTCTTTAGCACCGTATCTTCGTGGTGTAGCAGTTTTAATGGCCACTAGTGTAGAATGACTTAAGGAATGACAACATCGAACTGCCAAAAGCCGACATTTCGTTCTAACTGATGATCATCTATACGTAATATTTATATCTAATAAAAACGTATTTAGATTTCCAGAAGGCTTTAGATAGAGAAAGCACGACAAATTGATGGAGATTTTGAGAAATACTGGAACGGGGAAAAGACATCTGTGAATCATCAAGAACCTGTACTGGAATCAAACAGCGTGACCATATCGAAGCAGTCAAAATTCTCAGGGGAGTAAGACAGGGGTGTATCTTGTCACCCATACTATTTAATATATACTCAGAAATCATATTCAGAGACTCCTGGACGAAGTAGAAGATAAAGGTGTGATAAATGGAAAAAGATTAAACAACATTCGATATGCTGATGATTCTATTGTATTTGCTGACACTATCCATGCGTTAAATTGTTTATGGATAGAACTGTAAGAGTAAGCAGTCAGCATGGGCATGAAATAAACACCACAAAGACAAAACTCATGGTCGTAAATAAGGAAAATATTACAGGAGTAAGCTTAGTCATAAACCATAGAACTACAGAAGAGGTGAAAAATATGCATACCTTCGAACCGTAGTAAACGAAAATTTGGATAACTCGCAAGAAATCAAGATTCGCATCGGGAAAGCATGAACTGCGTTTCAGAAAATGAGTGCTGTCTTCAAAAGCCATAACCTAACATTACGAAAAAAAAATCAGACTTTTGCAGTGCTCTGTATATTTATCCTCCTGTATGGGGTAGGTACGTGGTCCACAAATAAAAACACGGAGAAGAAGCTGGCAGCCTTTGAATTGTGGCTTCATAGGCGGATCCTGAGAATACCTTGGACCCACAGACTTTTGAGCTCTACTCCTGAATCGATCAAGATGTGAAACGCTGAAAGTTGTATGCGGAATACAAATAGATATGATTTGCTTCAAAAGAATACTTAAGAGGAAAATCTACAGCAAAAGAGGTCCTGGAAGGAGACAAATATCTTGGTTTGACAACCTTAGCTGCTGGCTAAGTGTGCTCGACGGAACAGTTCCGTGTTCCTGCCAACAAGAGAAGAAATCCATTACGATCGCCAACATCTGAACCGGATAGGCGCCGAAGGAAAAATATCTGAAGTTCCCGTCCCGTAAATTTGAGTTTGTGCTGCTGCTCTTATAAATGATTTAGAAATGAAAACCGAGCGAGATGGCGCAGTAGTTCGCGCACTGGACTAGCATTCTGGAGGAAAGCGGTTCAAACCCGTGTCCGGCCATCCAGATTTAGATTTTCCGTGATTTCCTTATATCGCTCCAAGCAAATGCCGGGATGGTTCCATTGAAAGGGTACGGCAGACTTCTGTTCCCGTCTCTAATGATATCGATATCGACGGGATTTTAAGCCCAATCATCCTTTCTTCCTTCCTTGGAAATGAAATTGCTGGCCAGTATGTACTTGTGATATCAATTTATTAAATTTTAGGCCCATTATTACGTATTTTTTTAAGAGGCGATTTTGTTTTCAAACATCTCATGAAATGGCAAGTGCTTCAAAATTGTATTTCCCAGTGGTTCAAAAGCGGAACCACCACCTTGAAACAACTGATTGCTTAATTTTTACCAATTTATTCTTGTACTCGTTGCTCACTATGATAAAAATGTTAATTTTGTTATAAATTTTAAAATAATATTTTTTCATATTGCTGGGACTCAAAAGCTTAAAAACTCTGTGTGAAATTGGGTCGCCGATAGCCCCTCCCTTGAGTGCTATTAAATCAGCCACCATTTTTTCGCAGAAATGTCTCTGACGGTAAATAATAAAACAGTAAGCTATCCTCAAGATCACTCTGTGCATCATCCGCCAGTCGGGCATGTTGGTTCAGCGGTAAATAATTTTCTATCTGTCTTTAACGTAGCCTTTATCTGTCAAAGATGTGGGGAATCGCCAGGTACGACACGTGATTCGGATTCGATATTAAACTGTAGGGTGTAATCTTTCACTCCCACACATCGCCATTAAAGTTCTCATGCTTTGCACAAATTTTGAAAACTTAGAGAGGACTAAGATTACAAAAGAAGAAGATTTTAATTATGTTGTTGTTGTTGCTCAAAATCTTGTTGTGTCTAGGAACTGAGGAAGAGTTGTCTGTTGCTATGAATATCTTTTTATTGTATCCCATTCTGCTAAATCACACCGACTTTATAATTTCCACATTCAAAAGCCAATAATTACATTGTTGGTGACAAACTTATAAAAACGTCTACTTCCATCTGAGGCATGCCCACTACTACTTACATTCTGCAGTAACTCAATTTCCAAAGAGTTTGCAAAGCAAAGGAGTTTACAAACTTTCTCGACAGGAGAAGAATCTTTACCAAATTATATAATTATTTCATAAATAAATCTAGAAACAAATTTAATAATTAGCGTTAGATTGCGCGATTAATAATATTAATTTAAGTCTGTTAAAAATTTTGTAATTTCAATTATTTTTAAAAGAAGAGTAATTTTAACTGTTAGTACATATCGATTGTAACACATTAATTTCTTTTTTGTACATTTTAGCCTGAAATATAAAACATCGTATACAAAATCCTATGAAATCTTTTAGTGAAACAGCTGAGTTAATTTTAACCTATGCAAGAATCGATAGTATACACGGTAACGGTTATTTCTATTTAAGAAAAGGTGATGTTACAGGAGGATGATTCATTATAAGGTCCCCTTTCGCCGGTTCGATAACTGGGGTTCTTACGGGAAAAGTAAGTCGACGAAGTGGGGCCGAGTTGAAAGATTTGCACCATGCCGTTGTACCACACGCAGTCACTGGCTTTTCAAGGAAGGTTTCCCCAACATTAGCAGAAGTCTGAGCCGGCCCTTGATACATCATTACGTGCCAACTTTCCCCATTTAGGCGAGAATCCCGATTTGCTACTTTTTTCCTCCTACCTCCCGATTACTCCATTATTTCTGGCTAATTATCGGCAAACCTAATACACGTGTTTTGAAACCTCGCCGTTTCAGGTTTTTTTTCTCTCTCTCTCCCAATGGCTGGAAGCTATTCGTTCATATTCCTTTTTAATCCATATATGTATAGAAGTTTATAAAATCGAAAGTCATTTGATCTGTATTTAGGTTGTTATTTTTTCCTCATTCTCGCGCATTTTGTAGAGTATATACTCTTATTGCTCAGTGTTGCGCTCTCTTTGAACTTGTGTCTGTGTGTTGTTATTCTGATTAATTAAAGTCGATCAGTACTCAACGTTCTTATAATCGGTATAATGATTAAGAGTGTTAATTTTTACTTGAATACCTGAAAGGATTACCTGGGCTACGCTATAGATAACGAGTGTCGTTTCATAGTTTTCTTTAAGAATAATCGAAATTCCTGGAGGGAAAAATACGTAAAATAATACTTGTAGCAGACTGGTGCGTGCTGCACATAAACATGTAATAAAAAACAGTTAGCAAAAGTTAAAGAGAGTTGAAAATAAGAAGATTAAAATATATGGTCGATGTTAGAAGCTCAGGAAGTACAAGCTTGAGGTAGTAGGAGCGCTCGTAAATAATTAGCTCGATCGCAAATAGACATGCGTGACAGTTAAACATGCGCGATGTCGTACAACGCGATCGTAAATATTGGGATGGCGCATAAGTTCGCAGCGTTTCATCCATAATTTTAATAAACACAACAGAAACTCATAACAAAAGACTTTTGTCATAAATAATATATGCTTCTTCAGTATTATAAAAGTCTGACAACGCTGGGGTAACTTTTCGATTCCGCAATTGTACAAATCACATGTGGTTTTGAGGCAAAGAACTCGTGGAGCCATGTTCGGAGCGCAGTTTCATCCATAAAGGAATTTCCCTCAGTTTCGGATGATAAAAGACTGGGGAAGGTGAAAATCTGAGGGCGCAAGATCAGGTGTTTTTTGTGAGTCTAGCAAAATGCGGGAGGGCGTTACCGTAGAGGAGCATCACTTCACGCAATATTCCTCGTCGTTGTTCTTCGATTGCGTCTGCACTGTCATTGTTTCACTAGATGCATAACATATTTTGTGGATGTTTGAGCAGGGCTTTGTAGGGAAGCTGCTGCTTTGTTCGCGCACAGCCATTCCTTTCTTTTCCTTATTTTTAATAAAGACACCATTTCTCGTCACCAGTAACGGTACGGGACGGGAATGGTCGGTGGTGTTCACGAGCCAATTGATGACGAGGAAGCAAAGATGCACATATGGCCATCCGCTGATTTTTGTGATGTTTGCTTAGCACGTGCGGTACTCACGCAGTCGACTTTTAAACCTTCCTTATTGCATGCAAATGTCGCACGAATGTGGAATGATCACAGTTCATCACTTTTGCCAGTTCTCGAGTACACTGACGTGAATCGTTGTGGATTAATGCATTTAAACGATCTTCGTCCAGCCCCAAAAGCCTTCCTGAATGTCGAGTGTCACTGATGTCAAAACGATCCTCCTCAAAACGAGGAAACCAATTTCTTCTCGTGCCCTGTGCATTGGGATTATTCTCGTACACAGCGCAAATGCTCCTGACTGTCTCCGCTGCTATCGCCCCTCTACTCGACTCAAGCAGAAGAATATGTTCCGAATGTTTCGATTTCTCCATTTGGCACTCCATATTCTAGCGTTCACAGCTACACTCACTATCTCCAAACGACAAAAATGAAAACTCAAATAGCCACAGTGACTACAAATAAAAAATGATAATCGGTAAATAAACTCATAGCAACCGGAATACCAATATGCAAAAAAAAAAAAAAAAAAAAAAATTAAAAAAAAATGGTGCAGGGTGTTGGGCCATTATCTACATCTACATCCATACTCCGCAAGCCACCTGATGGTGTGTGGCGGAGGGTACCTTGAGTACCTCTATCGGTTCTCCCTTCTATTCCAGTCTGGTATTGTTCGTGGAAAGAAGGATTGTCGGTATGCCTCTGTGTGGGCTCTAATCTCTGATTTTATCCTCATGGTCTCTTCGCGAGATATACGTAGGAGGGAGCAATATACTGCTTGACTCCTCGGTGAAGGTATGTTTTCGAAGCTTCAACAAAAGCCCGTACCAAGCTACTGAGCGTCTCTCCTGCAGAGTCTTCCACTGGAGTTTATCTACCACCTCCGTAACGCTTTCGCAATTACTAAATGATCCTGTAACGAAGCGCGCTGCTCTCCGTTGGATCTTCTCTATCTGTTCTATCAACCCTATCTGGTACGGATCCCACACTGCTGAGCAGTATTCAAGCAGTGGGCGAACAAGCGTACTGTATCCTACTTCCTTTGTTTTCGGATTGCATTTCCTTAGGATTCTTCCAATAAATCTCAGTCTGGCATCTGCTTTACCGACGATCAACTTTATATGATCCTTCCATTTTAAATCACTCCTAATGCGTACTCCCAGATAATTTATGGAATTAACTGCTTCCAGTTGCTGACCTGCTATAGTGTAGCTAAATGATAAGGGATCTTTCTTTCTACGTATTCGCAGCACATTACGCTTGTCTACATTGAGATTCAATTGCCATTCCCTGCACCATGCGTCAATTCGCTGCAGATCCTCCTGCATTTCAGTACAATTTTCCAATGTTACTGTTGTGGATTTGCAGGAGAGCCAACCCAGGAATATTAGAGGAAGCCGAAAGGCACGCGTTTTAGCTCACGCAGGCTGGCGTGAGGTCTGGAACAGGAAAGGGAAATTAGAATGTAGAAAAACGGACGTAGCTGGTGGAATACTTAACTTTAATCCATTAATGGTGAACGTCGGTCTGACGGTACATGATTAACAAGATCAATAGCAAATGATAATGTCGCCTTGCTAGGTCGTAGCAAATGACGTAGCTGAAGGCTATGCTAACTATCGTCTCGGCAAATGAGGACGTATTTTGTCAGTGAACCATCGCTAGCAGAGTCGGCTGTACAACTGTGGCGAGTGCTAGGAAGACTCTCTAGACCTGCCGTGTGGCGGCGCTCGGTCTGCAATCACTGACAGTGGCGACACGCGGGTCCGACGTATACTAACGGACCGCGGCCGATTTAAAGGCTATCACCTAGCAAGTGTGGTGTCTGGCGGTGACACCACAATTACAACCTCTTGATATACCACAGCAAAACGCCTCTGTGAACTTCCGATGTCATCCACAATGTCATTTATGTATATTGTGAATAGCAACGGTCCTACGACACTCCCCTGCGGCACACCTGTAATCACTCTTACTTTGGAAGAGTTCTCTCCATTGAGAATGACATGCTGCTTTCTGTTATCTAGGAACTCTTCAATCCAATCACACTATTGGTCTGATAGCCCATATGCTCTTACTTTGTTCATTAAACGACTGTCGGGAACTGTATCGAACGCCTTGCGGAAGTCAAGAAACACGGCATCTACCTGGGAACCCGTGTCTATGGCCCTCTGAGTCTCGTGGACGAATAGCGCGAGCTGGGTTTCAATGATCGTCTTTCTCGAAACCCATGCTGATTCCTACAGAGTAGATTTCTAGTCTCCAGAAAAGTCATTATACTCGAACATAATACGTGTTCCAAAATTCTACAACTGATCGACGTTAGAGATATAGGTCTATAGTTCTGCACATCTGTTCGACGTCCCTTCTTGAAAACTGGGATGACCTGCGCCCTTTTCCAATCCTTTGGAACGCTATGCTCTTTTAGAGACCTACGGTACACTGCTGCAAGAAGGGGGGCAAGTACCTTCGCGTACTCTGTGTAAAATCGAACTGGTATCCCATCAGTTCCAGCGGCCTTTCCTCTTTTGAGCGATTTTAATTGTTTCTCTATCCCTCTGTCGTCTATTTCGATACCTACCATTTTGTTATCTGTGGACAATCTAGAGAAGGAACTACGGTGCAGTCTTCCTCTGTGAAACAGCTTTGGAAAAAGACATGTAGTATTTCGCTCTTTAGTCTGTCATCCTCTGTTTCAGTACCACTTTGGTCACAGAGTGTCTGGACATTTTGTTTTAGGATTTTCTGCCAAGTCAGTACATAGACCTTTACTTTCGAATTCATTGAACGCCTCTCGCATAGCCCTCCTCACACTACATTTCGCTTCACGTTATTTTTTGTTTGTCTGCAAGGCTTTGGCTATGTTTATGTTTGCTGTGAAGTTCCCTTTGCTTCCGTAGCAGTTTTCTAACTCAGTTGTTGTACCACGGTGGCTCTTTTCCATCTCTTACGATCTTGCTTGGCACATACTCGTCTAACGCATATTGTACGATGGTTATGAACTTTGTCCACTGATCCTCAACACTATCTGTACTTGAGACAAAACTTTTGTGTTGAGCCGTCAGGTACTCTGAAATCTGCTTTTTGTCACTTTTGCTAAACAGAAAAATCTTACAACCTTTTTTAATATTTCTATTTACGGCTGAGATCATCGATGCAGTAAACGCTTTATGATCGCTGATTCCCTGTTCTGCGTTAACTGTTTCAAATAGTCGGGTCTGTTTGCCACCAGAAAGTCTAATATGTTATTGCCACTAGTCGGTTCTCTGTTTAACTGCTCAAGATAGTTTTCGGATAAAGCACTTAAAAAAATTTCACTGGATTCTTTGTCCCTGCCACCCGTAATGAACGTTTGAGTTTCCCAGGCTATATCCGGCAAATTAAAATCTCCACCCAGAGCTTTAACATGGTGGGGAAATCTGCTCGAAATATTTTCCAAATTATCCTTCAGGTGCTCAGCCACAACAGCTGCTGAGCCAGGTGCCCTATAGAGACATCCAATTACCATGTCTGAGCCTGCTTTGACCGTGACCTTCACCCAAATTATTTCACATTTCAGATCTCCGTCAATTTCCTTAAATTATAACAAGTTTAAGTTGAAAATTAAGATTATGAGAGCTTAACGGTCGAAGCGTTATAGCGAAAATAAATGGGGGGTTAACAGTTTTGTGTTACTTGTTTCTGTGCACCACGCACCAGTCCGCTATAGGTCCGTGCTTGCCTTTCTCTTGTTTGAGGAATTTAGGTATTTCTAGTCTTTTAATACTCCTTATTTGCGACGTCATAGGAAAAGATTCGCAACAGTTCTCTCGAGATTACTCTGAAATGAACCGCATGTTATGGTCATTCGTACTTCCAGATTTTTAAAACTGAATCTCTCGATTTTTAAAAATCTCCAGATTTTTTGTTTTTGTAATTGGCAGGTGTACACATACAAACATCATCCACACTCTGTCTTTGCTTCTGTCTCAATTACGAAAGCTTACAGAAAACTGGGCTACAGATCTCTTACGACATGGGTTTTCAAACTGTGTGTTGCGAGTCAGAGGCATAGCGGCCTTGCAGTTCTTGCTTCACAGTGGTTTCCTAAACATAATAACCTGGTTTGTTTGTTTTCTGAGTAAAGCAGTAACGTGTGCGCTAGTAGTGATGTCTAGCGAGGCAGCGAGTCGAAGTTAACAGGAATGCCACTTTTCCAAACCCCAGGGCTGGATAACTTGTCGATCATACAGGAGTGAAGAAAATGCTAATAGTTTACTGCAGATGTCATTAGTGATATAACTAATCTGTTGTACCTAGAATTCTAAACATATCAAAATTTAGTTTTAATGTTGTATTAACACAAAAATAAAAAATAAAATAAAGTCGTCTCCTTTCCATTCTTATTTATAATGCATGGATTTACCATTGAAACACGAACGGAATTTTTAAATGAACATTTACAGGCAATTTGTTATATTCAATTCATGAATTAAAAGAGAGAGAAATGAAAAGTCTTGAAGAAATTGTCCAACAGTAACAAGCGCACTTCTGTTTGAAGATCGCTTTTCGCTAAGGCTAAGGGCTTGTTCCTTCTGACCACTGGTTCTTCATCATACTGAAGATTCTTTCACAAAATGAGTTACCGGTAGGAACTGAAAATATGTATGATGCAACACAAAGCCAATGGGAACGGGAGATGTCAACTGCGATCTACCGCCCAAAGAAATGCGCCAAAATGTGTCCTGCTTTACTACCTTGAGCTCCAGTGTATGCATTCCGGAAATAGCAGAATTCATTCTTTAACTAAGCTTCATTCAGATTGAGACTCTGTAACATTACGAGTCAAGATAGCTGTAACGGAAATTGAATAGTGTAAAGTTATCATTAAAAACGCACGCCGCGCGATTTGTGACGATTTGGTTGGTCATAATAGTAGTAACATGCTTTTGAATACAATTAAAATATAACGGCGATATCTGTTTAGTGTTATTGGAAATAATATGTAGTAAATTGCTAATTGTACGTTGTTAAAAATATAGGTGCGAATTTTAAATAGCTACAGTGTATAATCAGACTAACAAATGGACATTCAGTTACGCGAAATAGCGGACAGCGAAGTGTGGTCATTAAATTGATTACACCTACAGGGCGGTCAATTCCGGGATAAGTCTATTCGCATCTCACGAGGGACGCGGTATTGAAACCGGTTTTTTTTATTATATCGCGGAGAGCGGGCTTCAATTTATAAAAAGGAGAAAAGCTGTATCATTATCATTGACTGTTGGTGTTAAGCAACCAAAACTGTTCATCAAAGGGTTTCGGTGAATGAGTGGTGAATGCTAAATGAAACTGTGAACGAAGTTATGTTAAATAAAGCAGAAGAGACAAGACAGTTTGGTCATATCTGTTATTATTCCATAAACCGTAACATTTCTTTTCGTTGTACGAAGCCTTTATAGACGATCGTTATGACAATTTGCTTTGAAGGGATCTCGTTACGAGTTAAGTTTTGGGGACCTGGTCAAGAGGGGATAGTTCGTAGATCTTAACTACTGCAGCTATTCTGGAATCAGGTGCTACCGTGACCGTTGTGTGTTGTCAATGGCTTAAGGTCATCATATCTCATGCTCTAAGATCGACGCGCCTTTCCTCTTGCTATAACGGTGCCTCACGGCATCAACGACAACGCCGACGGCGAAGGAAGATACGGTAGAACTCTACTTTTTGACAGTTTTTAAAACAATTGTAGGCGAAAATCTTCGTGTTCTTTAAAGAGAAAAACTGGTATGCAGATTTAACACGTTGTTCCCAGGAAAGTCACAGTTTTAGGACAAAGAGTCAATGCAACTTGATAAGAAAGATTATGCATTATTTTCTAAACTCTGCCGCTGTGATTTTAATATTTCTTCCAGGATTTCATGAACTTTGTTTCCTAAGTATTTATCTTGTTTCCTGCTCTCTGGCTCCCTCTTATGGTCCCTTATCACTGTTTGGAAATCAACATGAGTAACAAAGCTGAGCCGGCCACAGTGGCCGAGCGGTTCTAGGCGCTTCAGTCTGGAACCGCGCTGCTGCTACGGTCGCAGATTCGAATCCTGCCAGGGGCATTGATGTGTGTGATGTCCTTAGGTTAGTTAGGTTTAAGTAGTTCTAAGTCTAGAGGACTGATGACCTCAAATGTTAAACCCATAGTGATTAGAGCCATTTAAACCATTTTGAACAAAGCTGTTTTCTAACAACAGTTTCGAACAGGGAAAATGTAGATAGCATTCAGGAAGTTTCTTCGGCATCATGCTCGCCTTTTGATGTCTCAAACTGCCAAATCAGTCTTAAACAATCTGAAAATTTACTCAGTGACTGAACATTTGATTCAGGAGATGTGCCAGTTCATTGTAGATTTTGAGAACTAATGCCTCTACATCATAACGAAATGTTTTAAGGCGGCATTTTTCAATATTATTTGTGGCATAGCAGTTGTAGTCTACTCTCAAATTTCATTTTTCAGTAAGACAAAAACCGAACTGTTTTTGCCAATGTTCACTATAGCACTGTATGCACTTACTTGATTCGAATGAAAGCCATTAGATTCTGCAGTGTTTTTTATTGCGTGGAAAATATTTTTTAGGTTTTTTTTGAAGTCTTCATAAACATATAGCAATCTTTGACGCACCGCGTGGTCAACATCAAAGTACTGAACTGTATGACGAAACTTTTTATACACTCAAAAAAATAGGGATCACGGAGAAATTACCCGACAGGGACAGAAATCAATACATTTCATTATACTCACAGACAAATAAATCCTTACAGGGAAAATTGGATGATAAATTCGACAGAAAGAGCTCTACAAATTGCGGTAAGAGAAACTATGGCTTCCCATTAGGGGCAACAAAACGGGGTGTGAAATAAGGTGGGCGTACCGCTGTGCTGTAAGGATGCTGGGGATGTCAACTAAAGGGTCCTGCATCTAAGACCATCACACCTGATTGTTGGGACGTGTGGCTGGCGGCAGAATCTGTCAAATTCATGTTTATTCTGCAAAATTCTGTATTTTTAAGTATCGATGTTCACTGTATGTACGTCTCATTTCGACGATATGATGTGACGCAAGCGGGAGCTTACCACGGTCGCATTATATCACATGGAGGGCTGCGATGTTTGCTTGGCTAAATTTGCTTGGGAGCGGCAGATACGACTGAATCAACTCTACTCCAAGGAGGAGCGACATGAAAAAAGAAAAAGTAAACACGTATTATGCAACTGCACTGGGTGCGTTTATTAACTGACGCTGCAGGAAGCTGCGAAGTTAAATATATATCAATAGCGTCCAGAGACTATATCTGGTTTCAGTAAACAGGGAGAGTAAATATAAAATGTCAGTAACATTCTAAAGTAAATACGTTGAAAGTTAAGATACCTGTTTATCTACGCGCTATTGGAAAGTACCGTCGTTCCACAATTGTAAGTTACATACAATGAAGAGCTAAAGAAACAGGTGCACCTGCCTAATATCGTGTAGCGCCCCCGCAAGCGCGCAGAAGTGCCGCAACACGACGTGGCATGGACTCGACTAATGTCTGAACTAGTACTGGAGAGAACTGACACCGTGAATCCTGCAGGGCTGTCCATAAATCGGTAAGAGTGCGATGGGTGAAGCTCTCTTCAGAACGGCGAGTTGCAAGGCATCCAAGAATTTGGTGGCCAGCTGAAGTGTCTAAACTCAGAAGAGTGTTTCTGGAGCCACCCTGTACTATTCTGGGCGTGTGGGGTGTCCTGCTGGAATTGCCCAAGTCCGTCGGAATGCACGATGGACATAAATGGATGCTGGTGGTGAGACAAGATGCTTAGTACGTATCACCTGTCAGACTCGTATCTAAACGTATCAAGCGTCCCATATCACTCCCAACTGCACACGCCCCACACCATTACAGAGCCTCTGCCAGCTTGAACAGTCCGTTGCTGACATGCAGGGTCCATGGATTCATGAGATTGTCTCCATACCAGTACACGTCCATCTGCTCGATGCAATTTGAGACTAGTCCGACCAGGCAACATGTTTCCAGTCATCAACAGCCCAATGCCGGTGTTGACAGGCCGAGGCGAGATGTAAAGATTTGTGTCGTGCAGTCACCAAGGGTACGCGAGTGGGCCTTCGGCACCGAAAGCCCATATCGCACTTTGACACTTGTTGATGGTCCATCATTGAAATATGCAGCAATTTGCCGAATGGTTGCACTTCTGTCTCACTGAACGATTCTCTTCTGTCGTCGTTGGTCCCGTTCTTGCAGGATCTCTCTCCGGCCGCAGCGATGTCGGAGATTTCATTTTCAATGGATTCCTCATATTCAGGGTACACCCGTGAAATGGTCGTACGGAAAAATCCCCACTTCATCGTTACTTCGGGATTGCTGTGTCCCATAGCTCGTGCGCCGATTACTACATCACGTTGAAAGTCACTTAAATCTTTGTAATGTGCCATGTAGCAACAGTAACCAATCCAACAACTGCGCCAGACATGTTTTGTCTTATGCAGTCTTTGCCGACCGCAGCGCCGTATACTGCCTGTATACATAACTTTGTATTTGAATACGCATGCCTATATCTTCTATGGCGCTTCAGTGTAGAATGACTTGAAATGGCTCTGAGCGCTATAGGACTTAACTGCTGAGGTCATCAGTCCCCTAGAACTTAGAACTAAGTAAAGCTAACTAATCTAAGGACATCGCACACATCCATGCCCGAGGCAGGATTCGAACTTGCAACCGTAGCGGTCGCGCGGTTCCAGACTGTAGCGCCTAGAACCTCTCGGCCACTCCGGCCGGCTAGAATGACTTGAGCAAGATTCTCTGTAAATATAGATAAGTGTAAGGTAACGTCAGTAACACAGAGAAACAACCTGATAGTATGTGATTACGAGATTACTGGTGAAAATGGTAAGCTCGTCACATCATCGTATTAGTATTCCATATTTCTAGATTTCCGAAAGTCGTTTGACACGATAACCCATTGCAGGTTGTTAACGAAAGTACGAACGTTTGGAATAAGTTCACAGATGTGTGAACTCGAAGACTTCTTAGACAAAGAATCCAGTACGTCGTCCTCTACGGCGAATATTCATCAGAGGCAAGGGTATAGTCAGGAGTGCCCCAGGGAAGTGTAAAAGGACCGCTGTAGTCCTTTTTTACACAAATGATTTGGAAGATAGGGTGGGCTGCAATCTGCGATTGTTTGCTGATGACACTGTGGTTTACGGTAAGGTGTCAAAGTTGAGTGATACAAGACGACTGAGACAAAATATCCAGTTAGTGTGATGAATGGCAGCTAGCTCTTAATGTGGAAAAATGTAAGTTAATGCCGAGGAGTAGGAAGATCAAGCCTGTAATGTTGGATACAGTATTACCAGTGTCCTGCTTGACACAGTCAAGTCGTTTAAACACACTATGTGATCAATAGTATCCGGACACCCCCAAACACCTACATTTTTCATAGTAGGTGCATTGTGCTGCCACCTACTGCCAGTTACTCCGTATCAGCGCCCTCAGTAGTCGTTAGACATCGTGAGAGAGCAGAATGGGGCGCTCCTCGGAACTCACGGACTTCGAACGTAGACAAGTGATTGGGTGTCACTTGTGTCATACGTCTGTACGCGAGATTTCCACATTCCTAAACATCTCTAGGCCCACTGTTTCCGATGTAATAGTGAAGGGACACGTACTGCACAAAAGCGTACAGACCAACCTCGTCTGTTGACTGACAGAGACCGCCGGCAGTTGAAGATGGTCGTAATGTGTAGTAGGCAGACATCTATCCAGACCATCATACAGGAATTCCAAACTGCATCAGGATCCACTGCAATGGTCGTGTTTTTCGTGGAGGGGGCTTGCACACCTTGTTGTTTTACTGACACTATCACAGCACAGGCCTTCATTGATGTTTTAAGCACCTTATTGCTTCCTACTGTTGAAGAGCAATTCGGGAATGGCGATTGTATCATTCAACACGATCGAGCACCTGTTCATAATGCACGGCCTGTGGCGGAGTGTTTACACGACAATAACATCCCTGTAATGGACTGGCCTGCACAGAGTCCTGACCTGAATGCTATAGTACACCTTTAGGATGTTTTGTTTCAAATGGCTCTGAGCACTATGGGACTTAACATCTGAGGTCATCAGTCCCCTAGAACTTAGACCTACTTACACCTAAGACCGTAGCATAGGATGTTTTGGAACGCTGACTTCTGCCAGGCCTGACCGACCGTGAAGAATGGGCTGCCATTCCCCAAGACACCTTCCAGCACCTGATTGAACGTATACCTGCAAGAGTGGAAGCTGTCATCAAGTCTAAGGGTGGGCCAACACCGTAGTGAATTCCAGCATTACTGATGGAGGACGCTACGAACTTGTACGCCATTTGCAGTCATGAGTGCGGATACTTTTGATGACATAGCGTATCTGGGCGTAACGTTGCAGAGCGATATGAGATGAAACGAGTTGTGAGAACCGTGGTAGGGAAGGCGGTTGGTCGACTTGGCTATATTGAGAGAATTTTAGGGAAGTGCGGCTCATTTGCAAAGGAGACCGCACGTAGGACGCTGGTGCGACCTAGTTTTGAATACTGCTCGAGTGTTTGGGATTCGTACCAGGCCGGATCGAAGGAAGACATCAAAGCAATTCATGGTAGTTTTGTTACGGTTAGGTTCGAACAACACGTTAAGTGTTAACAGAAGTGCTTCGGGAACTCATCTGCGGATCCCTGGAGGAAAGATGACAGTCTTTTCTTGAAACACTATTGAGAAACCAGAATGAGATTTTCACTCTGCAGCGGAGTGTGCGCTGATATGAAACTTCCTGGCAGATTAAAACTGTGTGCCCGACCGAGACTCGAACTCGGGACCTTTGCCTTTCGCGGGCAAGTGCTCTACCAACTGAGCTACCGAAGCACGACTCACGCCCGGTACTCACAGCTTCACTTCTGCCAGTACCTCGTCTCCTACCTTCCAAACTTTACAGAAGCTCTCCTGCGAACCTTGCAGAACTAGCACTCCTGAAAGAAAGGATATTGCGGAGACATGGCTTAGCCACAGCCTGAGGGACGTTTCCAGAATGAGATTTTCACTCTGCAGCGGAGTGTGCGCTGATATGAAACTTCCTGGCAGATTAAAACTGTGTGCCGAGTTCGAGTCTCGGTCGGGCACACAGTTTTAATCTGCCAGGAAGTTTCACTATTGAGAAAATTTAGAGAACCGGCATTTGAAGCTGACGGCCGAACGATTCAACTGCCGCCAACATACATTGCGCGTAAGGACCAGAAAGACAAGACTCGAAAAATTTGGTCTCATAGGAGGCATATAGATAGTCGTTTTTCCCTCACTCTATTTGCGAGTGGAACAGGAAAGGAAGTGGTTAGTAGTGGTACAGGGTATCCTCCGCCACGTACTGTACGGTGGCTTGCAGATTATCTATGTAGATGTAGATTGGTATCTGCCTGTAGCACTGAGAAGCTATATTAAATTTGACGATTACAAAAAATTGACCAAGTGCGAATAGGACTTGCTCTCTGACAGATTAACAAAAACTTAATTATCTATACAGATAATAATAATAGCTTAGTGTGGCTCAGTGGTGTGTTGCAAGTCAGCTACTTGAGCGTCCCTAGCCTATCCCAGTTAACAGACCGGGGATAGGGAATATACAATTTAACCTAGAATGGAAATTGGCGACCCCTAACAATACTGAGAAGTGAAGGCTGGGTTAAAACAAAGACTGAAAAATGCGCGGACCAACCCAAGTTCGATCCCACTACCTCTCGTTTTTCCAGCCACGAGTTCTAATGGTACATTGCCAGGGCTGACAGCTACAAACTTTTGTTTATGTCGCACAACTTCTGATGTTGCGATTTTTTTCCCGGCAGGGTGTATGCGAATGTGACGCCTCTATCCGTTCCTGAGAAAAGGGGCTGATAAAAGTCGGTCATACTGTCAGACGGATAAGGATTCTGTTTTTACCGACCGACGTATGTGACACTATAACTGAGTATTAGAGAAGGCTAATGGAAGACTGAAAATTTATAAGAAGGCCTGTGGTAAAGTGCAGTCCACAAGTATTGCAAATCGCTTACAAGCCACTACTGTAAGCTGACCGGAGTAGCCAAACGGTTCTAGGCGCTACAGTCTCGAACCGCGCGATCGCTACGGTCGCAGGTTCGAATCCTGCCTCGGGCATGGATGTGTGTGATGTCCTTAGGTTAGTTAGGTTTAAGTAGTTCTAAGTTCTAGGGGACTGATGACCTCAGATGTTAAGTCCCATAGTGCTCAGAGCCATCAGTTCTTTCTTATCACGTGAAAACAGTCTAGCTTTCGGTTTGAACGTGTTTACGTTCCTTCAACTGATGTTACTCTTTAGTATTTTGGTTGACTGAGATGCCCATTCATTATTCCGAGCGAAAACTAGTCTGTAGTGCTTTCATTCGTTAAACTGAAGCAGTGATATACAAATGAGGTACACATACCACTTACCACCCCAAGGGTACGTGAAGATATGTGAGGAGGTGGGCCAACGTCAAAATAAGCCTCAAACGTGCTCATTTAATTACACACTGAACAGAGTAATTATTCGTCCCATTATTTACAAGTGATTAATATGTTGCTGTGGATTACGTTGTTCCAGTTGGAATTAACGCGTAACTAATTAGGTTCATGTAGCGTTAGGGATACAACGTTGAGCACAAAAGTTCCATTACGAGTACTTGAAGGATTAAGGAACACTGACAAATTTTAGCGGGAGTTAACATTTCGTTTTAATGAAAAGCTATGATGGTCTCCAAAAATTAAAAATCATTTTAATTTAGCCCATAAACAGATACTCAGCCATTTATTTGTGTTGAAGGTAAATAATTATATTGTGCAGAAAAGTGCGTCACCAGCTACGTGGATGCAAATCACACCAACGCACCAATGTAAACAATGTCAAATCATATTCTGAAGCTACGTTGATTAAGAAAATTGGCAAACGATGAAAGATGCTGTTCACAAAAAAGTACTTCCGACAATTGACAATAAACGTCTAAAATACCTGATGTCACAAAACAATTAAAAGTAATATGTCGTACACGCTTCCTGTTCGCGTCACCTCAACCGTTTACTGAAAGAGAATTATTCAATCCAGTCAAAAAGTAGATACACGGTTTTGCCAAAAAAAGCTATATTGGCTGAACGTGTAGTGAAAAAAACTTGAAAAATTTCTGACTTTATCAATTAAAAAAAAATCTCAGTTCCTTCTGTTTCTAGCACTTTAGCGTCTACTTCCTTTCTAAAACAGCACAAAATTCTTTGTAAATATGATCACTACAACTTTTTTCTACATCCAGTACCAAGGGGGCAACAGTTCGTTCAAAATTGTTCAAATGGCTATGAGCACTATGGGACTTAACTTCTGAGGTAATCAGTCCCCTGGAACTTAGAACTACTTAAACCTAACTAACCTAAGGACATCATACACATCCATGTGCCCGAGGCATGATTCGAACCTGCGACCGTAGCGATCGCGCTGTTCCAGACTGTAGCGCCTAGAACCGCTCGGCCACTCCGGCCGGCAAGTCCGTCAAACGATTTTTTCAGACTTTCTGCAACATGGTAAAAGATCAAGTATTTGAGCAGTTTTATTTCAGTATCTGTTTATCTGGTTGAAATGTATTATATTACGTTCTGTTTTAAATTGGAACTGAACATCTAACGTTGTGACATGCTAATCACGTGTAGCATCACCAACATTATGTTCCGTATCTATCAACAGAATCAGGGCGTAATCATTTTTTTACTTGGTTCTCCAGTGTTTCCAACCATATGAACAGGTTAAAAGAAATGAAATCTCCCGCCCCCAACCTTTGCATTTTTTCTCGACGGTTTGACTGGATGGGTGCAAACCAGGGGTTAGAAAGGGAGGAGCCTTCATTAGTTTAAAAGTAATGAAGTAATCGTTAATTTATTTAAACATAAATTTACAATATAGCACCGGTTATTAATTTTTAAAGGCTACCAAAAAGTGATGAATTACAAAAATATTGTATATAAGTAAATAAATACATGAATTTCGGAAGTACTTTATTTTTAGAAGTACGACCTTTTATTCGTCCCTGAAATAATAAATATTTGTCTATAAACAATAAAGGCTATCTAGTCATGGTTTATGTACAGCATTGCCCATGGGAAATTGCACATTTTCATTTTATTGAGCCGGCCGGTGTGGCAGAGCGGTTCTAGGCGTTTCAGTCTGGAACCGCGTGACCGCTACTGTCCCAGGTTCGAATCGTGCCTCGGACATCGATGTGTGTGATGTCCTTAGGTTAGTTAGGTTTAAGTAGTTCTAAGTTCTAGGAGACTGATGACCTCAGATGTCAAGTCCCATAGTGCTCAGAGGACCCCCGCCCCCATGAACCATGGACCCTGCCGTTGGTGGGGAGGCTTGCGTGCCTCAGCGTTACAGATAGCCGTTCCGTAGGTGCAACCACAACGGAGAGGTATCTGAACAGGCCAGACAAACATTTCAGTAGTTGCAAGGCCAACAGTCTGGATGATGGACTGATCTGGCCTTGTAACAATAACCAAAACGGCCTTGCTGTGCTGGTACTGCGAACGGCTGAAAGCAAGGGGAAACTACGGCCGTAATTTTTCCCGAGGGCATGCAGCTTTGCTGTATGATTAAATAATGATGGCGTCCTCTTTGGTAAAATATTCCCGAGGTAAAATAGTCCCCCAATCGGATCTCCGGGCGGGGACTACTTAGGAGGACGTCGTTATCAGGAGAACGAAAACTGGCGTTCTACGGATCGGAGCGTGGAATGTCGGAGCGTGGAATGTCAGATCCCTTAATCGGGCAGGTAGGTTAGAAAATTTAAAATGGGAAATGGATAGGTTAAAGTTAGATATAGCGGGAATTAGTGAAGTTCGGTGCCACGAGGAACAAGACTTTTGGTCAGGCGAATACAGGGTTATAAATACAAAGTCAAATAGGGGTAACGCAGGAGTAGGTTTAATACTGAATAGGAAAATACACTCCTGGAAATTGAAATAAGAACACCGTGAATTCATTGTCCCAGGAAGGGGAAACTTTATTGACACATTCCTGGGGTCAGATACATCTCATGATCACACTGACAGAACCACAGGCACATAGACACAGGCAACAGAGCATGCACAATGTCGGCACTAGTACAGTGTATATCCACCTTTCGCAGCAATGCAGGCTGCTATTCTCCCATGGAGACGATCGTAGAGATGCTGGATGTAGTCCTGTGGAACGGCTTGCCATGCCATTTCCACCTGGCGCCTCAGTTGGACCAGCGTTCGTGCTGGACGTGCAGACCGCGTGAGACGACGCTTCATCCAGTCCCAAACATGCTCAATGGGGGACAGATCCGGAGATCTTGCTGGCCAGGGTAGTTGACTTACACCTTCTAGAGCACGTTGGGTGGCACGGGATACATGCGGACGTGCATTGTCCTGTTGGAACAGCAAGTTCCCTTGCCGGTCTAGGAATGGTAGAACGATGGGTTCGATGACGGTTTGGATGTACCGTGCACTATTCAGTGTCCCCTCGACGATCACCAGTGGTGTACGGCCAGTGTAGGAGATCGCTCCCCACACCATGATGCCGGGTGTTGGCCCTGTGTGCCTCGGTCGTATGCAGTCCTGATTGTGGCGCTCACCTGCACGGCGCCAAACACGCATACGACCATCATTGGCACCAAGGCAGAAGCGACTCTCATCGCTGAAGACGACACGTCTCCATTCGTCCCTCCATTCACGCCTGTCGCGACACCACTGGAGGCGGGCTGCACGATGTTGGGGGGTGAGCGGAAGACGGCCTAACGGTGTGCGGGACCGTAGCCCAGCTTCATGGAGACGGTTGCGAATGGTCCTCGCCGATACCCCAGGAGCAACAGTGTCCCTAATTTGCTGGGAAGTGGCGGTGCGGTCCCCTACGGCACTGCGTAGGATCCTACGGTCTTGGCGTGCATCCGTGCGTCGCTGCGGTCCGGTCCCAGGTCGACGGGCACGTGCACCTTCCGCCGACCACTGGCGACAACATCGATGTACTGTGGAGACCTCACGCCCCACGTGTTGAGCAATTCGGCGGTACGTCCACCCGGCCTCCCGCATGCCCACTATACGCCCTCGCTCAAAGTCCGTCAACTGCACATACGGTTCACGTCCACGCTGTCGCGGCATGCTACCAGTGTTAAAGACTGCGATGGAGCTCCGTATGCCACGGCAAACTGGCTGACACTGACGGCGGCGGTGCACAAATGCTGCGCAGCTAGCGCCATTCGACGGCCAACACCGCGGTTCCTGGTGTGTCCGCTGTGCCGTGCGTGTGATCATTGCTTGTACAGCCCTCTCGCAGTGTCCGGAGCAAGTATGGTGGGTCTGACACACCGGTGTCAATGTGTTCTTTTTCCCATTTCCAGGAGTGTATAAATGCGGGTAAGCTACTACAAACAGCGTAGTGAACGCATTATTGTGGCCAAGATAGATACTAAGCCCATACCTACTACAGTAGTACAAGTTAATATGCCAACTAGCTCTGGAGATGACGAAGAAATTGATGAAATGTATGATGAAATAAAAGAAATTATTCAGATAGTGAAGGGTGACGAAAATTTAATAGTCATGGGTGACTGGAATTCAGTAGTAGGAAAAGGGAGAGAAGGAAACGTAGTAGGTGAATATGGATTGGGGCTAAGAAATGAAAGAGGAAGCCGCTTGGTAGAGTTTTGCACAGAGCACAACTTAATCATAGCTAACACATGGTTCAAGAATCATAAAAGAAGGTTGTATACATGGAAGAAGCCTGGAGATACTGACAGGTTTCAGATAGATTATATAATGGTAAGACAGAGATTTAGGAACCAGGTTTGAAATTGTAAGACATTTCCAGGGGCAGATGTGGACTCTGACCACAATCTGTTGGTTATGACCAGTAGATTAAAACTGAAGAAACTGCAAAAAGGTGGGAATTTAAGGAGATGGGACCTGGATAAACTGAAAGAACCAGAGGTTGTACAGAGTTTCAGGGAGAGCATAAGGGAACAATTGACAGGAATGGGGGAAAGAAATACAGTAGAAGAAGAATGGGTAGCTTTGAGGTATGAAGTAGTGAAGGCAGCAGAGGATCAAGTAGGTAATAAGATGAGGGCTAGTAGAAATCCTTAGGTAACAGAAGAAATATTGAATTTAATTGATGAAAGGAGAAAATATAAAACTGCAGTAAATGAAGCAGAAAAAAAGGAATACAAACGTCTCAAAAATGAGATCGACAGGACGTGCAAAGTGGCTAAGCAGGGATGGCTAGAGGATAAATGTAAGGATGTAGAGGCTTATCTCACTAGGGGTAAGATAGATACTGCCTACAGGAAAAAAGAGACCTTTGGAGAGAAGAGAACCACTTGCATGAACATCAGGAGCTCAGATGGAAACCCAGTTCTAAGCAAAGAAGGGAAAGCTGAAAGGTGGAAGGAGTGTAAAGAGGGTCTATACAAGGGCGATGTACTTCAGGACAATATTATGGAAATGGAAGAGGATGTAGATGAAGATGAAATGGGAGATATGATACTGCGTGAAGAGTTTGACAGAGCACTGAAAGACCTGAGTCGAATCGAGGCCCCCGGACTAGACAACATTCCATTAGAACTACTGACGGCCTTGGGAGAGCCAGTCCTGAAAAAAGTCTACCATCTGGTGAGCAAGATGTATGAGACAAGAGAAATACCCTCAGACTTCAAGAAGAATATAATAATTCCAATGCCAAAGAAAGCAGGTGTTGACAGATGTGAAAATTACCGAACTATCAGTGTAATAAGTCACGGCTGCAAAATACTAATGTGGATTCTTTACAGAGGAATGGAGAAACTAGTACAAGCCGACCTTTGGGGAGATCAGTTTGGTTTCTGTAGAAATATTGAAACACGTGAGGCAATACTGACCCTACGACTTAACTTAGAAGGTAGATTACGGAAGGGCAAACCTACGTTTCTAGCATTTGTAGACTTAGAGAAAGCTTTTGACAGTGTTGACTGGAATACTCTCTTTCAAATTCTGAAGGTGGCAGGGGTAAAATATAGGAAGCGAAAGGCTATTTACAATTTGTATAGAAACCAAATGGCAGTTATAAGAGTTGAGGGGCATGAAAGGGAAGCAGTGGTTGGGAAGGGAGTGAGACAGGGTTGTAGCCTATCCCCGATGTTATTCAATCTGTATATTGAGCAAGCAGTGAAGGAAACAAAAGAAAAATTCGGAGTAGGTATTAAAATCCATGGAGAAGAAATAAAAACTTTGAGGTTCGCCGATGACATTGTAATTCTGTCAGTGACAGCAAAGGACTTGGAAGAACAGTTGAACGGAATGGACAGTGTCTTGGAAGGAGGATATAAAATGAACATCAACAAAAGCAAAACGAGGATAATGGAATGCAGTCGAATTAAGTCGAGTGATGCTGAGGGAATTAGATTAGGAAATGAGACACTTAAAATAGTAAAGGAGTTTTGCTATTTGGGGAGCAAAATAACTGATGATGGTCGAAGTAGAGAGGATATAAAATGTAGACTGGCAATGGCAAGGAAAGCGTTTCTGAAGAAGAGAAATTTGTTAACATCGAGTATTGATTTAAGTGTCAGGAAGTCATTTCTGAAAGTATTTGTATGGAGTGTAGCCATGTACGAAAGTGAAACATGGACGATAAATAGTTTAGACGAGAAGAGAATAGAAGCTTTCGAAATGTGGTGCTACAGAAGAATGCTGAAGATTAGATGGGTAGATCACATAACTAATGAGGAGGTGTTGAATAGGATTGGGGAGAAGAGAAGTTTGTGGCACAACTTGACTAGGAGGTGGGATCGGTTGGTAGGACATGTTCTGAGGCATCAAGGGATCACCAGTTTAGTATTGGAGGGCAGCGTGGAGGGTAAAAATCGTAGAGGGAGACCAAGAGATGAATACACCAAGCAGATTCAGAAGGATGTAGGCTGCAGTAGGTACTGGGAGATGAAGAAGCTTGCACAGGATAGAGTAGCATGGAGAGCTGCATCAAACCAGTCTCAGGACTGAAGACCACAACAACAACAGTGCTCAGAGCTATTTGAACCATTTTTCATTTTATTATTACGAGACTTAGGATATGCGTCATGTCTGTTCAGAAAATTCCGAAACTTTGTCCACAAAATTTTTCTACATTTACCTTTTACTTATTGTGCATGGTCTCCCTCGTAATACTCTCCTCCACAATTGATACACCGCTCCCAATGCAGTTGTCACTTCCGGAAGCAGTCTTGGTAACCGTCTTGCTGGATCACAGGAATCGCCGTCAGAGAATTTTCTTGTATCTCGTCTGTCGTTGCAAATCTTTGTCCTTTAATTCGAAATAATGCAAGACATGTTATTTGGTCATTCTTGTGCCAGAGTGCAGTGCCATGCCTCTTGACACAGAATTCTTCTGTCGCATGTCACTATATTTCGCTCTGAGGAATTAAAAGCGTATATTTTGTAATGGAAGCCATCATACCTAAATTCAGGATACTGAAAATTATAGTGTTCTGTGGTGCCTCTCCTATTACAGGTCGACCGGTTTGACATCGTACCCTCTTAAAAAACTCACAATTAATACTGGCTGGGATTATTTGTAAGCGGGAGAATAAGAACTCTTCAGAAAATTTGTACTCTTTGTTGCGTATTAGCTAATAACTTTATCTTCTGAATATAGGAAACACAAAATCAGTAAAGACAAGAGACAAGCAAGACAGTAGACGTTCTTTTAATCCTTAGGTCCCCACATTTTTACTCTCTTATCTTGCTACAGCTTTACACGTCGTGCTTTCCTTTATGCGAAAGACTCCATTACCTCATCAAAGTTCGTCAAACATTTTCTACATCTACATCTACATTGATACTCCGCAAGCCACCCAACGGTGTGTGGCGGAGGGCACTTTACGTGCCACTGTCATTACCTCCCTTTCCTGTTCCAGTCGCGTATGGTTCGCGGGAAGAACGACTGTCTGAAAGCCTCCGTGCGTGCTCTAATCTCTCTAATTTTACATTCGTGATCTCCTCGGGAAGTATAAGTAGGGGGAAGCAATATATTCGATACCTCATCCAGAAACGCACCCTCTCGAAACCTGGCGAGCAAGCTACACCGCGATGCAGAGCGCCTCTCTTGCAGAGTCTGCCACTTGAGTTTATTAAACATCTCCGTAACGCTATCACGGTTACCAAATCACCCAGTGACGAAACGCGCCGCTCTTCTTTGGATCTTCTCTATCTCCTCCGTCAACCCGACCTGGTACGGATCCCACACTGATGAGCAATACTCAAGTATAGGTCGAACGAGTGTTTTGTAAGCCACCTCCTTTGTTGATGGACTACATTTTCTAAGCACTCTCCCAATGAATCTCAACCTGGTACCCGCCTTACCAACAATTAGTTTTATATGATCATTCCACTTCAAATCGTTCCGTACGCATACTCCCAGATATTTTACAGAAGTAACTGCTACCAGTGTTTGTTCCGCTATCATATAATCATACAATAAAGGATCCTTCTTTCTATGTATTCGCAATACATTACATTTGTCTATGTTAAGGGTCAGTTGCCACTCCCTGCACCAAGTGCCTATCCGCTGCAGATCTTCCTGTATTTCGCTACAATTTTCTAATGCAGCAACTTCTCTGTATACTACAGCATCATCCGCGAAAAGCCGCATGGAACTTCCGACACTATCTACTAAGTCATTTATATATATTGTGAAAAGCAATGGTCCCATAACACTCCCCTGTGGCACGCCAGAGGTTACTTTAACGTCTGTAGACGTCTCTCCATTGATAACAACATGCTGTGTTCTGTTTGCTAAAAACTCTTCAATCCAGCCACACAGCTGGTCTGATATTCCGTAGGCTCTTACTTTGTTTATCAGGCGACAGTGCGGAACTGTATCGAACGCCTTCCGGAAGTCAAGAAAAATAGCATCTACCTGGGAGCCTGTATCTAATATTTTCTGGGTCTCATGAACAAATAAGGCGAGTTGGGTCTCACACGATCGCTGTTTCCGGAATCCATGTTGATTCCTACATAGTAGATTCTGGGTTTCCAGAAATGACATGATACGCGAGCAAAAAACATGTTCTAAAATTCTACAAGAGATCGACGTAAGAGATATAGGTCTATAGTTTTGCGCATCTGCTCGACGACCCTTCTTGAAGACTGGGACTATCTGTGCTCTTTTCCAATCATTTGGAACCCTCCGTTCCTCTAGAGACTTGCGGTACACGGCTGTTAGAAGGGGGGCAAGTTCTTTCGCGTACTCTGTGTAGAATCGAATTGGTATCCCGTCAGGTCCAGTGGACTTTCCTCTATTGAGTGATTCCAGTTGCTTTTCTATTCCTTGGACACTTATTTCGATGTCAGCCATTTTTTCGTTTGTGCGAGGATTTAGAGAAGGAACTGCAGTGCGGTCTTCCTCTGTGAAACAGCTTTGGAAAAAGGTGTTTAGTATTTCAGCTTTACGCGAGTCATCCTCTGTTTCAATGCCATCATCATCCCGTAGTGTCTGGATATGCTGTTTCGAGCCACTTACTGATTTAACGTAAGACCAGAACTTCCTAGGATTTTCTGTCAAGTCGGTACATAGAATTTTACTTTCGAATTCACTGAACGCTTCACGCATAGCCCTCCTTACGCTAACTTTGACATCGTTTAGCTTCTGTTTGTCTGAGAGGTTTTGGCTGCGTTTAAACTTGGAGTGGAGCTCTCTTTGCTTTCGCAGTAGTTTCCTAACTTTGTTGTTGTACCACGGTGGGTTTTTCCCGTCCCTCACAGTTTTACTCGGCACGTACCTGTCTAAAACGCATTTTACGATTGCCTTGAACTTTTTCCATAAACACTCAACATTGTCAGTGTCGGAACAGAAATTTTCGTTTTGATCTGTTAGGTAGTCTGAAATCTGCCTTCTATTACTCTTGCTAAACAGATAAACCTTCCTCCCTTTTTTTATATTCCTATTAACTTCCATATTCAGGGATGCTGCAACGGCCTTATGATCACTGATTCCCTGCTCTGTACATACAGATTCGAAAAGTTCGGGTCTGTTTGTTATCAGTAGGTCCAATATGTTATCTCCACGAGTCGGTTCTCTGTTTAATTGCTCGAGGTAATTTTCGGATAGTGCACTCAGTATAATGTCACTCGATGCTCTGTCCCTGCCACCCGTCCTAAACATCTGAGTGTCCCAGTCTATATCTGGTAAATTGAAATCTCCACCTAAGACTATAACATGCTGAGAAAATTTATGTGAAATGTATTCCGAATTTTCTCTCAGTTGTTCTGCCACTAATGCTGCTGAGTCGGGAGGTCGGTAAAAGGAGCCAATTATTAACCTAGTTCGGTTGTTTAGTGTAACCTCCACCCATAATAATTCACAGGAACTATCCACTTCTACTTCACTACAGGATAAACTACTACTAACAGCGATGAACACTCCACCACCGGTTGCATGCAATCTATCCTTTCTAAACACCGTCTGTACCTTTGTAAAAATTTCGGCAGAATTTATCTCTGGCTTAAGCCAGCTTTCTGTACCTATAACGATTTCAGCTTCGGTGCTTTCTATCAGCGCTTGAAGTTCCGGTACTTTACCAACGCAGCTTCGACAGTTGACAATTAGAATACCGATTGCTGCTTGTTCCCCGCATGTCCTGACTTTGCCCCGCACCCGTTGAGGCTGTTGCCCTTTCTGTACTTGCCCAAGGCCATCTAACCTAAAAAACTGCCCAGCCCACGCCACACAACCCCTGCTACCCGTGTAGCCGCTTGTTGCGTGTAGTGGACTCCTGACCTATCCAGCGGAACCCGAAACCCCACCACCCTATGGCGCAAGTCGAGGAATCTGCAGCCCACACGGTCGCAGAACCGTCTCAGCCTCTGATTCAGACCCTCCACTCGGCTCTGTACCAAAGGTCCGCAGTCAGTCCTGTCGACGATGCTGCAGATGGTGAGCTCTGCTTTCATCCCGCTAGCGAGACTGGCAGTCTTCACCAAATCAGATAGCCGCCGGAAGCCAGAGAGGATTTCCTCCGATCCATAGCGACACACATCATTGGTGCCGACATGAGCGACCACCTGCAGATGGGTGCACCCTGTACCCTTCATGGCATCCGGAAGGACCCTTTCCACATCTGGAATGACTCCCCCCGGTATGCACACGGAGTGCACATTGGTTTTCTTCCCCTCTCTTGCTGCCATTTCCCTAAGGGGCCCCATTACGCGCCTGACGTTGGAGCTCCCAACTACCAGTAAGCCCACCCTCTGCGACTGCCCGGATCTTGCAGACTGAGGGGCAACCTCTGGAACAGGACAAGCAGCCATGTCAGGCCGAAGATCAGTATCAGCCTGAGACAGAGCCTGAAACCGGTTCGTCAGACAAACTGGAGAGGCTTTCCGTTCAGCCCTCCGGAATGTCTTTCGCCCCCTGCCACACCTTGAAACGACCTCCCACTCTACCACAGGTGAGGGATCAGCCTCAATGCGGGCAGTATCCCGGGCAACCACAGTCGTAGTCCGATCAGGGGATGCGTGGGACGAGCTGGCCGTCCCCGACAAACCCCCATCCCGACCCCCACAGTGATGCCCATTGGCAACAGCCTCAAGCTGTGTGACCGAAGCCAACACTGCCTGAAGCTGGGAGCGAAGGGATGCCAACTCAGCCTGCATCCGAACACAGCAGTTGCAGTCCCTATCCATGCTAAAAACTGTTTTGCTAAGAACGTCTGAACTAATCTACAGATAGCGCAAACAAATCGACAAAATTTAAACGGTTATTAAAATACAAGATTGCCTAGTAAATGCAGTAATGTTGCTACTTGCGCACTGCTGACACTGCTCGGCGGCGGAAGGAGACTAAGCGAAATTACACTATTCAGGTACTAAAACACGATGCTACACTCTCAAATACTATAATACGCCCGAAATTTATGAATTAAACAATGCAAGAACCAAAAACACGCAAAGAAATTAAGAATTAAACTATGTAACAAATGAGTGAGCTAGGAGTATACGACTTGCTGCTCAGCTGCTTATCCAACGGCGGCAGGGAGCACACTGACTGCGACCAACCGACACTGGCCGTTCAAAACAAAACAGTAGACAAACGACTACGCGAATTTACACTATTCAGGTACTAAAACGCGATGCTACAACTCTCAAATACTATAATACGCTCGAAATTTATGAATTACACAATGCAAGTACCAAAAACACGCAAAGAAATTAAGAATTAAACTATGTAACAAATGAGTGAGCTAGGAGTATACGACTTGCTGCTGCAGCTGCTTATCCAACGGCGGCAGGGAGCACACTGACTGCGACCAACCGACACTGGCCGTTCAAAACAAAACAGTAGACAAACGACTACGCGAATTTACACTATTCAGGTACTAAAACGCGATGCTACAACTCTCAAATACTATAATACGCTCGAAATTTATGAATTAAACAATGCAAGAACCAAAAACACGAAAAGAAATTAAGAATTAAACTATGTAACAAATGAGTGAGCTAGGAGTATACGACTTGCTGCTGCAGCTGCTTATCCAATGGCGGCAGGGAGCACACTGACTGCGACCAACCGACACTGGCCGTTCAAAACAAAACAGTAGACAAACGACTACGCGAATTTACACTATTCAGGTACTAAAACGCGATGCTACAACTCTCAAATACTATAATACGCTCGAAATTTATGAATTACACAATGCAAGAACCAAAAACACGCAAAGAAATTAAGAATTAAACTATGTAACAAATGAGTGAGCTAGGAGTATACGACTTGCTGCTGCAGCTGCTTATCCAACGGCGGCAGGGAGCACACTCCTACATTAAAAATCAATATGTCGTTATCTAATATTGAAAAAGCTGTTGATACGAATAGTACACAAGACTTGTGTCGTTTTTCGATTGGGTTACATCTGTTTCGTCAATGTCTATTAGATAAAACGAAATAGGACTTTCTAATATTGCATCAATTGTGACACACGCGAAATAAGCGAGAGTGTTTCGGTACAGATGCTCTTTTTTATGTACCTCATTTACGTAAATAATACGACGGAGTATAATTCGCGAAGTGTGAGTATTAAATGCCTGTTAGGCCCACTACAAGCAAAAAGTTTTGTGTAAGGAAACAGTTTCACTTTTCACTCATACGCTACCGTTTCTCAAGCATGAGATCAAAAAGTAGTGGCGAGAAATTTTTATATAAATTTGGAATCGTCATATTCTTCCGTATAATTTGTGTGATTTCCTCGTTTCTTGTCCTTCCTCGTTCTAACAAACAGTCCTGCCATCATTAATTCTTCGCCGGCCGCGGTGGTCTAGCGGTTCTAGGCGCGCAGTCCGGAACCGCGCGACTGCTACGGTCGCAGGTTCGAATCCTGCCTCGGGCATGGATGTGTGTGATGTCCTTAGGTTAGTTAGGTTTAAGTAGTTCTAAGTTCTAGGGGACTGATGACCACAGATGTTAAGCCCCATAGTGCTCAGAGCCATTAATTCTGCAACTATTCCTGCCATTGTCAAAACTTATTTTCCGGTTAACTTCAGTAACTCGGCCAGAATCACTGGTTCAGTTACTCCGCTTTTATTCTTCCATTAGGATTTATTACGTGATCGTAAAGCGTGTTTCCCGCGCTATTCCGGGAATAGAACTTAAGCACCTGCTAACCAGGCACTGTCCAACTGTCCCTTAATAATTAGCGATCTGGCAAAAATTGGAAGTCCTTCTGAGTCTGTTCGAAAACTGCGCCTAGTTGCCATAACCTGTGGTGTCCCAGTACCAGAAAAACACGCTTTCGAATGGAGTACATGCTCACATCAAAAAAAGTTTTGCATCACCTCGGTTCCCAGAACCCCAGAAGATAGACGTTGGCTGTGGACATAGTATCACAGACACAGTCCCTTTCACTGTTCAGAGATGTCACTAAACCTGCCCAAAGATGCAAACAACCATTCATGAGCAGCGCCTATTAGACCGATGGGGACCGACAGCCGATCAGTTCCAGTCACTCTACCAGGAAGGAGGTACACGGCTCGTATTGTCTGTAGTTCAATCATGCCTAGCCGGTCAATACCGCGGTTCGATCGCGTCCGCATTGTTACTTTGTGCCAGGAAGGGCTCTCAACAAGGGAAGTGTCAAAGTTCAGACATGGAAGAGATACAGAGAGACAGGAACTGTCGATGACATGCCTCGCTCAGGCCGTCCAAGGGCTACTACTGCAGTGGACGACCGCTACCTATGGATTATGGCTCGGAGTAACCCTGTCAGCAACGCCACCATGTTGAATAATGCTTTTCGTGCAGCAACAGGACGTCGTGTTACGACTCAAACAGTGCGCAAAAGGCTGCATGATGCGCAACTTCACCCCCGACGTCCATGGCGAGGTCAATCTTTGCAACCTCGACACCATGCAGCGCGGTGCAGATGGGCCCAACAAAATTCCGAAGACCGCCCAGGATTGGCATCACGTTGAGTGTCGCACATCAACCAGACAATCGTCTGAGGCGTGTTTGGAGGCGACTCGGTCAGGCTGAACGCCTTAGACACACTGTACAAAGAGTGCAGCAAGGTGGAGGTTCCCTGCTGTTTTGGGGTGGCATTATGTGGGGCCGACGTACGCTGCTGGTGGTCATAGAGGGCGCCGTAACGGTTGTACGATACGTGAGTACCATCCTCCGACCGATACTGGAACCATATCGGCAGCATATTGGCGAGGCGTGCGTTTTAGACAGGTACGTGCCGAGTAAAACTGTGAGGGACGGGAAAAACCCACCGTGGTACAACAACAAAGTTAGGAAACTACTGCGAAAGCAAAGAGAGCTCCACTCCAAGTTTAAACGCAGCCAAAACCTCTCAGACAAACAGAAGCTAAACGATGTCAAAGTTAGCGTAAGGAGGGCTATGCGTGAAGCGTTCAGTGAATTCGAAAGTAAAATTCTATGTACCGACTTGACAGAAAATCCTAGGAAGTTCTGGTCTTACGTTAAATCAGTAAGTGGCTCGAAACAGCATATCCAGACACTACGGGATGATGATGGCATTGAAACAGAGGATGACACGCGTAAAGCTGAAATACTAAACACCTTTTTCCAAAGCTGTTTCACAGAGGAAGACCGCACTGCAGTTCCTTCTCTAAATCCTCGCACAAACGAAGAAATGGCTGACATCGAAATAAGTGTCCAAGGAATAGAAAAGCAACTGGAATCACTCAATAGAGGAAAGTCCACTGGACCTGACGGAATACCAATTCGATTCTACACAGAGTACGCGAAAGAACTTGCCCCCCTTCTAACAGCCGTGTACCGCAAGTCTCTAGAGGAACGGAGGGTTCCAAATGATTGGAAAAGAGCACAGATAGTCCCAGTCTTCAAGAAGGGTCGTCGAGCAGATGCGCAAAACTATAGACCTATATCTCTGACGTCGATCTGTTGTAGAATTTTAGAACATGTTTTTTGCTCGAGTATCATGTCGTTTTTGGAAACCCAGAATCTACTATGTAGGAATCAACATGGATTCCGGAAACAGCGATCGTGTGAGACCCAACTCGCTTTATTTGTTCATGAGACCCAGAAAATATTAGATACAGGCTCCCAGGTAGATGCTATTTTTCTTGACTTCCGGAAGGCGTTCGATACAGTTCCGCACTGTCGCCTGATAAAGAAAGTAAGAGCCTACGGAATATCAGACCAGCTGTGTGGCTGGATTGAAGAGTTTTTAGCAAACAGAACACAGCATGTTGTTATCAATGGAGAGACGTCTACAGACAAAGTAACCTCTGGCGTGCCACAGGGGAGTGTTGTGGGACCATTGCTTTTCACAATATATATAAATGACCTAGTAGATAGTGTCGGAAGTTCCATGCGGCTTTTCGCGGATGATGCTGTAGTATACAGAGAAGTTGCAGCATTAGAAAATTTTAGCGAAATGCAGGAAGATCTGCAGCGGATAGGCACTTGGTGCAGGGAGTGGCAACTGACCCTTAACATAGACAAATGTAATGTATTGCGAATACATAGAAAGAAGGATCCCTTATTGTATGATTATATGATAGCGGAACAAACACTGGTAGCAGTTACTTCTGTAAAATATCTGAGAGTATGCGTGCGGAACGATTTGAAGTGGAATGATCATATAAAATTAATTGTTGGTAAGGCGGGTACCAGGTTGAGATTCATTGGGAGAGTGCTTAGAAAATGTAGTCCATCAACAAAGGAGGTGGCTTACAAAACGCTCGTTCGACCTATACTTGAGTATTGCTCATCAATGTGGGATCCGTACCAGATCGGTCTGACGGAGGAGATAGAGAAGATCCAAAGAGGAGCGGCGCGTTTCGTCACAGGGTTATTTGGTAACCGTGATAGCGTTACGAAGATGTTTAATATACTCAAGTGGCAGACTCTGCAAGAGAGGCGCTCTGCATCGCGGTGTACCTTGCTCGCCAGGTTACGAGAGGGTGCGTTTTTGGATGAGGTATCGAATATATTGCTTCCCCCTACTTATACCTCCCGAGGAGATCACGAATGTAAAATTAGAGAGATTCGAGCGCGCACGGAGGCTTTCCGGCAGTCGTTCTTCCCGCGAACCCTACGCGACTGGAACAGGAAAGGGAGGTAATGACAGTGGCACGTGAAGTGCCCTCCGCCACACACCGTTGGGTGGCTTGCGGAGTATAAATGTAGATGCAGATGTAGACAATTCGCACCCCCATCGTGCACATCTTGTGGTGTCACCGCCAGACACCACACTTGCTAGGTGGTAGCTTTTAAATCGGCCGCGGTCCGCTAGTATACGCCGGACCCGCGTGTCGCCACTTACAGTGATAGCAGACCGAGTGCCACCACACGGCAGGTCTAGAGAGACGTACTAGCACTCGCCCCAGTTGTACGGACGACTTTGCTAGCGACTAAACTGACGAAGCCTTTCTCTCATTTGCCGAGAATATAGATAGAATAGCCTTCAGCTAAGTCAATGGCTACGACCCAGCAAGGCGCCATTAACAGTTTCTAGTGAGAGTCTCCCGTGTATCATCAAGAACGCTGTATACAAATTATGGATTAAAGTTAAGTATTCCAGCAGCTACGTACTTATCTTTATAGCATTCATTCCGTATCCTGTTTCAGACCTCACGCCAGCCTGCTTGAGTTTAACGCGTGCATTTCGGCCTTCTCTAGCTATACAAATCATCTTGTGGATGACTTCCTTCAGGATAACGACATCGCTCGACTAGTGGCCAGCATGTTCTCCAGACATGAACCCTATCGAACATGCCTGGTAGAGCACTTGCCCGCGAAAGGCAAAGGTCCCGAGTTCGAGTCTCGGTCGGGCACACAGTTTTAATCTGCCAGGAAGTTTCATGCCTAGGATAGTTTGAAAAGGGCTGTTTATGGACGGCGTGACCCACCAACCACTCTGAGGATCTACGCCGAATCGCCGTTGAAGATTGGGACAATCTGGACCAACAGTGCCTTGATGAACTTGTGGATAATATGCCATGACGAATACAGGCATGCATCAATGCAAGAGGACGTTCTACTGGGTATTAGAGGTACCAATGTGTACAGCAGTGTGGACCACCACCTTTGAAGGTCCCCGTGTATGGTGGCACAACATGCAATGTGCGGTTTTCATGAGCAATAAAAAGGGTGAAAATGATGTTTATGTTGATCTCTATTCCACTTTTCTGTACAGGTTCTGGAATTCTCGGAACCGGGGTGATGCAAATCCTTTTTTGATGTGTGTAATTCAGCCTCTTCCTGCGATACGCTAACATCCTTTCACGTTTCAACAGTGGAACTGGCTTCTCTGAGCTATACGCACTACTTATTGCGAATACAGCGCCATCTGTTAGCAGCTTTTCGAACTATTTCGAAACTTCTGTATGACTTCTGTATAAAATTCTTACAGCTTTCGCAATAAACATAAACATCTTAGTCATCAAGATATTTAATTTTGAAATCGGGGGCTCCTGTAGCTGTTGCGTTGTGGAATTGCTGACTGGACATCATTCTTTTAATTCTTAATTTTAGACATCTCATTTCACAAAACATTTGACCGACTTTTTTAAATTTATTGTTACAGTTTTCGTGAGCATTACTTTTCACGTTCCATAACACTATTCGTAGATCAGCGACATTTTTTGAGGTGCATAGTTCTCTCACTGTACAGGAAATAGACAATAAAATAAACATAAACATTTCATTATCATTTTAAACTAGCTTAATGATTTTCTTGAGTCCTTACGTCAGAGCGGTGCAAACTTCTAGTATCAAGAGGGCTATCAGGGGGAGAGCATTTTTAAGATTAGTTACCTCATAAATATAAAAAATATTTTTAGAAAAAATAATTTGTCAAATTTATTTATGTATCATCAGTAGCCAAAAACTCAGTCGAGATCGGTAATAATGGTTGTAGCTGGTACTCATTCTGCCGTTTTGATATTGGTCTTACCGATTCTCGGGCGAATTGATTTTAAAAGGTATGTTCAAATTTTTTGGTGCATCATTCTGGGGAAGGCATGTTTCCAGCACCAATTCACGAGTTCGCATACTTAACAGAAAGAACGTATCCACAAAGACTGTTTTCTTTTTCTCTTGCTTACGTTTTTCCCTGTCGAATGGTAATTCAGGAAAGCGGTACTCACTTGCAGTAGATGGATTTCATCAATTTCGCGGTCGTTGTGTAGTCCTGTAAACTCTTCTGGCCCGAAAATGCAGCGCCTTAAACACTGCCGAACAACAGTCACCGTCGACGTTGCCAGACAGTTAACATCAATAGTGTTGTTGACAGGCTGTCTTATCAGCCACACGCAATTTCTACGGTCTGCGTGAACGAATTTTTTGAGAGGCTTATAAGCAATCATACGTGCACTCTCCATTTCAGTGTTTAAGAACGCCAAATTCACCGCTATCCACTTTAGTGAGAGCTTGCTTGTGAATGTACATCGATATTTACTTGGTGAGTCCTGCGATTGCAAAACACACCAGTGACACATCGTGCAGATCACCGAAAGTCCGCTCAACAAGCTAGCGCAGACTATTACTTGTCCATCGCGTGTTGCAATTCGTTAGCTTCACAAAGTAAAAATAGAATTTTAATGATGTATATAGCACCAACGATGAGAAACCTCTGTCCGCACTGCTGGTGTTACCTCGCAACCGGAAACACCACTGGGGAAGGGCATCAGTAATAACATCTCGTCATATTAACTTCCGTTATGTAACGTAACCTCCCCCCATGAACCATTGACCTTGCCGTTGGTGAAGAGGCTTGCGTGCCTCAGCGATACAGATAGCCGTACCGTAGGTGCAACCACAACGGAGGGGTATCTGAACAGGCCAGACAAACATATGGTTCCTGAAGAGGGGCAGCAGCCATTTCAGTAGTTGCAAGGCCAACAGTCTGGATGATGGACTGATCTGGCCTTATAACACTAACCAAAACGGCCTTGCTGTCGTGGTACTGCGAACGGCTGAAAGCAAGGGGAAACTACGGCCGTAATTTTTCCCGATGGCATGCAGCTTTACTGTATGATTAAATGATGATGGCGTCCTCTTGGGTAAAATATTCCGGAGGTAAAATAGTCCCCCATTCGGATCTCCGGGCGGGGACTACTTAGGAGGACGTCGTTATCAGGAGAACGAAAACTGGCGTTCTACGGATCGGAGCGTGGAATGTCAGATGCCTTAATCGGGCAAATAGGTTAGAAAATTTAAAAAGGGAAATGGATAGGTTAAAGTTAGATATAGTGGGAATTAGTGAAGTTCAGTGGCAGGAGGAACAAGACTTTTGGTCAGGTGACTACAGGGTTATAAACACAAAATCAAATAGGGGTAACGCAGCAGTAGGTTTAATACTGAATAGGAAAATATAAATGCGGGTAAGCTACTACAAACAGCATAGTGAACGCATTATTGTGGCCAAGATAGATACGAAGCCCATACCTACTACAGTAGTACAAGTTAATATGCCAACTAGCTCTGCAGATGAGGAAGAAATTGATGAAATGTATGATGAAATAAAAGAATTATTCAGATAGTGAAGGGTGACGAAAATTTAATAGTCATGGGTGACTGGAATTCAGTAGTAGGAAAAGGGAGAGAAGGAAACGTAGTAGGTGAATATGGATTGGGGCTAAGAAATGAAAGAGGAAGCCGCCTGGTAGAGTTTTGCACAGAGCACAACTTAATCATAGCTAACACTTGGTTCAAGAATCATAAAAGAAGGTTGTATACCTGGAAGAATCCTGGAGATACTGACAGGTTTCAGATAGATTATATAATGGTAAGACAGAGATTTAGGAACCAGGTTTTAAATTGTAAGACATTTTCAGGGGCAGATGTGGACTCTGACCACAATCTATTGGTTATGACCTGTAGATTAAAACTGAAGAAACTGCAAAAAGGTGGGGGACCTGGATAAACTGAAAGAACCAGAGATTGTACAGAGTTTCAGGGAGAACATAAGGGGACAACTGACAGGAATGGGGGAAAGAAATACAGTAGAAGATGAATGGGTAGCTTTTAGGGATGAAGTAGGGAAGGCAGCAGAGGATCAAATAGGTAAAAAGACGAGGGCTAGTAGAAGTCCTTGGGTAACAGAAGAAATATTGAATTTAATTGATGAAAGGAGAAAATATAAAAATGCAGTAAATGAAGCAGGCAAAAAGGAATACAAACGTCTCAAAAATGAGATTGACAGGAAGTGCAAAATGGCTAAGCAGGAATGGCTAGAGGACAAATGTAAGGATGTAGAGGCTTATCTCACTAGGGGTAAGATAGATACTGCCTACAGGAAAATTAAAGAGACCTTTGGAGAGAAGAGAACCACTTGTATGAACATCAAGAGCTCAGATGGAAACCCAGTTCTAAGCAAATAAGGGAAAGCTGAAAGGTGGAGGGAGTATATAGAGGGTCTATACAAGGGCGATGTACTTGAGGACAATATTATGGAAATGGAAGAGGATGTAGATGAAGATGAAATGGGAGATACGATACTCCGTGAAGAGCTTGACAGAGCACTGAAAGACCGGAGGAGACAACAATCCATTGGAACTACTGACGGCCGTGGGAGAGCCAGTCCTGACAAAACTCTACCATCTGGTGAGAAAGATGTATGAAACAGGCGAAGTACCCTCAGACTTAAGGAAGAATATAATAATTCCAATCCCAAAGAAAGCAGGTGTTGACAGATGTGAAAATTACCGAACTATCAGTTTAATAAGTCACAGCTGCAAAATACTAACGCGAATTCTTTACAGACGAATGGAAAAAATAATAGAAGCCGCCCTCGGGGAAGATCAGTTTGGATTCCGTAGAAATGTTGGAACACGTGAGGCAATACTGACGCTACGACTTATCTTAGAAGCTAGATTAAGGAAGGGCAAACATACGTTTCTAGCATTTGTAGACTTAGAGAAAGCTTTTGACAATGTTGACTGGAATACTGTCTTTGAAATTCTGAAGGTGGCAGGGGTATAATATAGGGAGTGAAAGGCTATTTACAATTTGTACAGAAACCAGATGGCAGTTATAAGAGTCGAGGGACATGAAAGGGAAGCAGTGGTTGGGATGGGAGTGAGACGGGGTTGTAGTCTCTCCCCGATGTTATTCAATGTGTATATTGAGCAAGCAGTGAAGGAAAAAAAGAAAAATTCGGAGTAGGCATTAAAATCCATGGAGAAGAAATAAAAACTTTGAGGTTCGCCGATGACATTGTAATTCTGTCAGAGACAGTAAAGGACTTGGAAGAACAGTTGAACGGAATAGGTAGTGTCTTGAAAGAAGGATATAAGATGAACATCAACAAAAGCAAAACGAGGATAATGGAATGTAGTCGAATTAAGTCGAGTGATGCTGAGGGAATTAGATTAGTAAATGAGACACTTAACGTAGTAAAGGAGTTTTGCTATTTGGGGAGCAAAATAACTGATGATGGTCGAAGTAGAGAGGATATAAAATGTAGACTGGAAATGGCAAGGAAAGCGTTTCTGAACAAGAGAAATTTGTTAACATCCAGTATAGATGTCAGGTAGTCGTTTCTGAAAGTATTTGTATGGAGTGTGGCCATGTACGTTAGTGAAACATGGACGATAAATAGTTTGGGCAAGAAGAGAATAGAAGCTTTCGAAATGTGGTGCTACAGAAGAATGCTGAAGATTAGATGGTTAGATCACATAACTAATGAGGAAGTATTGAATAGGATTGGGAAGAAGAGAAGTTTGTGGCACAACTTGACCAGAAGAAGGGATCGGTTGGTAGGACATGTTCTGTGGCATCAAGGGATCACCAATTTGGTATTGGACGGCAGCGTGGAGGGTAAAAATCGTAGAGGGAGAACAAGAGATGAATACACTAAGCAGATTCAGAAGGATGTAGGCTGCAGTAGGCACTGGGAGATGAAGAAGCTTGCACAGGATAGAGTAGCATGGAGAGCTGCATCAAACCAGTCTCAGGACTGAAGACCACAACAATAACATGTAAGGCAGGAGACCACAGCGGGGCGCAAATACAACAGGTTCACCTGAAGAGAATCGGTATTGACGATTTATTTTTCTACAGATCACATACACTAGGATAGTGATACGCACATATATACACTCCTGGAAATGGAAAAAAGAACAAATTGACACCGGTGTGTCAGACCCACCATACTTGCTCCGGACACTGCGAGAGGGCTGTACAAGCGATGATCACACGCACGGCACAGCGGACACACCAGGAACCGCGGTGTTGGCCGTCGAATGGCGCTAGCTGCGCAGCATTTGTGCACCGCCGCCGTCAGTGTCAGCCAGTTTGCCATGGCATACGGAGTTCCATCGCAGTCTTTAACACTGGTAGCATGCCGCGACAGCGTGGACGTGAACCGTATGTGCAGTTGACGGACTTTGAGCGAGGGCGTATAGTGGGCATGCGGAAGGCCGGGTGGACGTACCGCCGAATTGCTCAACACGTGGGGCGTGAGGTCTCCACAGTACATCGATGTTGTCGCCAGTGGTCGGCGGAAGGTGCACGTGCCCGTCGACCTGGGACCGGACCGCAGCGACGCACGGATGCACGCCAAGACCGTAGGATCCTACGCAGTGCCGTAGGGGACCTCACCGCCACTTCCCAGCAAATTAGGGACACTGTTGCTCCTGGGGTATCGGCGAGGACCATTCGCAACCGTGTCCATGAAGCTGGGCTACGGTCCCGCACACCGTTAGGCCGTCTTCCGCTCACGCCCCAACATCGTGCAGCCCGCCTCCAGTGGTGTCGCGACAGGCGTGAATGGAGGGACGAATGGAGACGTGTCGTCTTCAGCGATGAGAGTCGCTTCTGCCTTGGTGCCAATGATGGTCGTATGCGTGTTTGGCGCCGTGCAGGTGAGCGCCACAATCAGGACTGCATACGACCGAGGCACACAGGGCCAACACCCGGCATCATGGTGTGGGGAGCGATCTCCTACACTGGCCGTACACCACTGGTGATCGTCGAGGGGACACTGAATAGTGCACGGTACATCCAAACCGTCATCGAACCCATCGTTCTACCATTCCTAGACCGGCAAGGGAACTTGCTGTTCCAGCAGGACAATGCACGTCCGCATGTATCCCGTGCCACCCAACGTGCTGTAGAAGGTGTAAGTCAACTACCCTGGCCAGCAAGATCTCCGGATCTGTCCCCCATTGAGCATGTTTGGGACTGGATGAAGCGTCGTCTCACGCGGTCTGCACGTCCAGCACGAACGCTGGTCCAACTGAGGCGCCAGGTGGAAATGGCATGGCAAGCCGTTCCACAGGACTACATCCAGCATCCCTACGATCGTCTCCATGGGAGAATAGCAGCCTGCATTGCTGCGAAAGGTGGATATACACTGTACTAGTGCCGACATTGTGCATGCTCTGTTGCCTGTGTCTATGTGCCTGTGGTTCTGTCAGTGTGATCATGTGATGTATCTGACCCCAGGAATGTGTCAATAAAGTTTCCCCTTCCTGGGACAATGAATTCACGGTGTTCTTATTTCAATTTCCAGGAGTGTAGATGGCGGTAGTATGGCGTGCACAAGGTAAAAAGTATTCTGCATTGGCGGAGCCGTCTTTTATACTCATATGATTCACTTGAAAAGGTTTCGGGCGTGATTATGGGCACACGACTGGAATTAACAGACTGTGAAGGCGAAATGCTAGTTGCACCTAGACACTCGGTACATTCCATTTCGGGAGCCGTTAGCGAATTCAGTATTCCGAGATGCACAGTGTCCAGGGTGCGCCGAGAATATCAGATTTCAGATGTTACCTCTCATCGCAGACAACACAGTGACCGACGGCCTTCACTTAAAGACCGAAAGCAGTGGCTCTTGAGCAGTTGTCAGTGCTAACAGACAAACAACACTGCGCGACAGAACAGCAGAATTCAAAGTGCGACGTACCACGAACGTACCCGCTAGGGCAGTGCGATGAAATTTGACATTAATGGGCTATGGCGCCAGACCACTGACGCGAGTGCCATTGCTAATATCGCCTGCAGCGCCTCTTCTGGGTTCGTAACCATATGGGTTGGACCTAGACGACTGGAAAACCGTACCTGAACAGATGAGTCCCGATTCAGTGGGTAAAAGATGATGGTAGGGTTCGAGTGTGGCGAAGAGCCCTCGAAGCCATGGACCCAAGTCGTCACCAGAGCACTGTTGTGCAAGCTGGTGATGGCTCCATAGTGGTGCTAGGTGTGTTTACGTGGAATGGAATGGGTCCTCTGGTCCAAATGAACCGATCATTGACTAGAAATGGTAATGTTTGGCTACTTGGAGACCATTTGAGACCATTCAAGGACTTCATGTTCCCAAAAAACGATTGAATTTTTATGGATGACAATGCACCATGTCACCGGGCTACAAGTGTTCGCGATTGGTGTGAAGAACAAACTGGACAATTCGAACGAATGGTTTGGCCACCCATATCGCCCAATTCCATCGAACATATATGGGACATAATCGAGAGGTCAGTTCGTGGTCAAAGTGCTGCCTCGGCAAAACTTTCGGAATTAAGAACTGCTATAGAGGCGGCGTGGCTCAGTATTTCTGCATAAGGATCCAATGACTTTTTGAGTCCGCCACGTCGCTAGGCAGAAGGAGGTCCGACAAGACATTACGAGGGTGCACTGAAAACTGCGCTCGCTGGAATTTGCGCCCAGAAAGGGCCCACTAATTCCCTTGCCCGGCAGGTAGAATAGCAGACTGACGCTATGTACACGTTTCCGAGCTCACATTTTCAAGCCATACTAAACAAAACGCTGCGAACTGAGAAGGTCAGTGTTAGGAGAGCATCTACAGCTTTCTACAGGAAATTTATACACGTTGCAAAACCGTCGAACGTATGCTGTTTCAGATCCTAGTCATTTGATTAAAACTTCAGAAACGAAACTTCTCACGATTATAAAAAAAATTGTTGACAGTTATCATGACATTCCTGTAGACGGTATCATTGCAAAAATTTCATGACGGGGATTGTTTTCGGAACCGTTCCCAACTTTATTTTATCGCTGATTTCCTAAAATTGGTGTTTCGATAGCGTTGTGTAAGGAATTCTTTTTTCTTTTTCTAAAATCAAATTAATTAGAAATAGTCTTGGGTCCACAGTGGCTCAAGCATGACCGACTAATTGGGCAGTTAATCAATAAAAAATTAGCTAAGAAACGTACCGATACTGATGAGGCAATTTCAAAACTTGCAGCCGAAAAAGAAGGAAGAAATTCTAAGATACGTGATAGTCACCTGTTACTAAGGAGATCTTCGTTTATTTGTTCTGCTTCCTTAATAATGAGTTAAACTGTGTTTTTATTATTATTTATAAGTTCCTATTTACATTTTGTACATTTTGCTGTCTGTATACATCTTCTAATAAATTTAGTCAATTTTTTTGTAGGTAGGAGATAGCTTACAAGCAAATCCTTATCTCAGAATCCTCTTCTTACTTTTTTACTATTTTTCAACCTTTAATCCCGTATCATGTAGACTGTTTTTTCTCTCGTTTACCTCCCATGCGCAGCTCTGCCATCATTAACGCGCACGCTAAATTTTCTGCTTCTCTTTTCATACATCTAATTAACCTAATTACATTTTGGTTTAGCAAGCATGTTCCTAATGTTGTGGAGTCAGCCTTCCACAGTGTTGGTAGTTCGATGGCGCAGTTTGTAGCAACTACAAAGGTTCATGGGGTTTTCTTCATTTGCCAATCCATCTTTCTACAATGTAGTCAAAAAACTTAGAAAGTCTGGGGATATCCGGAGCCTGTGGCTGTATCTCGAGCCGGCCATCATATACATCTTCAGGCCGTAGATACGCAAGCGCAGCACGCATGCGTATTTGTTGTCTCGCTTCTTCATTTTCTTTGTGCTCGTAAGTTCTAGATCTTGCGCTTCTCTACAAAGAGACTCTTTCATGTGGAAATAACATTCATGCACTTCGGCTATCGGAGTACAACTTCAGTCGCAGAAATCGCTGCTAAGTTGACATATACGATTATGTTTGCAGAGTTCCATTCTGGAATATTTTCCACCAAATTTCGGAAAAGGCGGATGTATGTCTCTTTTCTTTTCTTTGGCAATAGTGCAGAGGCAACTGGAGAAAACTGTTTGCTACACCACTTGAACGTACCATCCATATAAAAATCTTGTTTGCTTCTTAGAGCTTCTCTCTTGGCTCTGTCGCTAAAAAGTGTAAAAATTATTATCCTTTCTCCAAATTTGTCGTCGCTTAACAGGAAAGTGCTGCCATCATTCATAGTTAGTAACTCTGCTTTGAAATTAATTTCTTCTCTTGTCTGCAAATCTCTCACATTACTCTGCGATATTGCCCTTTCGTAGTATGAAGTTATCTTCGTTGCTTGCTGCTCTGGCTTTTGAGTGACAAAATCATACTCTCGGCTATGCAGGCAACCCAGCTTCTCTGAATATATTTTCAGAATAGAAGTCTCTTTTTTTCATGCCCTTTTGTGGGGTCAACATCTTCCTTACTTTCTACGGAGCGTCATGCGGAGCTACACATTGATGCTCCAGTGAAAAAAGCTACGTGGAATGTTTGGTTTTAAGCATTCCTCGGCAGTGGTTTGTTTTCTATCTTGAAGAGTGCCACGCCACAGTCTCGTAATAGCCTTCATAGTGGTAACATTGCTTCCACGAATCGTCGTTGAAACTTACTCATCGGAACTTTCTTGACAGAAGTACACAAGTCGCACGAAGTCAACTCTACGACAGCTGTCTGTTCAAAATAGTTCAAATGGCTCTGAGCACTGAGCACTGAGGTCATCAGTGCCCTACAACTTAGAACTACTTAAACCTAACTAACCTAATGGCATAACACACATCCATGCCCGAGGCAGGATTCGAACCTGCGACCGTAGCAGCAGCGCGGTTCCGGACTGAAGCGCCTAGAACCGCTCGCTCACAGAGTCCAGCTTCTGTGTCAGAGGTGGCCTATCGGAGCGCAGTTGGCCGTGTCTGGGAAGCAGGCAGTTTAGAGCAATATCGACGGTCCGGACGCAGGGAAGCCGTGACACAAAGGGAGCAGGTATTTGGGGCAGATTTCACAGATTTCTGGTTGGGCGAAAATTTCACTGGGCGCAGTTTCCATGGATTCCATTAGGAGGTTTCCCATGGCTTTTGTCACCTCAATGTCTTTCAATTGTTGACAAGTAAATTGCTTGATACTGTCCAATTACCCTTTTGTTGTTGTGGCCTTCAGTTCAGAGACCGATTTGATGCAGCTCCGCATGCTACTCTGTGCAAGTTTCTTCATCTCCCAGTACCTACTGCAACCTACATCCTTCTGAATCTGCTTAGTGTATTCATCTCTTGGTCTCCCTCTACGATTTTTACCCTCCACGCTGCCCTCCAATACTATATTGGTGATCCCTTGATGCCTCAGAACATGCCCTACCAACCGATCCCTTCTCCTAGTCAAGTTGTGCCACAATCTCCTCTTCTCCCCAATTCTGTTCAATACCCCCTCATTAGTTATGTGATCTACCCATCTAATCTTCAGCATTCTTCTGTAGCACCACGTTTCGAAAGCTTCTATTTATCGTCCATGTTTCACTTCCATACATTGCTACACTCTGTACAAATACTTTCAGAAACGACTTCCTGACACCTAAATCTATACTCGATGTTAACAAATTTCTCTTCTTCAGAAACGCTTTCCTTGCCATTGCCAGTCTACATTTTATATCCTCTCTACTTCAAGCATCATCAGTTATTTTGCTCCCCAAATAGCAAAACTCATTTACTACTTTAAGCGTCTCGTTTTCTAATCTAATGCCCTCACCATCACCCGATGTAACTCGACTACATTCCATTTTTACCCTATTAAACTAAATAATATTTTTGGAAAAGTAATTTCTTAAAATGTAAGAAAGGAAATAGATTTGCAGACGCAGTTGATACGTGTTGGGATAATGCCTTTTTTTAAACGCGAGAAGTGAGTAATCAAGAACAATGATGATGACAGCATTTGCAAGGCAGACATCTACTTGTTGCAGCACATGCTATCTCTTCCCTGATATTAGAAAGACTGTTTTGAACCATTTTTCAGACTGAAATGTTCATAGAACTTTTTTAAACCTTAGCGCATAAATGATAGAAATATACCAAGGCTACACAACAGTAGACTGCATGGGCTACATAATCCACCAGACAAATATCCCCAAGTATTCTTTAAAATTCCAAGATTTTAGGTTAAATATTAAACTTTAAAATGTCAATCGACACCTCATTTGCATTTGTACTCAAAATATCCTGGAACTGTTACTGTTACACTTAAATACCACACCAATGCAACTTTCTATTTGCGAAATGGGCAGACTTTGAAGAGACAAACTTGTTCCCGGTCTATTAGATATCCTGTTTCTCCATTTACCACCCTTCGTTTGTGTATTAAAATTTGGACAAAAAATTACTCTTAGTAAGTAATTATTTTTCCTTTATTACCTTCATTACTTTCAACCAATTATGTCCAGTTTTGCAAAAGTAACCACGGCACTGGTCAGTTTGGTATCTCATTTGCCCATTTTCCATTCTACGTCAGATTATCAAAATCAGACAAGAATCCATAAAGTAATTTCCTATCAAATAAATCATTACGTTTTTTTAATTGCTCGGATTACATTCAAGCGACTAAATATTTTTTTGCAAAACTAGACTTCACACGGGTATGTTTGACAGCCCGTTTGTACATTCCCCATTCTTTGTTTGGTAATGAAAAGTCTGACAAAAATTGTTGCTCAGATCATTTATTAGATTTTCGCAATTACCCTGATTACTTCAAGGAATATATAGACTTTGGTTTATGGAAACATAGCGTTGTTTCCATATTTCGCCTTGTATTTGGACAAAAAGCCCTTTTGTAGTAAAGGTTAAAAATACATAAGCAATCAATTCGTTGCGATACTGCTGGTGTAGACAGTTCTGGCCGAATGTTATGGACATACTTTGGGTACTACTGAAGAAGACAGACATCGTATCGAATCTCGTAGTGGAACATCGGTAATTATATTAGTGATAGCCGTCAGACTAGAAGCTGAACAGCAGCTTCAAAAACCAGAAAGTTAGCACTCGTGTACAGTGGGAGCCACAAACCCAAGTAAAAATTTGGGATACATTGTTGCGGCACAGTAAGTCAGAAATCGCCAGAAGTGTTTCGAACATGAAACTGAATAGTCCAGTATGTAAAACAAAATAATATACGCATAAATATGTATATATTTCAAGCCACTGATATTGCTTTTCGATAAATAAAGTTAAAAAACGCATACGTGGTGATTTCAATGGTTTTATTGAGTTGAACTTGGCGGATCTTGCGTGATTTATCGACAGCATTTTTATGTGGAGTTATCACTCTTCTGACTGATGCGACGCGGCACGCCACTAATTGCTCCTTTTTGATAACCTTTTCACCTCCCAGCAGCTCTTGTACCGAACTTCCTTAACTATTTGTTGCGTGTGTCCGAGTATCTGTCTTCTCTACAGCTTTTACCCTCTACAACTCCCTTTAGTGCCATAGAAGTTATACTCTGGTGTCTTAACACGTGTTGTGTCATCGTGTCTCTTCTTCTTGTCAATGTTTTCCGTACGTTCTTTCTTCGCCAGTTTTGCGCAAAACCCCCTCTTTCCTTATTTTATCATTCCAACTAATTAGCACATTCTTGTCCTTTATCCTTTTCCACACTTTTCTACAGTACGATGATTCAAACGCTTCGATTCTCTTCGTTACCGGTGTTTCCACATTCCATGATTCACTGCAAATATAATCGGAGCGCTTAGATATTGGTCTTCCAGTGTCATTGTAGCCTCTTTTTATTCTTGTAGATATTGTATATTATCTGGCTTTCCTGTGACTTACTCCAATTTTTCTCAGAATATCCAACATCTTGCATTACCTCACATTGTCGAACGGTTTTCGCAGTTCGACAAAACATATGTACCTGTCTTCGTTTTTCTTAACTATTTCTGCCATATCCGCAACGTTAGAACTGTCTCTCTGATACTCTAACCTCTCCGAAAGCCGAATTTGTCGTCATCAAGCAGAACCGAAGTTTTCTTTTCCATTCGTCTATATGTTATATTAGTGTGACTGGAAAGTAATGTCTTTGTTTCACATTAAACTCAAAATTATAAATTTTAACAAGGCGTTATTTTTAATCAATGGAGTAGTCACCGTCGTTGTCAACTTCCGTTTATCATTCATTTAATGGGCAGATTTTCAATGGCGGATCGATAAAAATAAATTGGTATTTCAGCCAAGTATGTCGTAATGCCATTTTGAATAACATCTACATTTTAAATTTTTTTGTCTTGTACAAAAAATTGTAGTGATTGAGATAAATGGAAATCCGATGGCTCAAAATGATGCGAGTATTATGGTGAGGCAGTACTGCCCACCCCTATTCATTAATTTTTTCCAGGGTTCGTCTTGCGCCGTGTGGTCTTGCATTATGGTGTTACAGATAACGCACTGTTGACAATCACTGGGCACTTTCCAATTGCAGATTGATTTAGTCGATACAATTTTTCGCAGTAAAGGTCATTCATAGATTGTCCAGGTTTCAGCACTTCGAAATGAACGACCCCTCGAATATTTCACCAAAGCGCGTGTTCTGGGTGTAAACCTTGCTAAGCTGTACTTAGTGACGATCCATTCCGAGTGCAACCGCCTTTTGCTGTTTGGAGTATCATAGACGACCCATTTTTCGTTTTCAGTGATCAAGCTATTAAGAAACGCGTCTGTATTGTGTCGCTGTCTCTTTTCCAGTCTGCTGCAAACGTTCTGGGATAGGGTCTAAGGGTGATTAAGAGTGTTTCCATTGTCCCTCGATTGTAAGGCAGGGATTTGCTTCCACTTTCGCTCATAACATATCATTGTCTACACTTGTTGGTCTTCCTAATCGGTACTAGTCCGAAAGATCGACATTACGGGATTTGAACTTAGAAAACCATCTTCGGCATTTATGAGCGTCTAATGCACTTCGATAACATCGCAAGTGGTTTTGGTAGCAACTGTTGCGTTAGTACCCATATGAAACTCAAAAAGAATACGATGGAGGATATGTACTTCTTCTGCCGTGGCTGACCGTCACACCACAAATTGCAAAAATTGTTTATGAGTAAACATATCGCGGTAACCTTAAAATGTCTTTGGCACGACTTTGAATCTCCGCAGCTCGTGGTCGTGCGGTAGCGTTCTCGCTTCCCACGCCCGGGTTCCCGGGTTCGATTCCCGGCGGGGTCAGGGATTTTCTCTGCCTCGTGATGACTGGGTGTTGTGTGATGTCCTTAGGTTAGTTAGGTTTAAGTATTTCTAAGTTCTAGAGGACTGATGATCATAGATGTTAAGTCCCATAGTGCTCAGAGCCATTTGAACCATTTGAACGACTTTGAAGTACACAGTGAAGTAATAAATGACGAACGAATATCGACATGCGTAGAAACGATAGTACTTTCTGGTTCCCCTGATTTTGGGGGTGCATGAGGTGTTTGGGTGGGTGTGCGATGTTTATAGCACGTAACCTCTCCTTGTTATCTTCAGCATTATACGGACAATATTTTTCGGAAAGTCTGATGCTGTATCTCCACTCACACAGATTCTACACGCTAACTTGAATAGACGTTTGGTTGGTACTTCCACAGTGGTTTTAGAAAATCCACATGAGTTTTATCTTCCATTTTGCCTTATTTAGTCGAAAGTCTGGAAGAGCTCAATATCCTATAGATTTTTTTTTTATTTTTTAGTGTCAATAGCGTAATATATATATATATAATCTTCATTAACGACAGACTGTTTCGGCATTTATCGCCATTGCCAAGTAACTGCAAATACAATTTTGGTGAGACCGTGTAGAAATGTGAAAGTCATTTATATTAAAGTGACATATATACTCACGTATAAAATGATGTGACGACCATAATATGTCGTTAGTGAACTGCCTTACAAATGTCAATGTTTTGATTAGATGGTAAACGATGTAAATATATTGAAAATAATTCGTTAGTTACGATTTGCCGATAGTTTGACATTTGTACTCTTACTGCGTTATATGTAAACATCATTTTAGACGTGAGTGCAAGATTGTGGTCTTCAGTCTGAGAACTGGTTTAATGTAACTCTCCGTGCTGCTCTATCCAGAGCAAGCCCCGTCATCTCCCAGTACGTACTGCAACCTGCATCCTTCTTTAATTTGCTTAGCGTATGCATCTCTTGGTCTCCTCTACGATTTTCAACGCCACGCTTCCTTCCACTACTAAACTGATGATCCCTTGATGTCTCAGAATGTATCCTATCAACAAAAAATTTCTTTTACCTCCAATTCAATTTAGTACGAGGGTGAGTCAAATGAAAACCTTAAATGTTTATTAAATATTATTTATTGTGCAGAAGTGGTACAAAGCTGTATCACTTTTCGACATAATCTCGCCCACGCCTAATGAAAGTACTCCAGCGCTTACAAAGTGCATAAATTCCGTTAGAAAAAAATTCTTTTGGTAGTCCGCGCAATCACTGATGCACCGCGTGGCGTACCTCTTCATCAGAACGGAACTTCTTTCCTCCCATTGCGTCTTTGAGTGGTCCAAACATATGGAAATCACTTGGGGCAAGGTCTGGTGAGTATGGTGGATGAGAAGACACTCGAAATGCAGGTCTGTGATCGTTGCAACTGTTGTACGGGCAGTGTGGGGCCTTGCATTGTCATGTTGCAAAAGGACACCTACTGACAGCACATCGCTTTGATTTGATTGCAGGCCACAGATGATTTTTTAGGAGATCTGTGTATGATGCACTGGTGACAGTGGTCCCTCTAGGCATGTAATGCTGCGTAACCTTCCCTGCTGATGGTTCTGTTCGAAATTTCTTTGGTTTTGGTGATGAGGAATGGCGCCATTCCTTGCTCGATCTCTTCGTTTCCGGTTGGTGGAAGTGAACCCAGGTTTCGTCCCCAGTAACGATTCTTGCAAGGAAGCCATCACCTTCTCGTTCAAAGAGCCGAAGAAGTTCTTCAGAAGCACGAAGTCGTCGTTCTCTCATTTCAGGAGTCAGTTGCCGTCGCACCCATATTGCAGACACTTTGTAAAACTGGAGCACATCATGCACAAGGTGGTGTGCTGACCCATGACTAATCTGTAAACATGCTGCGGCGGTTTTCCTTCACTATGGCTTCAACTGCTGCAACTCGCTGTGTCTGACCTGGACGAGGAGCATCTTCCACAGAAGTCACACCATTTGCGAACTTCCTACTCCATTCGTAGACTTGCTGCTGTGACAAACGTGCATCACCGTACAGAACCTTTTCAATAGGTTTCACACCTTCACTTCGCAAAAACCGAGTAACAGAACGCTGTTCTTCCCTGGTGCAAGTCGCAAGTGGGGCGGCCATCTTTATACTGATACTGTGACGGTATGTGTGCATCTGCACTATGTTGCCACCTACAGGCCATCCTGCACGCTGTTTGTAGCACGCTTACCAACTTACAGGATAACGGCGCGAAATTTCGATTTGTTATTTCAAATATAAGGTTTTCATTTGACTCACCCCGCACCTCGTCATTAGTTACGTGATCTACCCTATCCAGTCTTCAGCATTCTTCTGTAGCGCCACATTTCAATAACTTCTATTCTGTTCTTGTCTATAGCGAAACTCATCTACTACTTTTTCATTTCCTAATCTAATTTTCTCAGCATCACCTGATTTATTCTGCTACACTCCATTATTCTTGTTTTGCTTTTGTTGATATTCGTCTTATAGTTTCCCTTCATGACACTGTCCATTCAGTTGAACTGCTGTCCCGAGTCCTTTGCTGTCACTGACAGAACTACAACGTCATCAGCAAACCTGGAAGTTTTTATTTCGTCTCCCTGAACTTTAATTCCTACTCCAAATTTTCGTTTGGTTTCCTTTACTGCTTGCTCAATGTACAGAAGCCTACAAGCCCATCTCATTTCCTTCACAACCACTGCTTCCCTTTCATGCCCCTAGATTCTTACAGCTGCCGTCTGGTTTCTATAGAAATTATAAATAGCCTCTCGCTGCATGTATTTTATCCTTGTTATCTTTAGAATTGAGTACAGTGTAATCGCTTTATATAAATGACATTCACGTTTCTACGCGGTCTCACGAAAATTGTACTCGCAGCTACTAGAAAATGGCGAGAAATGTCGAAATAGTCTGTCGTTAATAAAAGAAAAAAGGTAATTATGGCAAGCACCTCTGTTCACGCAAACCGACAACGGCCGGGACAGCGGTGTGCTCACATGCCCCTCCGTATCCACATGCTATGGGCGTAGGATGACACGGCGGCCGGTCGGCTCTGTTCGTTCGGACAGCGTTTATTTGTTTTATTATAAGCAGCTACTGCGGTGCATCTTTCTAAAAATCCTATTAATCATTGTGACTGTATTCAACTGAAAATTGCTAGTGGTTAATTTTACCCTAGAAAGGAAAATGACTACGGGGGGAGGGTGGGGGGTGGGGGGGGGGGGTGGTATCGTGTTATCAAACGCACGTAACCCGTTGCATGTGCCGCATGGGGGAAGCCGCGCAGGCCTTCGCTTCGGCGACTGTTCGCTCGTGCGGTCGGGGGCTAGCTGCTACACAGAGCAGGCCGTCCTTATCAGGCTTGTGACGTCACGTGCGGAGTTGGCTAGCTGTGGCGGCGTCGTAAGGCCAAGGTCGCTTTGGCCGCGTGGCCTGCTTCGCACCGAGAACCGATGGCTCAGTTCGCGTAGCCACAGTTCCGAGGTTATCTACCGACGTCACGGAGAATCAAGTACACAAAACTCAAAGGCAGAAACCAGTATTATTGAACCATAAAGTGCAGCCTTTGTAATGTAGCAGCATCGAACCTCTTGTGGGGGTATATGACACACGGCTATTAATGCACCGGGCGGTCCAAAAGGAAAGAACAGATATCAGTTGTTTATTATAGACAAACTGTGAAAAATTGAAACACATTGCACATATCACTGGATACAGGAAATTTCAAAGTCTCGTGTTCTTACAGACACTATACCATGCAATCAACATGAGCACCATCCGTCCCTCGAGAAACATCAAAGAAGGAGTCCATTTCGTTCCACACACGATCAACAGGTCCCTGTTTATTGAACCGACAGCTGCAACAATTTGATTTTCAACTCTTGAAGAGCAGTTGCCATAGGAGGGACAAAGACTATCTTTTATGTACTTCCTCAGCAAAAGGTGTGAGGTCTGGTTACTGGAGAGGCCAAAAGCAGTAGAGAAGATATTATTGTCCACCTCTTCCTGTCCAACGCTGCGGGATGGTATTACTAGGATAACGCCGCATCTCAAGGTCAAAGTGAGGTGGTGCGTCGTCGTGCATAAAAATGAAATCGTTGGAATTTTCGTGAAGTTGAGGAAAGAACCAATTTTTGCAGCATGTCCAAGCATGACATTTCCTGTCAGAATTACCTCCGCATAAAAGATAGGTCCATAAAGTTTGTGAGCAGAAACGGCACAAAACACATTGCGTGTCGGCGAGTCTCCTTCATATTGGGCGACGACACCTGGATTTTGTGACCCCCAAATTCTTACTTTATGGTGGTTTACGAGGGTGGTGAACGGTTGAAACTAGCCAATAGTGCGGAACGAAACACTTCGTTTATAATACGAGGGTGGTTTGAAAAGTACTCGGAATCGCCACGAGAGGTTAGCGCTAGCGCATGGAGTTGTTCACGTGATATTCATTGGACTGTTGCCTCTAAAGACGTGCCACGTCAGTGCTCTTGGAAGAGAGCTGTGGCGGCGACGTGGCTCTGTTGATCTCTCGTAGTGATTTGCGAAGATGGAAAAAATCGAGATTCGAGCAGTGATGAAGTACTTCGTAAAGAGAGGTATGAAAGCAAAGGACTTTCATGTCAATTTCCATAGTACACTGGGAGATTATGCTCCTTCATATTCAGCTGTTGCCAAGTGGACAAATGGATTTAAATTTGGTCGGGAGAGCTTAGATGATGATCCGCACAGTGGTCGGCCAAGATGTGTCACTACTGCAGAAATCATTGCAAAAGTATACAATACGATCACGGAGGATTGCCGATTGAAAGTGCGTGAAATTGTTCACACTTGCCAGATGTCATCCGAATGGGTATATCACATTTTAACTGAAGAATTGGAAATGAAAAAAATATCTGCAAGATGGGTGCCTCGACTCTTGACGCAGGATCAGAAACGCATGAGAATGTTTGGAACAATGTTTTGCCCGTTTTAGGAGAAACGAACAGGATTTTTTGCGCAGTTTTGTAACCACAGATGAAACTTGGGTGCACTACGATACCCAACAGACAAAACAACAGTCAAAGTTGTGGGAACATGCTGATTCTCCGCCACCAAAGAAAGCCAAGACTGTTCCTTCGGCGTTAAAGGTCATTATATCAGTGTTCTGGGATGCGAAGGGGATTCGGTTTGTAGTTCATCTCCCCACTGGGCAAACATTGACTGAACAATATTGTGCTAACCTCCTGGTCAAATTGCGACAGAAGATACGCGAGTAAAGGCCAGGTTTACCAAGAAAGGAAGTCATCTTCCATCAAGACAATGCGCGCTCGCACACATGTGCCGTCGGCATGGAAAAAAATTACACGAACTAAGGTATGAATTGTTGCCGCACACGCGTTATTCACTTGATAAGGCTCCGTCAGATTTCCATCTCTTCCCAAAACAAAATTTTTCTTGATGGACGAAGATTCACAGCAAACGAAGAACTGATAGCCGGAGTTGACAACTATTTTGCATACCTGGAGGAAACTCATTTTCGAGATGGGATCAAGGCACTGGAACATCGTTGGACCAAGTGCATTAATCTACAATGAGGCTACATTGAAAAATAAAAAAAAAGTTTCAGTGATATAAATACTTTTTTCTATTCCGTTCCTAGAGCTTTTCAAACCACCCGCGTACTTTACCCGATAGATAAAAAGTCGATTTTGCTAAAAAAAAAAGTGAGTCGTTCGCTGCCAAATCCTGGAGAACTAAAATGCAAAATTCTTACCTGCTGTTACGGTCGCCGGGACGCAGTTGCTGCAGCAATTGCAAACTTGTACGGCTGGAGATGCAGACGTGGTTTCAGATCACGCCACACAGTTGTTTGAGGAAGTTGAATTTCCTGGCCTGCTCGTCTCGTGGACGTCCAAGGACTCGGTGTGAAGCCATCTCTGATACGCTCGACACTTTCCTCAGACGTGCGTGGCCGACCACTGCTCCTCCCTTTCCACATGCAACTAACTTCCAAGAATTCTGTTTGCCAGTTGTAAACCTGCTTGTGCAGGGGCGGCTTCTTGCTGAATCGGCGGCGGAATGGATGCCGCGCCTGAACAATGGATTGACGTCGCGCAAATACCAACACACAAAATGATTTCTCATTTGCTGTGATCGCCATCTTGCTGCAAAGAAACAACAACTTTACGCAATAGGTGAAACGTCGATTCTGCCGAAAAGATGAGTCGTTCGTAAAAAATTTTCTCTGCGATAGCCTTGAGAAATGAATGCTTAAGTCGTACTTTTTCTTATGGTCGCCGGAACGCAATTGCAGTGACTGCAGGCGTTGATTCAGAACACGCCACACCGCTTTTTGAGGAAGATGAAGTACCTGGCCTTCACCTCTTGTGGACTTGCGAGGTCTCCAAGTGAACGCATCTCCGATTCGCACGACATTTTCATCAGACGTGTGTGGCCGACGGATGCTCTTCTCTACGCCTGTGCAACCAGCTTCCAAGAATGTAGTATGCCAGTTATAATTCTGCTTTTGCAGAGGCGGGCTCTTGCTGAATCTGGAAGGAATGCACGTTGCACTTGAACAATGAACTGAGAACGGGCAAATTCCAACACATGCAATATTTTCTCTTACGGTGTAGTCGCAATGTCGTTACACAACAACAGCACAGCTGTGTCGAAACTCCTCCCTCTATCCAGTGACAGAAGCAGTTTACGTCTATCTTTTTCAGTTTGTCTGTAATAAACAACTGAAATCTGGTTTTCCTTTTTGAATCACCGGGTAGGTGTGGCTCAAAGGCAGAAAAGACTATCAGTTAATCATATAGTGCAGTCTCTGTGATGTAACAACCTCGAATTTCATACTGAAGTACCCCATGTGCTCAAAAGTATCCGGACACCTGGTTGAAAATGACTTAAAAGTTCATGGCGCCCTCCATCGGAGGATTCAATATGGTGTTGGCGCACCCTTAGCCTTGATGACAGCTTCCACTCTCGCAGGCATACGTTCAGTCAGGTGCTGGAAGATTTTTTGGGGAATGCCAGCCCATTCTTCACGGAGTGCTGCCCTGAGGAGAGGTATCGATGGCGGTCGGTGTAGTCTGGCACGAAGTCGGCGTTCCAAAACATCCCGCAGGTGTTCTATACGATTCAGGTCAGGTTTCTGCGCAGACCAGTCCATTACAGCAATGTTATTGTCGTGTAACCACTCCGCTACGGGCCGTGCATTATGAATAGATGCTCGATCGTGTTGAAAGATGCAATCGCCATCTCCGAAATGCTCTTCAACAGTAGGAAGCAAGAAGGTGCTTAAAACACCAATGTAGGCCTGTACTGTGATAGTGCCACGAAACAACAAGGGATGCAAGCCCCCTCCATGAAAAACGCGACCACACCATAACACCACCGCCTCCGAATTTTACTGTTGGCACTACACACGCTGGCAGATGACGTTCACCAAGCATCTGCCATACTCACATCGGATCGCCACATTGTGTACCATGATTTGTCATTCAACACAACGTTTTTCCACCGTTCAATCGTCCAACGTTTACGCTCCTTACACCAAGCGAGGCGTCGTTTGGCATTTACCGGCGTAGTGGTGACTTACGAGCACCCGCTCGACCATGAAATCCAACTTTTCTCCCTTCCCCCTAACAGTCATGGTACTTGCAGTGAATCCTCATGCAGCTTGGAATTCATGTGTAATGGTCTGGTTAGATGTCTGCCTATTACACATTATGACCCTCTTCAACTGTCGTTTGTCAGTCAACAGGCAAGATCGGACTGTCAGCTTTTGTGCTGTACGTGTCCCTTCTCGTTTGCACTTCACTATCATATCGGAAACAGTGGACCTAGGGATGTTTAGGAGTGTGTAAATCTCACGTACAGACGTATGGCACAGGTGACCACGTTCGAAGTCCATGAGTTCCTCGGAGCGCCCCATTCTGCTGTCTCACGATATCTAATGACTTCTGAGATCGCTGATATGGAATACCTGTCAGTAGGTGGTAGCACAGTGCAACTAATATTCAGATGTCTAGTTTTTTATATTTATTTTTCGTTATTATGGTTTCGTACCTCAGGCCGTAAAAACGAAACCCTTGTAGGATCACTTTGTTTTCCATCATTCTGTCTGTCTGCCTTGCGACCGTTCAAAACCCTTTTCTCAGGAACAAGTTGACGTACCTCGTTGAACTTTTAAGTCACATACTAAGCTGCATAGTCCTTTGGTGGAGTAAAAATGTCGAGCTTCTAAGTCAATGCAGTGTAGAGTTTTATGTCACATATTTTGATACTCGCAAACTCACTCACTGAAACCTGTAGGGTACTTAACGTAGAATCATGAAATTTGGCAAACGAAAGTTTTCATAGTACTACTAAAGGAAAAATAAGAAAACTGTTAATTTGTAATCAAAACACACGAAAAACATTTCTGTTTTCGTTTGTTATCCGACGGCAAACTTGGAATTAAAGCATTCTCTAAAATATTGGAATAGCTTAGACAGATATCTTTTTCAAGTGTCAATGTCGATAACAGCCAAAAATCGTTGAGAACATCGATTCCCAGAATGGATTAACTGTCTCTGTATCTAATTAGGTTTGTACGAATCCCTCAGTGCGCGAGTCGCACTCGCGCCTGAACAGTCATTCTGTGCTGAAAAATTGTAGAGCTGACGGTAAACAGTTGTGTGTGATAGCATAACTAAACTGAAACTAAACACCATCCATACAGACCTCGGAAGGCTCAACGGTACTGGTCAACCACCGTGTCATCCTCAGGCTACAGGCGTCACTGGATGCGGATACGGAGGGGCATGTGGTCAGCACACGGCTGTCCCGGCCGTTATGAGTTTACGAGACCGGAGCCGCTACTTCCCAGTCAAGTAGCTCCTCAGTTGGCCTCACAAGAGCTTGCCAACTGTGCTCAATAGACTGGACGGTGACCCATCCAGGTGCTAGCCAAGCCCGACAGCGCTTAACTTCGATGGTCTGACAGAATCCGGTGTAACAGCTGCCTCAAGGCCGTTGGTATAATAACCTATTTACGAGTTTATAAGTAACTAAAACAAAATTCTTAAATTTTTTTGAACGAGAACTTGTGTAAATGGCAGTGATCGAAATACTATTATTTGGATCAGAGGTTTTTAAAATTAATTGTTTAGAGTTCACATTTTACAAAATTTGACTTTGGAAAATTCTGTAATTTTCAAAACTAAATATGTAAAATATGTTGATGTTTTCGCTGAGCGTACTGTCAACTATAAATGACTACCTTAGTGCGCACCGCTTCGCTCACGGAGACTGTATGGCCTGCAGAGATTTTATTTTTATTTAATCGAATTTTTATGTTGTTCAGACTGCAACACCTTCTAAGCTTTTCACGCTATTTAAGGCCACGTAAGCATTGTCTTTTCCGAATGTACTTCTGACAAAAAAGCCATTCTGGTAGCTGGAGCCCAAAGCTTTTGTTGATCGTCCTAATTCCGTAGCATCCCCTAACAAATGTTTCTTTACATCTAAACCAGAAATGAAGTACCAATTTTCAGAAATTAGGTTTAATTTTTATTTCCAACCGAGAAGATTCTGTCATAGATACAGCCTTAAAAAGTTGTAGTAGTTCTTTACCAATTATTTATTTTCAAAAAAACTTTTACGTACTATTTTAACCCCTTTGCGGCTGAATTTCCAAAAATGCTGAAACACATATTTTTTATTTTCTAACTGAAATACCAAATACCAGTTTCAGTAGTTCAGACTTCAACATTCCCTTAAATAATGAGATAGTTTCAAAAAGCCTTTCATCCCCTATTTACCTTTTTAGGAGCGGAATTTCTGGCAATTCTATATGGAACGATGCCTACAGTACAAGATCCATACCCTCTCCAAACTTCAAGTTTCTATCCTTAGCGGTTCGGGCTGGGCGATGATGAGGCAGTGAATCAGTGCCACCCTATTTCACCACCTTACGGGCTGAATTTCCAGAAACAGTGTTACACGTGTTTTTTCTTCCCTAATCGAGAAGTCAAACATCAAGTATCAAAGATTCAGCTTTAAAAATGCTTTAGCAATGTAACACTTTCATAAAACGTTTCATCCCCTATATCACCTCCTTAGGCGTTGAATTTCCAAAAATAGTGACATTGTGTATGTTTTATTTTTAAGAGAGAAGCCGAATACAGTTTTTTGTAGATTTAGCATCGAAAATGCTTGCACAATGAAATATTTCCATAAAAATTTTTCATCTCACGTTTCACCTCCAAAGGGGTTGAATTTCCAAAAACAGTGAAATACTAGCTTTTTTATGTCCAACTCAGAAGCCAAATTTAATTTTCATAGATTTAACTCTAAAAATGCTTTCATAATAAAATATTTTCATGAAATATGTCATCCCCTCTTTCACTTTTCTGGGGGTTAAGTTTCAAAAAACATTGTAATACACATTTTTCAAATGTGTTACCAAGAAGTGACATACCAGTGCTAATTGTACCTTTTAGTAATTCTTTAGCAATTATTTATTATTTTTTTAAAGAGAAACTGTCTCCCACCCCCTTAGTGTTTGAATTTCCAAAAATGTTGAAACACGTAGGTTTCATTTTCTGACTGGGCAACCAAATACCAATTTTCGTAGTTCCAGCTTTTAAATTGCCAGATTTCAATTGCCTCTTACAGTTGAAATTTCGAAAAATCCCGTCTTAAATGACGCTTACAGTATAGCATCCACACCTTCTCCAAATTGCAAGTTTCTGTCCTTAGCAGTTTGGACTGGGCGACGGTGAGTCAGACAGGCAAGTCACTGCCTTTTATATATTAATATTTAGGACTAGTCCGAGATTTACTCTACTGAAATTACACAAAATATTATTTGTAATAATATGTAATCGAGTGCCTGATGGAGGCTTGATTTACGTGGGCGCAGCTGCGACCGTATTTCAGTTGGTTGGTAGTTGTTGACGTTATTCAAAGAAAACTGTGCAGTAGAGAACCAGGTGTAAAAATTTGTCAATGGCGGTAAGTCGGATAGAGGAAATGGCGAAATTATGAATTAAATTCTGTATAATTGTTTTTTTTTTTTCATTTCGAAAAAGTTACCCTCCATGAATTACAAAAAGGATCCAGCACATCCCAAAAGGATCGTTCCATGCGAAGTGGTCTAGAAGCTCCGGCTTGACAATTACGGATTTTGCTGACATTTTGTATGATCATTCACATATGTTCCCAAATAACATTGGTGAAATTGTACTTTCACCAACACAATACTTCCAGAAATATAATCATTAGTTTGACCCCATATCCCAACTATCGAAAGCGCGCAACTGAGTTTTCGGCAGCTTTGAGACATAATATCTCCGGCAACATTTTCTTGAAAGAAACAAATCTACACCAAATTGTACAAGTTCTTATTATCGCTTAAGGGACATAATAAAAGATTTCTTGAGCAGTTTTCATATAGATAATTTGAAGTAAAGAATAGACACTTGAAGAAATGTGAAGTTTAGGTTGTTGAGTATAAAATTTATTTCACCTACTGCTGTCCAATAGTTTATAAGATGCGGGCAAAATTGACGATCTTAAAGAGACTTCTTCTAGTTTTGTATTCTGACAAACAAACGTATCATCAGGCTTGGGATCCTGTGCAGAAATCCTTGGGAACCTCTGGACGGACCACAACACCTTTACACAATTTTTCATCAGTTTTGCGAACATAAAAAATGCTATGCTTTAAACTGGAATCAAAACAGCATGTCAATAGCACTGCACAATAAAAATACATACTCAGATCTCTCTATGACATGAATCATTTCCCAAGAATGTCAGGCAAAGCTGCTATGGACTCCCTCAAAGCTTACACACTGTGACAATGGCGTAAAACTTGAAGAAAGTTTTTATAATGTGTTACAGTTGTTCTTTAACAATTTTACTATTATGATGTTCAGAACATCGGTAATGTACAGTTCAACTTTGAAGTTTATAACCAGTTTGATTCTGTAGTTACCACAGCCGAAAAACAGACAGAAATATGTCGTGGTGTGTCTGTAACACTAACCTGGTGTATTTATTGTGCTGTGCCTTACGGTACAGTAATGGTACGTAGCCCTCTCGATTATTGCAATCCAAGTAATGATGTCCTTTTACAGGATTAACGGACGGTGATCGTGCGTCTAATCGTTTGAGCAATCGCGCTGTTGATTTCGTTTCCAGACGTAGCACAGTTTCATAATAAATATTACACCAATAGTTAACTTTAAGTGGCGAGATAAACGAAAAAGCCCATATCGAGCACCGAGCGAAGTGGCGCAGTGGTTAGACACTGGATTCGCATTCGGAAGGACGTCGGTTCAATCCCGCGTCTGGCCATCCTGATTTAGGTTTTCCGTGATTTCCCTAAATCACTCCAGGCAAATGCCGGGATGGTTCCTCTGAAAGGGCACGGCCGACTTCCTTCCCCATCCTTCCCTAATCCGATGAGACCGATGACCACGCTGTCTGATCTCCTTCCCCAAAACCAACCAACCAACCCATATCGAGCAAATAATTTCAGAATAATAATTGATAACTTTCAGGCTCAAAAGTGACATGTAAGAAATTCTCTTTACTTCCAGAAATGCAAAAGAAAAATGAATTCGAAAGAGAAGAAAAATGAATTCGAAAGTGAACTCACTTGCAGCATCAGTCATTTGCTGTCATCTTGCATTATCCATTCATGATCATGAATAAAGCAATAAATTTCGCCTCACTAACTGGCAAATTTTTGATAACCTGTATGTTTTGCATACAGGGACCCAGAATCTGCTACGGTGTACCACTACTCGTTTGACCAGACTTTTATCATGCACAAAGGCAGAGAGTGTAACCAAGCTATTACAATGAAAGTTAACTCTGTATTGACCCTCCCAGTAACTGACACATGGGGGCCTCGAGAATCTTTTATGATCCATAAACGCATTTCTAGTCAAACTTTCGTAATCTACAAACGCCTAAGTCTTAATCAAGATATTTTGTAATGAAATCTAAATGATTAATATTTAGTAACTCTCTAAAGTATGGGAACTCTCAAACATACTCTCCAACAGAAAGTTTTTGCTGTGAACCCACTTGTGAAATATAGACACACTATTCTGTAGTGAAAGTTCACTAAGTACAAACCTGCAGAGTTCCTAGATACTGAAGGAGGCCCTTAAACTGTCGCGGCATACAACATAGTTTGCAAAACACTTTTCAGAAACAATTTTGCATGATAACGCAGTGATACGCGGTATCACTTTTTTAATCAATCTAATGTGGATCGCATAGTGCTCAGAGCCATTTGAACTAATGTGGAACTCGATTAAAAAAATCGTTGTTACGAACAGTTGGAACGCTTGAAAACAGCATTATTGTTCAGATTAGAAAACTTGCTCCGCTCAATATTAACCACACTTCAGTGGCTAAATGAATGGTTTTAATAACAACATTCACTTTTATGAACATTTGGAACTGTGTGCGGATTGGGAATAGGATCACAACTAGGCGAAGTGTTGCCAGTCTAGGATGTACCTCTGACGCATATAATTTCAGTAAACACTCATATTGGTTAAACGTCACGAAATGTAGGTTCAAGCATAGTAAATCTATCCTAATGCCTCGAGGTGGTCGAAGTGGCTAGAACTATGCAAACACGGCCCTTCACACGACATGCACTACAAAACCTCGTCTTGGCGACGGAACTATAAATAAGAGCATACCACTATTCGTTGAACGCAAATACCAATTTCTTTCGAGGCTCACTGAATTCGATTTAGCTATATTCTTCATTGCTCTTCTGTCCAGTTACTTCCACATCAGTGACTGGCCACAGACTGGTCTTTGTTCTAGTACTGGCGCGTTATCTTTGCGCCCTCCTACCTTTCCATTTGGCGTGTGAACCTCTCAGGCATAGACTCCGTCTACATGGTTACTCTGCAATTCACACTTAAGTGCCTGGCAGAGGGTTCATAGTACCAGTTTCATACTACTTCTCTACCATTCCACTCTCGAATGGCGCGTGGGAAAACAGAACATCTAAATCTTTCCGTTCGAGCTCTGATTTCTCTTATTTTATTATGATGATCATTTCTACCTACGTATTCGCATTCGGAAGAGAAAGTTGGTGATAGATCTCGCCGCAAAGAAAACCGCCTTTGTTTCAGTGTCTGCCACCCCAACTCGCGTACCATATCAGTGACACTCTCACACCTACTGCGCGATAACACGAAACGAGCTGCCCTTCTTTGCTCTTTTTCGATGTCCTCCGTCAGTCATACCTGGTAAGGATCCCACAGCGCGCAGCAATATTCCAGCAGAGGACGGACAAGTGTAATGTAGGCTGTCTCTTTAGTGGGTTTGTCGTATCTTCAAGTGTTCTGCCAACAAAGTGCAGTCTTTGTTTCGCCTTCCCCACAATATTATCTATGTGGTCTTTCCAGTTTAAGTTGTTCGTCATTGTAATTCCTAGGTATTTAGTCGAATTGAAAGCCATCATATTTGCGCGATTTATCGTATACCCACGTCAAGTGAGCGGTTGTATATGATTACTAAGAAAGGCGCTATTTGTGTCTGCATACTCTGAAAGGAACCTGATTGGTGTACCATCTGGACCGGAAGACTTGCCTTTCTTAAGTGATTTGAGTTGTTTCGCAACACCTAAGATATCTACTTTTATGTCACTCATGCTAACAGCTGTTCTTGTTTCCAATTCTGGAATATTTACTTGGTCTTCTTTCATCAAGGAATTACAGAAAATTGTATTTAGTAACTCCGCTTTAGTGGCACCTTATATCGGTAACATTTCCATCGCTATCGCGCACTGATGGTATTGACTGTTTTTTCCACTGGTGTACTTTAGATAGACCAGAATCTTTGTGGGTCTTCTACCATATTTTGAGGCAATGTTTCATTGTGGAAACTATTAAAAGCATCTCGCACTGACGTCCACACTAAATTTCGAGCTTCCGTGAAGTTTAGCCAGTTCAAAATGGTTCAAATGGCTCTGAGCACTATGGGACTCAACTGCTGTGGTCATCAGTCCCCTAGAACAGAACTACTTAAACCTAACTAATCTAAGGACATCACACACACCCATGCCCGAGGCAGGATTCGAACCTGCGACCGCAGCAGCAGCAGCGCGGCTCCGGACTGGAGCGCCTAGAACCGCACGGCCACCGCGGCCGGCATTTAGCCAGTCTTCGGGATTTTGCGCTCTTCTGAATTTGGCATGCTTTTTTCGTTGCTTCTGCAACACTGTTCTGACGTGTTTTGTGTACCATGGTGGATCAGTCCCGTCTCTTATTAACTTAGGCGGTATGAATCTGTCTATCGGTGTCGATACTGTATCTTTGAATCTGAGCCATATCTGGTCTACAGTAACATAATTAGCTCGGAAGGAATAGAGACTCTTCTCTTAGGAAGGCACCAAGCGAATTTTTATCTGCTGTTTTAAATAGACATATTTTGCATTTATTTTTAGTGGTTGTGGTTGATATGGTTTTGAGTTTTCTGTCTACCACCGGCTTTGAACATGTATTTTCGCCAACAAATCGAGGATAGATTGAAGTCTCCACCAATTATAGCTGTATGAGTGGGGTACTTATTTGTAATGAGATTCAAGTTTTCTTTGAACCGTTCAGCAACTCTATCATATGAGTCGGGGAGTCGGTAAAAGGAGCCAATTATTATTTTGGTACGGCTGTTGGGTGTAAGTTCTACCCATAGTAATTAGCAGGAACTATCTATTTCAATTTCATTACAAGATAAACTACTACCAACAGACACAAACACACCACCACCTACTTTATTTAATCTATCCTTTCTGAACAGGGTTTGCCCCTCTGTAAAAATTTCGGCAGAATTTATCTCCGGCTTTAGCCAGCTTTCTGCTCCTATAACGATTTCAGCTTCAGTGCTTTCTATCAGCGCCTGAAGCCCTGGTACTTTAGCAACACAGCTACGACAATTTACAACTACAATACCGATTGTTGCTTGGTCGATTCTCGTCGTTTCTTCGCCTTGTACCCTTTGAGACTGGAGCCCTTTTTGATGTTTCCCGTGACCGTCTAACCTAAAAAACCGCAACTGAGTCTTCGCAAACTGTAAAACAGAGAAAGCTTTCTGTTCACTAGTCGCCATCCTACCTACTAGAGTTTTCTAACGAAAGACACGGGTATACAACCAAAACTGTTTGAGGTGCTCTTTCATTTGATGTACTGTTTATAATTGTAAGCTGAATTTAATATATGCTACAAAGTATTTTATATATTTTGAAACATCCAGCATAGAAAAGGGGAGAGGCGGAGTTGGCGAGTGCCGGGATTATTCTCTATCCACTGATTTTTAACTGACGACGCAAATGGAGGGGCGTTGTGAAGTTTAACGTGTGTACCTGTTTATCTGTCTGTGGTACCATTGCTCGCGAACGAAAGGTCCGATTTTAATGCAGTTGTTTATTTGAAAGCTGGTTTAATCGAGATTGTCCTTCGCTATTTTCCTTGAAAGCCAGTTCAAAGTTTCATCAGCTAAGTTAAGTATAAATGTTTTCCGCCAGCGCGCTCCCTTGAAAACACGCTAAGTAATTTTAATTAATTTGTGGTAACGTATTATGGGACCAGACTGCCTAGGTGATCGGTCCCGAAGCTTACACACTTCTTAATCGAACGTAAACTAACTTACGCTATGAACAACACTCACACCCATGCCCGAGGGAGGACTCGAACCTCCTCGGGGGGAGCCGCGCGGACCGTGGCAAGACCCCTTGGACCGCGGGGATTACCGGCGCCGCCGCTACGTAATACGTGAGAGCTACATCAAGTTACGTAGTGCCAGATTGTATAGCTCAAAAAGATCTAAGTAAAAGGCTTAACGGTTCACCAGCAATGATGATTTTTGTCTTTTGAAGTCGCCGGTTCATGATTTTCTTTTTTTTTGCAAGTACAAAGCAGAGGAACGGTGATTGTGACTCAACTGCAAAAATAAACACATGCTCTCGCAGAGTTATTTGTAGTTATTTTTGAGGTCTACAATTCAGTGCTACGTCACATGCTTTTACCCTAGCAGTTTGGGCAGCTTGTTGCACGAGAATACTATGGCAGCCTACTTTCTTCCGATCTGATAAGAATTATCGCCGCTGCTTATTGATTTTTTTACCCAGATTATATATATACAAAAATACATTGAATCAATGTATATGTGAATTAAAAAAGAAACCAGCAAATCGCTCAAGTGGTGAATGTGGAGACAGAGTGTCCGATCGTACCGCCCTTACTAGTAAAATATAAAGTTTAAGGAGAATGGAGCAACACTGAAATTAAAAAAAAATAAACTCTAAGAATTAAAAAAAAATTATGTGCATTGTCCCATTAGTTTAATGTAAAGAGTAATATTTTTTTTCTTAGCGTCATCGCGTCGGGTTGACAGCTAAGTGAACAAAATAGAAACAGAATACTTCTAAGAATGATGAAGTATGAGACTTAACAGCAAGTAAGCTACCTAGGCAACGTAAGTAAATATCAAAACAACAGTATCAAGTCGGTGAGTCTGAGTCTTGATAAATTTACCTCGAAAAATTCTCAATGCAGACAGAAGCTCTACATCTCCTGTCTCCGCACGGCTGCCCGTTCGCGGTTTGATGAAACCTGAGTCAGTACGCTGTCATCAGACCACTGTACGACATAGGCCCCGTGAGATAGATTAATGCGCGAAAGTAAGTTAGTACGTAATTATGTAAAAACATGACATAAAATAAATAGGTAACAACGTTAGGTTACTTAAAGGCGGATTGGTTTTCATATTTTATATAGCAGTTACTTACAACTTTGCTATCTGTTACGAGGTGTTGCTGTCGGACATGCAAGACTGGAAGAGATGACGCCAGACACAGAAGGCTTATACTCACCAGTAATGAAAGTATGCTGTTTTAGAAAGGATATCTGCTGTTAACGTCTTACTTTTTTATTTGCTTAGCAGTCACCGACGCGATGACCCTCAGATCAAAGTATTAGTACTTATAGTAAACTTAAAAGAGGTAATACATATTATAGTTTTACTTCTTAAGAGGATTTTTGTGTGGGGTTCTGTCTAAATTTTTAGTTTAATATAGAGTTAACCGGCATTTGACTGTGTATTACTACATTTATCTTATTTATCACCGTCCCACATTGCTGTGTAATGGAAAAAATACGAGCTTACGGACTATCGGAGCAGACCTGCGATTGGATTCAAGACTTTCTTCCAAATAGAACTCAACACCTCGCTCTTAACTGAACTAAATCGACAGATGTAAAGATAATATCCGAAGTACCACAAGGAAGTGTGATAGGAGCGTTGCTGTTTACAATATATATATGATCTAAAAGCGTCGGATGCTCTATAAGGCAATTCGCAGATGATGTAGGTGTCTATACCAAAGTAGCAACGACAGAAAGAAGTAAGAATCTGCAGAACGACCTGCAGAGAACTGATAAATGGTGCAGGCTGTGACAGTTGATCCTGAACGTAAATAAATTTAACATATTGCGCATACATAGGAAAAGAAATCCAGTACTGTACAGCTACAGTATTGATGACAAACAGCTGGCCTAGGCTTAACTATACAGAACGACCTTAAGTGGAATTACCACATAAAACAGATAGTGGGAGAAGCAGACACCAGACTCAGATTCATCGGAAGAATCTTAAGGAAATGAAAATCATCTGCGAAAGAAGTGGCTTATAAGGCGCTTGTTCGCCCAATTGTTTTGTATTGTTCATCTATCTGGGATCCCTATGAGGTAGGGCTGATAGGGAAGATAAAAGAGATTACGAAGAGCGGCGCGTTTCGTCACAACATCGTTTAGCTGGCGAGAGAGCGTTACGGAGATGCTAAATAAACTCCACTGGCAGACGCTACAAGAGAGGCGTTGTGCATCACGGAGAGATTTACTATTGAAATTTCGGGACAGCACTTTTCAGCAGGAGTTAGACAACATATTACTTCCCCCCACATACATCTCGCGTGTTGTCCACGAGGAGAATTCGAGAAATTAGAGCCAATACAGAGGCTTACCGACAATCATTCTTCCCCCGCACTATTCGCGACTGGAACAGGGTTGGAGGGATGACATAGTGGTACCGAAAGTACCCTCCGCTACACACCGTTAGGTGGCTTGCGGAGTATGATGTAAATGTAAATGTAGATGTACCATCTAGATTTCGGCTTTTAAGCCTTTATCATCTACAGTGCTAAAAGCTGTTAGACCAGTATTATGTCACATCTGTTAAGGCAATCCAAATTAAGTGTTTATCGCCTTGTACTGCCGTAACAGGTATGACATAATAATGGTCTAACAACTTTTAGCACTGTACCTGATGAAGGCTTAAAAGCTGGAATTTGGATAGTGCAGAAGATAAATACAGTACTACGCAGTCAAGTAACGTTTTAGTCTTTCAAAAAATGGTTGCGTGACTGTTGCCCAACACCGTCGAAAACTTTTTAATTTAAGTTTTATTTTAATGTTATCAATGGTTTCCCACAATACAGGCAGGTTTACGACCACTGTCTGTAACGTATTATTTTGTGTGAATTACTGCGTGAACTCTTTAAGGCAGTTCGTAGATAAAAAAAAGCAGCAACGCTAGAAGGTAGTATCGATTTGCAGAACAGCCCGCAGAATATTGATGAATGGTGCAGGCTCTGGCATTTGGCACTGGATTAAAAAAAAAAAAAAAAGTAGCATATTGCAATACATAGGAAAAGAAATCCATCAACTACCCTATTGATGACCAATTGCTGGAGATGTTAACCACCGTAAAACGTCTGTGGGTAGCTATACACAGAGACGTTAAGTGGAATGATGACATGTTTATAGCAGTCGTCATGTCTACAATTGATTCCAGATATCGAAACTTAAGTTTTTTTGCAGTTGATAGCACTCAATAAGGCAGATATGTTGTATAATAAATATTCCAACCTTTTTATCCACCGAGATACGGAAGTAACTTGTCCGCTATAGTGAGAGGGAAAGTTAATGTAGGTACTGGCAGAAGTAAAGCTGTGAGGACGGGGCGTGAGTCGTGCTTGGGAAGCACAGTAGAGCACTTGCCGCAAAAGGCAAAGGTCCCGAGTTCGAGTCTCGGTCCGGCACACAGTTTTAATCTGCCAGGAAGTTTCATATCAGCGCACACTCCGCTGTAGAGTGAAAATTTCGTTCTAAAGTAAATTAGTTTAATTCTGTACTGGAAACCATTTTCGCTAGAAGTCGCGATTAGCGATTATCGAGTTATTCGCGAAAATTATAAAAAACAGGTATCTTTAAGTGCTTCCCCCCCCCCCCCCCCCCCCCCCCCCCCACACACACACACACACACAAAACACTCACACCTCGCCGGTCAGGATTTTTGGTGTATTGTTCGCGTCATCGTGCAAAAATTTGCGAATACACGATTTTTCCCGCCAAATCTCCCTTTTTCGCTCTTCCTTGACTGGGCTATAAAGGGCATTACAACCTAGCAAGTTAACAGAAATGACCTCCAGATGGTGTAAGTACATGAGTGAAGTTGCGCTAAGAATGACTAATTGAGATACGAAGAAATAATTGTACTAATAATTAGTTATCTGGAGGTCATATCTGTTAACCTGCTAGCTTGTAATACCCTACACGCTCACTTGTACTCAGGAGTACATACATGACCCTGTACTGTGTTCGAAGGATTCCACCTTTCTTCCCTGGTATCTTCATAGGTTATGCTCTGTATGTCTAAAATAATTTTTGTTAATCGTGAGTCAGAAAGACTTTATTACCCTGTTGCTTATGACTTTTGTAATCATTTGGCAGATGTTTTGATGATTACGCAGTTATTGTTTCGCAGCCATATTTAAATTTTAAACGTGGGGCCTATCGTCTTGGAACTCTGTATCACCACTGGGGAGCAAATATGCTCGTAGTACCAGCACGGACCTCATCTACCAGAGTGACCACATATTCCTTGGCAGTAATGCGATCTTGCAGAGTAACCATGTGACCGAGAGAATTCCGCAAAATGGCTGTTCAAATCATCAACGAACCCCCGACATTTTTCACTCTTGGGACGTAAATTCCGCCAGAAGTTGGAAACAGTGTAAAACGAGACTCATTGGGCCAAATGATTTTCTTACATCGCCGTACTGCCCAGGATGTATGGCTTCCGCACTACGTTTTCAGGGATTTTGCGTCACTGATGAGTAGTTCTGGAATTCTAGTTCCCTGCTGAGGGAGCTCCCTTCACGTTTTGATGCTGACATGTTCGCGTGTGCGACATTCAGTTCTACTGTGACTTTTTCATCCGTCGTCCTCTTATTTTTCCTCGCAATGACCGGCCGCCATGGTCACGCGACACACGCTTCCGCCCGCACTGTGGCTTAGCGGATGCTGTTTTTCAGCTTTCCCTGTAAGCGGTATAAATCTTCGATGGGTTGCCTTTTGAAACACGAAACACCGTCATCCGTGGTTACGGAAGCATCCACAATATGAGCACCAATAATCTGCCCTCCTTCAACTTTACGTTGGTCCGACACAATGCACTCACGACTGCACAGAACACTGTCGTGACAACATGTTACACTTGGAAGTACCAGTATTGTGGACGTTACACAGGTGACGCTCTTGTCAAATACAACAGCGTAACGTGCAGGCTTGGATAGCATCTGCATTTACACTACTGGCCATTAAAATTGCTACACCAAGAAGAAATGCAGATGATAAGCGGGTATTCATTGGACAAATATATTACAATAGAACTGACATGTGATTACATTTTCACGCAATTTGGTTGCATAGATCCTGAGAAATCAGTACCGAGAACAACCACCTCTGGCCGTAATAACGGCCTTGATGCGCCTGGGTATTGAGTCAGACAGAGCTTGGATGGCGTGAACAGGTACAGCTGCCCATTCAGTTTCAACACGATACCACAGTTCACCAAGAGTAGTGACTGGCGTATTGTGACGAGCCAGTTGCTCGGCCAACATTGACCAGACGATTTCAGTTGGTGCGAGATCTGGAGAATGTGCTGGCCATGGCAGCAGTCGAACATTTTCTGTATCCAGAAAGGCCCGTACAGGACCTGCAACATGCGGTCGTGCATTATCCTGCTGAAATGCTGGGTTTCACAGGGATCGAATGAAGGGTAGAGCCACGGGTCGTAACACATCTGAAATGTAACGTCCACTGTTCGAAGTGTCGTCAATGCGAACAAGAGGTGACCGAGACGTGTAACCAATGGCTCCCCATACCCTAACGCCGGGTGATACGCCGGTATGGCGATGACGAATACACGCCATGCGGATAAGATCCCTGTCAACTCGACTGCTAGTGATACGAGGCCGTTGGGATCCAGCACGGCGTTCCGTATTACCCTCCTGAACCCACCGATTCCATATTCTGCTAACAGCCATTGGATCTCGACCAACGCGAGCAGCAATGTCGGGATACGATAAACCGCAATCGCGGTAGGCTACAATCCGACCTTTATCAAAGTCGGAAACGTGATGGTACGCATTTCTCCTCCTTACACGAGGCATCACAACATCGTTTCACCAGGCAACGCCGGTCAACTGCTGTTTGTGTATGAGAAATCGGTTGGAAACTTTCCTCATGTCAGCACGTTGTAGGTGTCGCCACCGGCGCCAACCTTGTGTGAATGGTCTGAAAAGCTAATCATTTGCATATCACAGCATCTTCTTCCTGTCGGTTAAACTTCGCGTCTGTAGCACGTCGTCTTCGTGGTGTAGCAATTTTAATGGCCAGTAGTGTATGTTCAATCGTGCATTTCTCGCAGTAGTTCATATTTTTGTCCATTTCCTGTAGATCGAACCGTGCTTCTTTTCGATGACATGGGAGATATTGGGAACGCGACGGTAGAATTCAGTAGGACTTTTTAAGACACGTCCTAACGAGGGGACCGTATGGACTTTGCCTCACTGATTGGATTCATACTGACAGCAGGATGTGTAGTACAAGACTAGGACTTCAAACATATGTGAACAGGAAGACAAAACTCACAATCATTTTCGAGAAAACCGAGGTTGAAAAATGTCAGGTGTGCTTATACACACTAAAGGTCCAACGCAACTGGTACGCCTGCTTAGAATCATGTAGGGCCCCGCGAACACGCAGAAGCGCCGCATCATGACGTGGCATGGACTCGATTAATGTTTGAAGTAGTGCTGGAGAGAACTGACACCAAGAATCCTGCAGGGCTGTCCATAAATCCGCAAGAGTACACGGGGTGTGGAGATTTCTTCTGAACAGAACGTTGCAAGGCATCCCAGATATGCACATAATGTTCAGGTCTGGGGAGTTTGGTGCTCAGCGGACGTGTTTAAACTCATAAGAGTGTTCCTGGAGCCACAGTTTAGCAAAACTAGTCGTTTGAGGTGTCGTATTGTCCTGCTGGAATTGCTTATGTCCGTCGGACTGCACAATCGACACGAATGGATGCAGGTGATCAGACAGGAAGCTTACGAACGTGTCAGCTGTCGGAGACGTATCCAGACGCATCAGGGATCCCATATCAGTCCAACTGCACAGGCCCCACACCATTACAGAGCCTCCACCAGTTTGAACAGTTCCCTGCTGACAAGCAGGGTCCATGGATTCATGAGATTGTCTCCATACCCGTACACGTCCATCCGCTCGATACAATTTGAAACGAAACTCGTACTACCAGGCAACATGTTTGCAGGCGTCAACAGCCCAATGTTGGTATTGACGGGCACAGGCGAGCCATAATGCTTTGCGTCGTGCAGTCATCAAGGGTACACGAGTGGATCTTCGCTTCCGAAAGCCCATATCGACGATGTTTCGTTGAATCGTTCGCCGCACGCTGACACTTATTGATGGTCGAGCATTGACGGCCGTTAACTCTTGGTAAGATTTCGATACAGGATATAACTCAGTTACACTGAAGAGCCAAAGAAACTGGTACACCTGCCTACCGTGTTGGGCCTCTGCGAGCACTCAGAAGTGCCGCAACATAACGTAGCATAGGACCCACTAATGTCTGAAGCAGTGCTGGAGGGAATTGATACCATGAATCCTGCAGGGCTGTCCATAAATCTGTAAGAGTAGGAGGGGTGGAGATTTCTTGTCAACAGCACGTTGCAGGGCATCCCAGATATGCTCAATAATGTTCATGTCTGTGAAATTTGGTGGGCAGCAGAAGCGTTTAAACTCAAAAAGAGGGCTCCTGGGGCCACTCTGTAGCCATTCTGGACGTGTGGGGTCTCGCAATCTCCTGCTGGAATTGCCCAAGTCTGTCGAAAACACAGTCGACATGCACGGATGCAGGTGATCAGATAGGATGCTTACGTACGTGTCACTTGTCACTGTCGTATCTAGACGTATCGGGGGTCCCACATCACTCCAACTGCACACGCCCCACACCATTACAGAGCCTCCCCCAGCTTGAACAGTTCCCTACTTACATGCAGGGTCCAAGGATTCACGTGGTCGTCTCCATATCCATACACGCCCGTCCGGTCGCTACAATTTGAAACGAGACTCGTCCGACCAGGCAACATGTTTCCAGTCGTCAACAGCCCAGTGTCGGTGTTGACGGGCCCAGGCGAGGCGGAAATCTGTGTGTCGTGCAGTCATCAAGCCCATATCTATGATGTTTCGTTGAATGGTTCGCAAGCTGACAGTTGTTGATGGCCTAACATTGAAATGTGCAGCAATTTGCGGAGGGGTTGCACTTTTGTCACGTTGAACGATTCTCTTCCATCGTCGTTTGTCCAGTTCTTGCAGGATCTTTTTCCGTCCTCAGCGATGTCGGAGATTTGATGTTTTACCGGATTCCTGGTACTGGTACAGTCGTGAAATGATGGCACGGGAAAATACCCACTTCATCGCTACCTCGGAGATGCTGTTTCCCATCGGTCATGCGCCGACTATAACCCCACGTTGAAACTCACTTAAATCTTATAGGTAGGCTGTTTAGTTTTTTATGTTGGTGACGCCATGTATCGCTCGGTATTAATATCGCTGACTGCACTGTTTGCAGTCTCTGGCTGGTTGGACGCATTTTTTGGAATATTCAAAGGGTAGTGTTCGGCAGTTAGATGTGAACAGCCCGTAGCGTTGGGCAGTTGGAGGTGAGCCGCCAGCAGTGGTTGATGTGGGGAGAGAGATGCCAGTTTTTTGAGATGTTAATATGAGCGGACGATCCTGGACGTGTGTCCGTGAGAAAAAGGAAATTTGTCAAACTGTATGTCGCGATTATACATATTTTATGACTTTTGAACATTATTAAGGTAAATACATTTTTTGTACTCTGTCAAAATCTTTCATTTGCTAACAATATGCCCATCAGTAGTTAGTGCCTTTAGTAGTTAGAATCCTTTATTTAGCTGGCAGTATTGGCGCTCGCTGTATTGCAGTAGTTCGAGTGTCGAAGATTTTGGTGAGGTAAGTGATTCAGGAAGGATAGGTTATTGTTAGTCAGGGCTATTCTTTTGTAGGGATTATTAAAAGTCAGATTGTGTTCTCCGCTGCAGTTTTATTTTTACATGCTGGCGAAGAACCTTATCAAACGACTATAAAATTGCGCGTACATCATCTAACAGTACAGAGACACAGCTTCCAGAGAAGACTGCTTAAAAATAACATCAGTCATTTGCACCAGTATTCGGTACGGTGGTACGCTCCGATATGCACAGTACGCCGCAAAAGTGTGTCATGACCGAGAAACGTTTATGAAAGTAAACTAAGGTTTGTTTTTCATTGAAAAATCTTGCACATGTAAAAATTCATCGTTCATCACGCGGACTGTATGTCGCAATAATTAGTGTTTTCGACGTTTCTGCTTCAGTATCATTCTAGATTCCCGCAGTGCTCCATAGGCTACACGTTATACGTGTACCGAATGTGGATACAATAAAGTAAACGACATTTCATTGAAAATTGTTGTCGTGTGTCTCTTTATTTCCAGTCTCCTCGCAAAAATATGTTTTTTCCTTTTTTCTGGGCTAGTATTATGTAAAAAATAAATCATTAAATATTGGTAATTTGCACAGACATAATAAATCAGTTGTTAGAATTACGTAGGAATGAAAAAACGTACGAGCAGCGAGATTCCATTCTGAGAGATCGCGCTTTTGAAACTACACGCTCACTCGCTCGGCTGCGGACTGCTTCAGTATTTGCGACCACGGAAAGTATACAAAGATGCCTAATATTTTCAAACTGATCCCCTCAGGAACAGCTGATAGTTGCGTCTTCGTGTTTATAGGCGTGGAAGTCGTCGTAGTGCGCTACACTCCCTGCCACTGTGGATTAAATAGGTGAGGGGAAGTTCGTACTGTAAGATATCAGTAACATTCCACTTGTACACTAGCAGCTCCACGTGGCATGAACTTAACATGTCTCTGAAAGCCCCTTGCAGAAAAATTGAGCCTTGCTGCGTCTGTAGTCGCCCATAAGTGCGAAACTGTTGCCAGTGAAAGATTTTGTGCACGAAGTATCCCCTCGATTTTGTCCTGTAAACGTTCGATAGGATTCATATCGGACGATCTGGGTAACCAAATCATACGCTAGAATTGTCCAGAATGTTTTTCAAACCAGTCGCGAACAAATGTGGCACAGTAATGTGACCCATTCTCATGAATCAAAATGCCATCGTTTTTTGGGAACAATTAGCCAAACATAAGCATATCCAGTCAATGATCGGTTTAGTTAGCGAGGAGGCCACAGTTTATTTCATGTAACTACGGGCAGCACCATTGTGGAGCCACGACCAGCTTGCCCAGTGCCTCGCTGACAACTTGCGTGCATGGTCTGCGCCACACTCGAATTCTTTCGCCAGCTCTCCTTTATTCCTCTTGTCCCATCTCAGAGTAGCACTTGCAATCTACGTCCTCAACTATTTGCTCGATGTATTCCAATCTGTCTTCCTCTACTTTTTTTTCCCTCTACAACTCCCTCTAGAACCATGGAGGCCATTCCCTGATGTCTTCACACATGTCCTATCATCCTCTCCTTTTCAGTATTTTCCACATATTCCTTTCCATTTCTGTGCAGTACCTCCTCATTCCTTACCTATCAGTCCACCCAATTTTCAACATTCGTCTGTTGCACCACACCTCAAATGCTTCAATTCTCTTCTGTTCCGGTTTTTCCACAGTCCCTGTTTCACTGCCATACAACGCTGTGCTACAAACGCACATTCTCAGAAATTTCTTCCTCGCGTTAAGGCCTATGCTTGATACTAGTAGACTTCTCTTGGCCAGGAATTCCCTTTTTGCCAGTGCTAGTCTACTGTTGATGCCCTTGCTCCGACAGTCGTTGGTTATTTTACTACCTAGGTAGCACAACTCCTTAACTGCATCTACTTCGTGACCATCAATCCTGATGTTAAGTTTCTCGCTGTTCTCATTTCTTCTACATCTCATTACTTTCGTCATTCTTCGATTTACTCTCAGTCCTTATTCTGTACTCATTAGACTGTTCACTCCATTCAGCTTATCATGTAATTCTTCTTCGCTTTCACTTAGGATAGAAATCTAATCGTATCACTGATATCCTTTTACCTTGAATTTTAATTCGAATCCTGAACCTTTCAGTTATTTCCATCACTGCTTCATCGATGTACAGACTGATCAGTAGGGGCGAAAGACTACATCCTTGTCTTACACCCGCCTTCGGATTTGTGTGGACGATATTTTTGCGAAAGTCAGATGATATGTCACCAGACTAATAAGTTCTACACACCAACGCGAATAGTCGTTTTGTTGTCACTTCCCAAAATGACTTTAGAAATTGTGTTCTGCTCGATGGGAGATAAGGTCTAATATTTGGTATTCTCAGCACACTCTTGACACTGTCGGAATCGAGCTCCAACTACCATTCCGCATTCAAAGTCTGTTAATTCCTGGGGGCCATAATCAAGTCGGTCACCTTGTCACATGAGTCATCAGTCCCTAAGCTTACATACTACTTAACCTAAATTATCCTAAGAACAAACACACACACCCATGCCCGAGGGAGGACTCGAACCTCCGCCGGGACCAGCCGCACAGTCCATGACTGCAGCGCGTAAGACCGCTCGGGTAATTCCGCGCGGCTCACATGAATCACCAAGGTACAGATGACAGCTCCCTTTTATGTTTTGTGTACTCGATACTACTGCCATGTGTATGTGCATAACGCCACCTCATTGTAGTATACGTCATACACTATGTAATCAAAAGTATCCGGACACGCCCAAAACATACGTTTTTCATATTAGGTGCATTGTGCTGCCACCTGCTGCCAGGTACTTCATATCAGCGACCTCAGTAGTCATTAGACATCGTGAGAGAGCAGAATGGGGCGCTGCGCGGAACTCATGAACTTCGAACGTGGTCAGGTGATTGGGTGTCAATTGTGTCATAACGTCCGTACGCGAGATTTACACACTCCTAAACATCCCTAGCTCCACTGTTTCCGATGTGACAGTGAAGTGGAAACGTAAAGGGATACGTACAGCACAAAAGCGTACAGGCAGGCCGACCTCATCTGTTGACTGACAGAGACCGCCGACAGTTGAAGAGGGTCGTAATGTGTGATAGGCAGACATCTGTCCAGACCGTCTCTGGTGTCAGCGCCAGACACCACACTTGCTAGGTGGTAGCCTTTAAATCGGCCGCGGTCCGTTAGTATACGTCGGACCCGCGTGTCGCCACTGATTGCAGACCGAGCGCCGCCACACGGCAGGTCTAGTCTAGAGAGACTTCCTAGCACTCGCCCCAGTTGTACAGCCGACTTTGCTATCGATGGTTCACTGTCTACATACGCTCTCATTTGCAGAGACGACAGTTTAGCAAGAAGAAGTCTACGTCATTTGCTACGACCTAGCAAGGTGCCATATTCAGTTACTATATGTCTTCGGAACAGATAATATTGTGAATCATCTACCGTCAAGAGCGACGTTCATCATTAATGGAGTAAAGTTAAGTATGAAATTAATTACGTCCGCTTTCTGAATTCTAATTCCTTGTCATGTTCCAGACCTCACGTCAGTATAGTCCTTCCCTCCTCACGCCAGCCTGCGTGAGGTAAAACGCGTCCATTTCGGCCTCCTCTAGTAAGACGGTGTTGGCTTTTCTGCCAACACAACACCATCACACAGGAATTCCAAACTGTTTGAGAATCCACTGCAAGTACTATGACATTTTATGGGAGGTGAGAAAACTCGGATTTCATGGTCGCGCGTCTGCTCAGGAGCTGTACATCGCGTCGGTAAATGTCAAACGACGGCTCGCTTGGTATAAGGAGTGTAAACATTGAACGATTGAACAATGGAAAAACGTTCTGTGGAGTGACGAATCACGTTACACAATGTGGCGATCAGATGTCAGGGTGTGGTTATGACGAATGCCTGTTGAACGTCATCTGCAAGCGTGTGTAGCGCCAACAGTAAAATTCGGTGGCGGTGGTGTTATGGTGTGGTCGTGTTTTTCATGCAGGAGGCTTGCACCCCTTGTTGTCTTGCGTGGCACTATCACAGCACAGGCGTACATTATGTTTTAGGCAACTTCTTGCTTCCCACTGTTGAAGAGCAATTCGCGGATGCCGAATGCATCTATCAACACGATCGATCACCTGTTCATAATGAACGGCCTGTGGCGGAGTGCTTACACGACAGTAACGTCCCTGTAATGGACTGGCCTGCACAGAAACCCGACCTGAATCGTATAGAACACCTGCGGGATGTTTTGGAACGCCGTGCCAGGCCACACCGACCGACATCGATACCTCTCCTCAGTGCAGCACTCCGTGAAGAATGGGCTGCCATTCCCCAAGAATCCTTCCAGCATCTGACTGAATATATGCCTGCGAGAGTGGAAGCTGTCATCAAGGCTAAGGGTGGGCCAACAGCATATTCCAGCATTGCCGATGGAGGGCGCCACGAACTTTTAACTCATTTTCAGCCAGGTGTCCGGATACTTTTGACTACATAGTGTACCATTTTCACATTAGCTGTACGATGCGTTCGTGGTGTAGCTGTTGTAGGTAGCAGAGTGGGATGGCGGTGCGAACGTTCAGTAGCGGCACGCAGTCGCCGAGCAAACGGGAAGGAGGCGTTGCGGATGCTAATGAGCGCGTTGTGCCTCGGGAGCGCGGTGTGAAGAGCGCGCTGGCCCCGCGTCACGGCCGGCCGCTGCTGCGTGCTATTGTCTCCCAGGTCTTGCGTCCTCGAGCGCCAATTGTGCCACTTGCGGCTCGGACCAGGGACCGGTCGCCGGTGCTGCAGCCCGCCGGAAGCTGCGACGCGTAGGCCGCACGGCTGCATGGCGGGGAGTACAACGACGTCTGCGAAATGAAGCGGTCGTGTATATAGAGTGTTACAAAAAGGTACGGCCAAACTTTCTGGAAACATTCCTCACACACAAAGAAAGAAAATATGTTATGTGGACATGTGTCCGGACACGCTTACTTACCGTGTTAGAGCTCATTTTATTACTTCTCTTCAAATCACATTAATCATGGAATGAAAACACACAGCAACAGAACGAACCAGCGTGACTTCAAACACTTTGTTACAGGAAATGTTCAAAATGTCCTCCGTTAGCGACGATACATGCATCCACCCTCCGTCGCATGGAATCCCTGATGCGCTGATGCAGCCCTGGAGAATGGCGTATTGTATCACAGCCGTCCACAATACGAGCACGAAGAGTCTCTACATTTGGTACCGGGGTTGCGTAGACAAGAGCTTTCAAATGCCCCCATAAATGAAAGTCAAGAGGGTTAAGGTCAGGAGAGCGTGGAGGCCATGGAATTGGTCCGCCTCTACCAATCCATCGGTCACCGAATCTGTTGTTGAGAAGCGTACGAACACTTCGACTGAAATGTGCAGGAGCTCCATCGTGCATGAACCACATGTTATGTCGTACTTGTAAAGGCACATGTTCTAGCAGCACAGGTAGAGTATCCCGTATGAAATCATGATAACGTGCTCCATTGAGCGTAGGTGGAAGAACATGGGGCCCAATCGAGACATCACCAACAATGCCTGCCCAAACGTTCACAGAAAATCTGTGTTGATGACGTGATTGCACAATTGCGTTCAGATTCTCGTCAGCCCACACATGTTGATTGTGAAAATTTACAATTTGATTACGTTGGAATGAAGCCTCACCCGTAAAGAGAACATTTGCACTGAAATGAAGATTGAAACATTGTTGGATGAACCATTCGCAGAAGTGTACCCGTGGAGGCCAATCAGCTGCTGATAGGTTCTCCCGTAGCACTCTCCATACAGTGACGTGGTCAACGTTACCTTGTACAGCAGCAACTTGTCTGACGCTGACATAAGGGTTATCGTCAACTGCACGAAGAATTGCCTCGTCCATTGCAGGTGTCCTCGTCGTTCTAGGTCTTCCCCAGTCGCGAGTCATAGGCTGGAATGTTCCGTGCTCCCTAAGACGCCGATCAATTGCTTCGAACGTCTTCCTGTCGGGACACCTTCGTTCTGGAAATCTGTCTCGATACAAACGTACCGCCCCTCGGCTATTGCCCCGTACTAATCCATACATCAAATGGGCACCTGCCAACTGCGCATTTTTAAACATCGCACTGACTGCAAATCCACATTCGTGATGAACACTAACCTGTTGATGCTACGTACTGATGTGCTTGATGCTAGTACTGTAGAGCAATGAGTCGTATGTCAACACAAGCACCGAAGTCAACATTACCTTCCTTCAATTGGGCCAACTGGCGGTGAATCGAGGAAGTACAGTACATACTGACGAAACTAAAATGAGCTCTAACATGGAAATTAAGCGTTTCCGGACACATGGTCACATAACATCTTTTCTTTAATTGTGTGTGAGGAATGTTTCCTGAAAGTTTGGCCGTACCTTTTTGTAACACCCTGTGGAGTTGTAAAACTACTCCCCCATAAGTAAGCGTAGACTACGGCACTTTCCTAGTAGGTTTGATCAGTTAAGGTCGTATGTTGCATACCTGTCGGACGTTACATCATAATGATCACTTTCCTTATGTATGCCATCAGTATCTAGTACATTCCCCTGTAGTGAATCGTCTTGGAACTGAGAGAGGATATACACATTAGAAAAAAAAACAGTGGCATACAAAATATTATCAAAAATTCTCCTCAACAGAGTGGTAGATACTTTTGACAAACAACTAGGAGAATATCAGGGTGATTTTCGAAAGGGAAGATCGTGTGCAGAACAAATTTTTAACTTAAAGTCAATAATTCGCTATAGAATGTTAACCAGCAAACCAATACTACTGTCATTTATAGATTTCAAGAAAGCATTTGATTGTATAGACAGAGAAACGATAGATAAAGTCATTAGAGAATTTAGTGTTAAATCAAAACTAGCAAACATAATTCGTGAAACACTAACAGGTACGGTATCTAAAGTCAAATTTATGGGAGAAGTATCTCAGCCTTTTGAAATAAAAACTGTTGTTAGTCAAGGTTACGGTTTATCACCTTTACTGTTTAACTGTGTTCTAGAAAAAATTGTAAGGATCTGGAATTCGGAGCTAAAAAATCACAAAATTGAACCAATAACTCTGGGAAGAAAAACAAATGGAATTAAGGTAAACTGCTTGGCTTTTGCGGATGATTTCGCAATACCTTCAGAAAACCTGACAGAAGCAGTTACTCAAATAAACATTCTGGAAAAATTAGCAAACAGAACTGGTCTCAAAATTTCAGCTGAAAAAACAAAATTCATGACAAATATAAAAAATGCTCCAAAATACAGAGAAACACAAATAGGTAAAATAGAGCGATTAAATAAATTTGAATATCTTAGAGAAACTATACAACAGAATGGACTAGAAAAATCTGCAATAGATGTAAGAATTAACAAAATGGAAAGAGCATATGGTTTGACCAAAAATATTTACAACAAGAAATGTACATCTAGAAAAACAAAACTAAAACACTGCACCACAGTGGTACGACCAGAATGTTTATATGGATCTGACTGCCTAATGATGAACTATAAGATGGACAAACTAGAGGTACTGGAAAGAAGGATTATTAGAAAAATAATGGGTGCAATGAAAACTGCAGATGGTTGGAAAGTAAGAAGTAATGAGGAGATCTACAAAAATATAGAGAAAATATCTGAAGTAATGGCCAAACGAAGATTAACCTTTTTTGGACATCTCTACCGAATGGATGGAAATAGACTAACAAAACAAATACTCCTATATTTCTGGAAGAAGAAATCGACAATAGCATGGATTACAGAAGTAAGAAATGATCTTGAAAGAAACAACATCAAAGAATCAGAAATAGCAGAAAGAAACCGTTTTAAAAACAAAATACTAAATTTGGAAGGCTTTCAAAGCAGAAGAAATAAAAAAATCGGGAACAACATGGACAGAAGAAAGGAAGAGACTTCATTGGGAGAAAATGAGGGAATACTGGAAAAATAGGAAAAAAACATCAAAGGAAGAAGAGGAACTGAAGTTGTTAAAGTGATCCTAGTTGGTCAATACGATTGTCAAAAAAATAATAATAACAATAAATGTAGATGATGATGTTGATGTTGGTTTGTGGGGCGCTAAACATCGCGGTCATCAGTGCCCATATAAGTTTCAAATCTTTCCATGTCCAGTCTCGGCACTTCCCGAATGATGATGAGGACAACACAAACACCCAGTCCGCGAGTGGAGAAAATCCCCACCCCGGCCGGGAATCGAACCCAGGAACCCGTGATCCAGATGCAGCAGTGCTAGCCACTAGACCGTGAGCTGCGGACAATTAATGTCGAGCAATGAAATTTGCGGAGTACTATTGTCTAGGTAACATATTTCAGTAACGGGTTAATGTAAGCGCGTGACAAGCCATTGCAAAAGTGAAATGCTGGTACATTAATAGCCTTTGTGAGTGCCAGAATGCTGAATGCAAGTTTCAAACGTACATTCTTTATGTTGTATGGTTCAAAAGGCTCTGAGCACTATGGGACTTGACAGCTGAGGTCATCAGTCCCCTAGAACCTAGAACTACATAAACCTCACGCACATCTATGCCCGAGGCAGGATTCGAACCTGCGACCGTAGCGGTCGCGCGGTTCCAGACTGTAGCGCCTAGAACCGCTCGGCCACACTAGCCGGCTTGTTGTATGGTGCCAGATGTCAGTTTGCGAAAGGGAATTCCATGCCTCTTGCAGTTGGACGAGCAGTACAGGGATGGTAAATGTTGTTTGTGGATGATGTTGGAGCTGTCGTCCGCTGATGTCCCATAATTATGTGATCAATTAGAAACAGATCTGGTGATCGAGCACGCCAATGCAACATGTAGACACTCTGTAGAGCATATTAGCTTACGACATCGGTGTGTGGGCAAGCGTTATCCTGTTGGAAATCACACCGTTTAATGCTCTTTGTGAATGGCAGCATGTTGTTGTTGTTGTAGTCTTCAGTCATGAAACTGGTTTCATGCAGCTCTCCATGCTACTCTATCCTGTGCAAGCTTCGTCATCTCCCAGTATCTACTGCAACCTACATCCTTCTGAATCTGTTTAGTGTATTCATCTTTTGGTCTCCCTCTACGATTTTTACCCTCCACGCTGCACTCCAATACTAAATTGGTGATCCCTTGATGCCTCAGAACATGTCCTACCAACCGATCCCTTCTTCTAGTCAGGTTGTGCCACAAACTCCTCTTCTCCCCAATCCTATTCAATACCTCCTCATTAGTTACGTGATCAACCCATCTAATCTTCAGCATTCTGTGTAGCACCACATTTCGACAGCTTCTATTCTCTTCTTGTCCAAACTATTTATCGTCCATGTTTCACTTCCATACATGGCTACACTCCATACAAATACTTTCAGAAACGACTTCTTGACATTTAAATCTATACTCGATGTTAACAAATGTCTCTTCTTCAGAAACGCTTTCCTTGCCGTTGCCAGTCTACCTTTAATATCCTCTCTACTTGGACCATCATCAGTTATTTTGCTCCCCAAATAGCAAAACTCCTTTACTACTTCAAGTGTCTCGCTTCTTAATCTAATTCCCTCAGCATCACCCGACTTAATTCGACTACATTCCATTGTTGATGTTCATCTTATACCCTCCTTTCAAGACCGTGTCCATTCCGTTCCTGACAGAATTACAATGTCATCGGCGAACCTTAAAGTTTTTATTTCTTCTCCATGGATTTTAATACCTACTCCGAATTTTTCTTTTGTTTCCTTCACTGCTTGCTCAATATACAGATTGAATAACATTGGGGAGAGGCTACAGCCTTGTCTCACTCCCTTCCCAATGGCAGCATAACGGGTCGAATCACCGGATTGACGTACGAATTTGCAGTCAGGGTGCGTGCAATAAGCACGAGAGTGCTACTGCTGCTATGTGAAGTCACACCTCAGACCATAACTCCACGTGTAGGTCCAGTGCATCCAGGCGACAGACAGGTTCGTAGCTAGTCTTCGACTGGCCTCCTCCTAATCACCACAGCCATAACTGGCACACATCAGATGTCCACAGAGCACTCCAAAGAGCTCTCCTTTGACAGTCACAAATAGTGGTGGTTTGTGGTCAGCGGAATGGACGCTACAGGGGATATGCCCTTCAAGTAACCGATTTGCAACAGTTCGCGGTGCCAACTGCTCCTCAGATTGCTGCAGTACGGTGCACCAGAGCCATACGCCGAAAAGGATGGTGCTCCCTGTCGGCAGAGCTACGTGGCCGTGGGAGCCCAGTGTACCTGCATCCGTACATTCTCGTGAACACCGCTGCCAGCAGCCATGTACACTGATTCCATTCCTGCCAAGCTGGCCGGCCGGTGTGGCCGTGCGGTTCTAAGCGCGTCAGTTTGGAACCGCGTGACCGCTACGGTCGCAGGTTCGAATCCTGCCTCGGGCATGGATGTGTGTGATGTCCTTAGGTTAGTTAGGTTTAAGTAGTTCTAAGTTCTAGGGGACTGATGACCTCAGTAGTTAAGTCCCATAGTGCTCATAGCCATTTTTCCTGCCAAGTATTTCTGCAGCATCATACAAAGAGCCTCTAGCTTGTCGTAGCCCCATCACACGACCTCGCTGAAACTCAGTGAGTTGTTGTAATGGCGTCCTTGTCTCCTTACGGGGACCACATCCTGCCTATCCAACCCACGTTAATTTAGGCAAGTATTTGACCCATTTCTGAACAAATTATTTGATGCAGGACCTTAATATTTTTACTGTATGTTATATGATGATAATAGAGGCAACTGTACTTAAAAAGAAATACTTTTTGAATTTATTAACCAAAAATATTAAACTTCCTCGCAGATTAAAACTGTGTGCCGGACCGAGACTCGTCCCGAGTTCGAGTCTCGGTCCGGCACACAGTTTTAATCTGTCAGGAAGTTTCATATCAGCGCACACTCCGCTGCAGAGTGAAAATCTCATTCTGAAAAAACATTAAGTTTTTTCTGCAGAAAATATTTTTTTGTGAACTTCCTAATGGCGTAATATTAATGAATGTAGTACCAGAGGTGGCTTTTTATGTTATGCAGAGTCTCTCAAAATTTCATTCATTTATCTATGATAGTTCTGACATAATGGGGTATATGTACTGAAAATTTTAGTTTACGGGAAATTGACTTAAAAGAAGAAACTTCCGAAATTTGTTACTTACAGTTAATTGAAACTGTCCTGCTGCATATGATGGCCCTTCTTTGGCCTCTATCAGGGCTTCCAGTTTCTTTTTCACCTTCCTGGATGTTTGTCTTGCTTTCTTGGCCATATTAGATGCAGACCTCTCTGCGTCGGCTATCCTCATTTTGTCGCAATGTTGCAACCCAGTGATCATATATCTTCAGGATTAATTCCCAGCATTTTCAGTACCCCACGCTTTCCAATATTACCACAATTGAATGTAATAAGAGCATGATGAACTCCTAGTTCATTGTATGCATGCCTACAAATAGAGTTGTAGAGCGCCGGTTCCAAATTATGCTGTTGAAACAGTCATTTGGGTTCTGTGTCTGCCCATGCAGACATTTCCTTAGAAGGTCAGGTGCGACTGCTACGGTCGCAGGTTCGAATCCTGCCTCGGGCATGGATGTGTGTGATGTCCTTAGGTTAGTTAGGTTTAAGTAGTTCTAAGTTCTAGAGGACTGATGACCACAGCAGTTGAATCCCATAGTGCTCAGAGCCATTTGAACCATTTAGAAGGTCAGGATGAGCCAAGTCTCTGAAAATAGGTTGAATTGCTGTAATACAGCAGCAGGAAGAGAATGCTGGTGAGAGTAAGATTCTCCAGTTGCCTGAGCCCTATTGTATTTGCACCACGAATTTTCTCCTGGTGGATACAATCCACGACATGACTTATCATCAGTAGAGGACTTATGGATGAATATGGCCCAAACATCTCTCTTCATTGCCTCCAGATTTTCTTTATTTCTCCTAATTGCGGTTTTCTATAAGCGTTACTCGCCATCACAAAACTAACCGCTTGTTTGAAAGCGTGTTGTTTACAAACAGAAACAAAAGAATACCAACCTTTGCATTCCAAGGATAGCCAGCACACTCGGGAGTAAAAAAAAATCCCTAACGTGCAATGTAGGGGATACGAAGATCTAAAATATATATATGCAGAAAAGTGGGCGTGGCACATAAACACGTGTTAGGAAAATGCCCTTTAAATGCTCAAAAAAAATTTTTTTTCAGCAAAATCCTTTTCAGAGAACTTAAATAAAACCTTAATCTATCGATATATGATGAAAACTGAAAATCGATTTTTTCGACCTGAACCACAGTGTGGTCCCCTTAAAGGCATTCTTGACGGAAATCAACTCGCCACGTCCACTCTCAAAGGTAACTAAATATCATAACCGTTATAGCGTATTTAGAAAGCAAACCTGAGTTGTATCCTCATAGTGATGTTACAAACGCCACTCTTATGCGACTGGTAAGAGTTAAATAAATGTAGAAACATGCCTACCAACTATCGTTTATTTCGCACAAGTGCATCTTGGTGTTCAACTTTTTTTTTCCGTCAGTGTATAAAGGGACGGGTTTTTCAACTACATATTTATCCTCCTATCTTTTACTAGAAAATAAACAGTATTGATAGCAAAACTGAAATTGTCAATGTTTAGTTCGGGTTTCATTAGAAAATAATTAGTTCGTTACGTGAAACGGAGGAATTTTGTAATAAAAACAAAGAAAACTGTATAGGTGTACCGGGTAGAGCTTGAAAACGCCATTTCCTCAACAAAACGTAAAATAAAAAATTAATAATAAAAAACGCATATAGAAATATATCAAACATCGCTTCAATACTTCGTCAAACTTAAGTAAAATATGTTTCTGTCATTGATAAACAGTTTTCGCATCTATCAATAATACAGGAAACTCTTGTCATTGATCATGATGAAGAGCGGTCTGTTGGGTTCAAAATAACAACGATAATTACAAATAATTATGTTTGTGCGTGTAAAATGTAGTTGCACCAGAAGTAATTGCTTTGGTTACAAAAAATCGGAGAAGTTACGCGATCAACTAATTATTATGCAGTTCCTATTCTGTAAGGATGTAAGATCCTCAATCAACTAACACTCAATGATGTGCAGATTCTAATTAAGTGCGAAAAAAGGATCAAAGAAAGGAAGAAACAAGGAGACGCTACTCCCAGTATCTTTCTCTATTTTTCGTTCCTTACTAATGTTGACAGTACTAACGGTATCATAGCATTTACTACGTCATTTATGTACTCCGTAGGTAATGAACCATAGTTTAACTAGAGCGCAACTCCAGCCTATGGCATTATCTGGGTTTGTTCAGTCGCCCAGTCAAAGTCTTTTTATTTGAGGCCACTTTACGACTTGCTCACCGATGATGATGAAATGATAATGATGCGAACGCAGTACTCAGGCCCCGAGTAGATAGTCTCCGACCCGCCTGGGAATCGAGCCTGGGACGAGCTGAACTATAGACAGCAGTACTAGACTATGAGCTGCGAACGTTTGTGCGAAATCAGCGACAGCCAAGTGATTACTCGGGACAGAATTGGGTTTCACATTAGAAAACATCTCTCTCCCTTTCTGCACCGTACTACGAAAGCCCACGACCGATTTTTTTTTAACTTTTATAGCAATACTGCCAACACCATATAGGCCGAAGCGCCAAAGAAACTGTTATAGGCATGCATATTCAAATGTAGTCTAATTAAGTCGGGTGATGCTGAGGGAATTAGATTAGGAAATGAGGCACTTAAAGTAGTAAAGGAGTTTTGCTATTTGGGGAGCAAAACAACTGATGATGGTCGAAGTAGAGAGGATATAAAATGTAGGCTGGCAATGGCAAGGAAAGCGTTTCTGAAGATGAGAAATTTGTTAACATCCTGTATTGATTTAAGTGTCAGGAAGTCATTTCTGAAAGTATTCGTATGGAGTGTAGCCATGTATGGAAGTGAAACATGGACGATAAATAGTTTGGACAAGAAGAGAATAGAAGCTTTCGAAATGTGGTGCTACAGAAGAATGCTGAAGATTAGATGGGTAGATCACATAACTAATGAGGAGGTATTGAATAGGATTGGGGAGAAGAGAAGTTTGTGGCACAACTTGACCAGAAGAAGGGATCGGTTGGTAGGACATGTTCTGAGGCATCAAGGGATCACCAATTTAGTATTGGAGGGCAGCGTGGAGGGTAAAAATCGTAGAGGGAGACCAAGAGATGAATACACTAAGCAGATTCAGAAGGATGTAGGTTGCAGTAGGTACTGGGAGATGAAAAAGCTTGCACAGGATAGAGTAGCATGGAGAGCTGCATCAAACCAGTCTCAGGACTGAAGACCACAACAACAACAACAACAACAGGCAGAATACGGCGCTGCGGTCGGCAACGCCTATATCAAACAACAAGGGTCTGTTGCAGTTGTTAGATCGGTTACTGCTGCTACAATAGCGTGTTACCAAGATTTAAGCGAGTTCCAGCGTGGTGATGTAATCGGCGCTCGAGCAATGGGACACAGCCTCTTCGGGGTCGTGCTGAAGTGGGGATTTTCCCGTGCAACCATTTCACGAGTGTATCGTGAATATCAGGAATCCGGTAAAATATCAAATCTCCAACATCGCCGCGACCGGAAGAAGATCCTGCAAGAATGGGACCAGTGACGACTGAAAAGAATCGTTCAACGTGACAGAAGTGAACCCTTCCGCAAATTACTGCAGATTTCAATGCCGGGCATCAACAAATATCAGGGTGCGAACCGTTCAACGAAACATAATCGATATGGGCTTTCGGAGCTGAGGTCCACTCGTGTACCCTTGATGACTGCACGACAAAAAACTTGACGCTTCGTCTTATGCCGTCAACGTCCGCAGCTCTTGGTCGTGCGGTAGCGTTCTCGCTTCCCGCGCCCGGGTGCCCGGGTTCGATTCCCGGCGGGGTCAGGGATTTTCTCTGTCTCGTGATGATTGGGTGTTGTGTGATGTCCTTAGGTTAATTAGGTTTAAGTAGTTCTAAGTTCTAGGGCACTGATGACCATAGATGTTAAGTCCCATAGTGCTCAGAGCCATTTGAACCATTTTTTGTCCCGTCAACACCGACATCGGACTGTTGATGACTGGACTAATCTTGCCTGGTAGGACGAGTCTCGTTTCAGATTGTATCGAGCGGATGGACGTGTACGGGTATGGACATAACCTCATGAACCCATGGGCCCTGCATATCATCAAGGGACTGCTCAAGCTGGTGGAGGCCCTGTAACGTTGTGGGTCGATATAGTCGATTGCGCTAAATCAAAAAATATTAAGTTTAGAAATTTTTCGCTTCACTTGTGATCCGACGGCATTTTCAAAAATTTCAGGAGATTTTAGCGAACTGCATCATAGCAACATGTCTGATTTTCGGAATGTAGTTGAATAATAGAATTAAAATACTAGAAACACGATTTAAGACGTCTGTAGCGCAGCACAAACCTCGTGAATCACGAAAAATAAAAAATGAAACAAAAAAACCAAATCATCAAAAACTGTCTAAAAATCTATTTTACTAGTTGACTTCGGGAAATTAATGCGCAAAAATCATTTTTCAAGCGAATATATGAGCGTGTTCCATTTTGAGACCGTTATGAAAATGTTAAAAAAGATTACGGATTGGTAACAAAGGACTACGCTCGAAAACTGTTGGGTATAGTAAAATAAGTTGTCAGGAGGCACCAAAAATTGATATGAGACAAATTTAGTACACCAGCTATCAGAGAACTTTCCGATATTCAAAAATCATTACAAGATTGTATCGAGGCGTGCGGAAGTTATGGGGGAAGCCAACAAATTAGCTGCAGCCCTGAAATTCTGAAATAATTAATATAGAGCTTAGTCTAAACCATCGCACTAAATGGTTTTTTAAGTGAATTGGACAAAACGACAGTGGGATAAGTTCGAAAACTACAGTTATTTTAAGAGAAACATGTGGACGTTGTCAATCATCGTCGGAGTCTTCAACTTTCTAGGCATCATCAAAATCACTGTCCGGGTCATTATCAGTTTCTTCAACGTCAAACTTCGTCAAAATCACTTATTATTTACAAAATTAAAAATTATATAATATTTATATTATTATATAATATTTATAAAATTATATAATATTTATAAAGTTAAAAATTATTTATAAAATTATTACAGCGAGATTCAAATCAGCTGTACCGTTTGCCGATGTTGATTCTTCGTCTAAAATAACGTCGCTCGTTTCTGGTAACTGACTACCAGAGAATATCGTAACGTCCCTTGCTGTTACACCATCCGACATCTGTGGAGCTTAGATCAAATAGATTTTTCGTATGGGGGTTGCTCCAGAGTTGCGAAATATACTTAGCTTTCAATAACTTAAATGTTATTCTAGTTCTGTTTCACACTATCAAAAATAGATAAATCCATATTTAGATTTCAAAAAGATATCCACTTTTCATTTTACGTTTCGTGTAAAAATGTTTAATCTAAGGAAATATACATGATTAATTTTTCTTTCCTTGTGTAATCTGGGCATCAATTGTTCTGAGACGTTCAGTACAATTCCAGTGTCAGAAGTATTTCTGCCAAATCTGTGAAAGCCTCTTCCTAGCGTGTTTCAATTTTTCAGCAGTGTCAACCGCCTTTTTTTCCCCATGTGATATAACACGGGATCGTAATGTAAATGCCGTGTGGCTAGGGCCTCCCGTCGGGTAGACCTTTCCCCTGGTGCAAGCCTTTCGATTTGACGCCACTTCGGCGACCTGCGTGTCGATGGGGATGAAATGATGATGATAAGGGCAACACAGCACCCAGTCCCTGAGCGGAGAAAATCTGCGACCCAGCCGGGGATAGAACCCGGGCCGTTAGGCATGACATTCGGTCGCGCTGACCACTCAGCTACCAGGTGCGGGCACGGGATCGTAATAGCAGCCGGTCATAGCACGAAAAGTAGGCACTGTAAAAATTTTTCCACCGAAATCTTTAAGGATTTTTTTAAAAGTTCTGTATTTCCAAGCAGAAGTGTTGAATAGTGATAGGATACTCAACCTCGTTAACTAATTTGACAAACATACTAAACAATATTAGTATCTGCCTGCTCGTGTTCTATTCTTGTTAGATCTTCATTAATTGTTTGATTAATAGGACCATTTACTGTAGCGTCTTGAAATCCTACAAACTCGGTTCGCGCGAAAAACACTCAAACAAGTCGCATTAATGAGTTTTATTACAATGAGAAAATTACAATACTTTGGAAATTACACAGATATGTCGCAAGCAAAGGGCGACATACGAAATAATCAGTCTTTGCGACTGCTGATCTCCAACTGACGAAAGTGTTTCCTGAACTGCTATCAAAATGGTTAATCTTGAAGCTGCTATTGAACTGGCAGTCACCAGTCGCTCGCGGCGCTTATGTCCTCTTCACATAGGGGCCGCTGCTGTCGCGTTGTCGTCCTGGAGGGAGGCGCGATCAGCGTGGGTTTGGCTGATATCAGCCTTCTCTTTCTTGTCGTTACCGACTGGTGTGCCGGCGCTTGACTTATACGCCGTAAAATATTAACTATTCATAGCACCCGTTGTGATTAATACAGATGATTTTGTACACGAGGATCTGCGTCATGTCCTGTTGCGACTAATTATTAATTAAAAATTCGATTAGAGCTGCTTTATATTTTGCACATTTCAATTATTGTCTCGAATCTGAATATCTAACTTGTTGCGTTCATGATATGTGAATCTAGGGACAAGTGCATACCAAGTAAATAGCAGTTCTCAACACAGGAGGGTAGCAAGCGTTAGAACGTTCCTTTTCTATTTGGAAGTGCAGGTGACATCGGAAACCTCTTACGTAATAAAATAACAGAATCTATGCGCATTTTCAATATCAGACTTTATTTATTTACGTAGCAGAAATCTACACCCGAAGACCTGTGACACTTTTTAATCATTCCTGCCCTCACATCGCGGTTCAGGATCATCTGCTCTAACAATTTTGCACGGTTTGGGATGAAAAACGATGAAACCTTTTTGGTGGTGGGCTCTTGTACTATTATCATCAATCTTTCAATTTGTTTTTGTATCTATTAATACTAACTTCGTCATCAATTGGTTTTGCTGTTCTTGTGCCCGGCCGGAGTGGACGAGCAGTTCTAGGCGCTACAGTCTGGAGCCGCGTGACCGCTGCGGTCGCAGGTTCGAATCCTGCCTCTGGCATGGATGTGTGTGATGTCCTTAGGTTAGTTAGGTTTAAGTAGCTCTAAGTTCTAGGGGACTGATGACCTCAGAAGTTAAGTCCGGTAGTGCTCAGAGCCATTTTGCTGTTCTTGCAATGGCCATGTTTGTAGATCAAATTTGCAGGATTATGGTCCGCCTATTAACGCTAACAACTGTTTTTTCGTGTAAAATCAAATGTGTTTGAGCACCGTTGTGCAATTGTCGGTGAGTTCAACTCTGAAAAATGTAAATATGTCTTAACTAATAATGTTTCCAACGAGAATTAGTCTCAAATCCAGTTTTTGTCAGCTGTTGTCATTACCGTAAGTTTTCTACATTATTTGGTTATGTAAGACCCTGTGCAGGTTATCAGATAATGTTAGCTTGAAATCTGGAACTAAATGATGTTACTGTGAGATGTGATCCGCGAATTAACGTAATTTCGTTGAGTGAAAATATTTCGCGTCTATATTTCCGATTACTTACATTTACCTTTCTAAAGTCCTTTCTCATTTGCATTCTCTTAAATTATTGAGAAGCACAATCAAATGTTACACATGGTTCATCCACTCCTGCCGACATCGTCGAATAATGGCATCGCTCCTATTCAGATGTCGAGCGATTCACCTCTTACTCCAACCGGCTTCTTTGCGTCCAGGTGCACGTCGTCTCTGAAATGCTGACATCTGCGAATTTTGTTCGCGCGCCAGTCTGGGAGGCATAATTACTGTCCAACAGAACACAGCACACGCAGTGAAATTCGTAAAGATTTTATGCCCTGGTGCCGAAATCTCCCCTGCTTACCGTCTCTGCCAGCTGCGCTGCGAAATTTTGCTGCACCGTCACACGTCCATTCATCGATCGCCAAAGTTTACAGTTTTGGATTTTCCGTCGGTACCTATACGAATATCAATTTGTGACCAATTTGCATAACTTTCCCGTAGAGCATCGTTTCTTTTGTCTTATAATGTATTTTGAAGAACTTCGCTCGTAAATTACACTATTCCACTTCACTAAACATAGTGTTAATTTTGCTGCTGTGCGTCCAGCCACTATTGGCATTCACTTGCTCTCACTTGGCATTCACTTGCCTGCTCTGATTTTCTGTACTTTCATATTTCGTGCCAAATTTGAATTTTGTTTACGGCAGAATAATATTATTTACAAACGAAGTTCTACAAAATACACTCAAAGACAAAAAAATTCGACACGCCACGCCACGCTGTCATGCAAAGTGGTCACAAATTGATATGCATACAGTTTTCGGCGAAAAATGCAAAATTGTAATCTTTGGTGGACGATGAATGAATGTTCTCCGCGTAGCTGGCAAGGATGGTAAATAGGGGACATGTCGATACTAGGGTATAAGGTCTTTGCGAATTCCATTCTGTGTGCTTGTGTGGACAGTCACTATGTCCCGCAGACACGGGCGTGAACAATATTCGCAGATGTGAGCATTTGGGAGAGAACGTGTAATTGGACTCAAAGAAGCCCCGGATTCGTCATCATCATCATCGACCCGGCATGCAGGTAGGGCTTCAGTGACCATAAGCACTACCCATAGGCGGCTCACAGAAAGGGGAATGAGTTCACAGCGCCTCTTGCTCCGACTAACTTTGACCGGGGTACATCAGCAAGTACAAGGAGTGATACCGGACACATTCGACCTGGAATCTCATTGTTTGGAGTAGAATTTTCTTCAGTGATGAGTCCCGCTTCGAACTGAGCCCCGATGGCTACGTGCATACGGCGAGAGAAGAGCTCTGACAGTTGACGCCGCGCGTGCACGACGGCCAATCAGATCATGAGCTTTTGTTTGCGCTACCGTGGCAACGCCCCAATGTTGCCGTAGTGCTGAGCGGCGTCAGAGCTCTTCTCTCGGTGTACGGAGTATAGTGAAGGAGTGTCTGGAGAAGCATCAGATAGCAGTGGGATACCAGCCTGACTGTCACCCACCATACGGCCCGAGAACGAGGTGTGGTGGTCTAAGGTGTCATTTTATTTCGTAGCAGGACCCCTCTGGTTATCACACCCTTACAGCACAGCGCTATGTCGACGATATTCTACTCCCCATTTTGTTCCCCTTCATGGCAGACCATTCTGGGCTTAGAATTCAACAAGATAATGCCCGCGTGCACACAGCGAGAGTTCTATACGCTTGTCTTCGTGTGTACCAAACACTACCTTGGCCAGCAAGGTCTCCGGATCTCTCCCCAACTGAGAACGTTGTCGGCATTGTCGGCAGGGTCCTCCAACTAGGTCGAGATTTTGACAGTCTGTAACGCAACAATTGGACAGAATTTGGCACGGTATCCGCAGGATGTCATCGAACAACTCTATCAACCAATGCCAAGCTGAATACCTGCTTGCATAAGGATCAGACATGGACCAACACGTTACTGACTTGTTCAAGCCCTTTCTCTTGAATAAATCATCCAGTTTTTCTGAATTGTAATCATTAATTTTCAATATATGTTCATCACATCATCGACATGCGCTTACAGAGTCAAAGATCCAGTCGTGTACCCTTGATGTCTGCACGACACAAAGCTGTATGCCTCGCCTGGGCCTACCAACACCGACGTTGGACTGATGATGACGGGAAACATGTTTCCTGGTCGGACGAGTCTCGTTTCAAATTCTATCGAGTATGGGGACAACCTCATGTATCTGTGGACTCTGGTGTCAGCAGGGGACTGTTCAAGCTGATGGAAGGTCTGTAATGGTGTGGGACCCCAGATACGTCTAGATACAACTCTGACAGGTCACACGTGTGTAAGCATCTTGGATCCATTCTTGTCCATTGTGCATTCCGAAGGATTTGGTCAATTCCAGGTCCAGAATTGCTACACAGTGGCTCCAGAACACTCTTCTGAGTTTAAACAGTTCCGCTGGCCACCAAACTCTCCAGACAGGAACATTATTGAGCATATCTGGGATACCTTGCAACCTGCTTTTCAGAAGAGATGTCCCCCCCCCCCGTACACTTACGTATTTGTCGACAGCCCTGCAGGATTCATGGTGTCAGTTCCCTCCAGCAGTACTTCAGACATTAGTCGAGTCCATGTCACGTCGTGTTGAGACACTCCTGCGGACTCGTGGAAGCCCTACACGATATTATGCCGGAGTACCCGTTTCAAAAATGGTTCAAATGGCTCTGAGCACTATGGGACTTAACATCTGTGGTCATCAGTCCTCTAGAACTTAGAACTAGTTAAACCTAACTAACCTAAGGACAGCACACAACACCCAGCCTTCACGAGGCAGAGAAAATCCCTGACCCCGCCGGGAATCGAACCCGGGAACCCGGGCGTGGGAAGCGAGAACGCTACCGCACGACCACGAGATGCGGGCAGTACCCGTTTCTTTGACTCTTCATTGTAGAATGTACGTCTTAATGAGTAGATTATGGTAGCATTTTCCTTTTTTAAATTCGCTCAGTAACTATACTCAAAATCGATTTTTGTTACCACTGGGAGCACTGAGCGAGGTGGCGCAGTGATTACCACACTGGACCCGCATTCGGGAGTAGGGCGGTTCAAACCCGCATCCGGCCATCTTGATTTAGGTTTTCCTTGTTTTCCTTAAATCACTTGAGGCAAATGCCGGGATGCTTCCTTTGAAAGGGCACAGCCGCTTTCTTTCCCCATTCTTCCCTAATCGGCCGGCCGCTGTGGCCGAGCGGTTCTAGGCGCTTCAGCCCGGAACCGCGCGACCGCTACGGTCGCAGGTTCGAATCCTGCCTCGGGCATGGATGTGTGTGATGTCCTTAGGTTAGTTAGGTTTAAGTAGCTCTAAGTTCTAGGTGACTGATGACCTCAGGTGTTAAGTCCCATAGTGCTCAGAGCCATTTGAACCATCTTCCCTAATCCGACGGGACCGATGACCTCGCTGTTTGGTCCACTCCCCCAAATCAACCAAACAACCACATCCCCGGGAGCCGTTATGTAGGCAATTTGCAACTGGTGCCACGTGAACATTTAGCTGTATGCTGATATAGACCACAGGGAGTTGAAAAAACTATGGAAATCTTGTGTACTACGAAACTCTAGTAATTTGCTACTTTCTGTTTCAGGTACGTTGCTGGTGAAGGCAAGAGGGCTATCGATGGGACTACACTCACTTACTGTGCGAGCGAGAGGGACTGTCGCAAAACAGCCGATCAGGTGAGTAGTAGCCTCAACGGTTGTGATATTACCTGCTCTGAAGGACTAGTGTGTGAACTGTGATGCTCAGTTAATTTCTAAGCACTTTTTACTCTTCAGGATCAGCTACCCCTCTTCGCACAATATAGACGTCTTATCTAAATAATTCTGCAATCCATTTTTATCTTGTGATAACACTATTAGAAGTTAAACGACAGTATCATCTGGTCATATGTAAAGTCACAAAGAGCGTCTGAGGGTTCCAATCAGTCGCTTGCTGGCCAGTCTAGTGTGGCAGTTGAAGATAGCGAAACGAAAGCCGAAGTTTCAAATTCACGTTCATGAAGTCGCTGACACAAGACAATCGTACAAACATACCGTCATTTGATCATCGGACAGACTCCTGTATGGACGACGCAGTAATAAGCATCCCTGGCGTAGAGAAACAACTGAAAGATTTGAAAGCAAGTAAATCACCAGGTCCAGAGGGAGTCCCAATTCGATTTCACAAATAGTATTTGCCCCCCCCCCCCCTTGCCTAGCTTGTATTTATCGCGAACATCTCGCCCAGCACAGAGTTCCAAGCGACTGGAAGAAGACGCAGGTGACTCCAGTATATAAGAATGGTTAAACAACGGACCCGCAAAATTACTGACCAATATCCCTAACTTCGGTATTCTGTAGAATCCTTGAACGTATTCTTAGTTGATAACAAACTTTCTTGGGACTGAGAAGCTTATGTGCACGAATTAGCGCGGCTTTAGAAAGCATCGCTCGAGCGAGTCTTGGCTTACCCTTTTCTCACATGATATACTGCGAACTATGGACGAAGGGTAACAGACAGATTCCGTATTTGTAGATTTCCGGAAAGCATTTGACACGGTGCCCCACTGCAGGCTGTCAAAGAAAAGAAGGTGCGAGGATATGGGTAATGTCCACAGATGTATGAGGGGCTCAAAGACTTCGTATATAGAACCCAGTGCGATGTCCTCAATGGCGAGTGTTCATCACAGACAAGGGTATCGTCCGGAGAGCCGCAGGGAAGTGTGATAGGGGGGCTGTTGTTCTCTATAAATGAGTTGGCGGACAGGGTCGGTAACAATCTGCGGTTGTTTCCTGATGATGCCGTAGTATACGGTAACGTGTCGAAGTTGAGTGACCCGACGAAGATACAAGAGGACTCAGATAAAATTTGTAGTTGGTGCGATTAATGGCAGTTGGCTGTAAATGTGGGACAATGTAAGTTAATGCGGATGAGTAGGAAAAACGAACCTGTAATGTTAGATTACAGTATTACTAGCGTCCTGCTGGATACAGTCAAGTCGTTTAAATATCGGGGAATAACGTTGCAAACCGATACGAGGTGGAAGGAACATGTGAAGACTGTGATAGGGAAGGATTCTAATCCTGGATGTGAGTAAAAAGGAGTGGTGGTGGTATAAATTCCTAATCACCAGACGTTGAGCCGATGTACTGGATTAGTTTCTAAACCTCTCCACAGAGTCTCATGAAGTTAGGGCATGTGACACTTGAAAGTTCGCCTCTTCTGCATTTTGAATCGCAGAAACATGTTCTGAGCCGAACAGTCGACCTCACAAAGCACGACTGTCTTTCACACACTCAATAGAAGTTCGTGAGTAAGCACTTTGGCAGGGCAGCTATTGTGGCCAATGAGAAGCAGACACCGTGTGTGGTTCTCTAATACATCACTTTCCTCACCGTAACGGTAATGGGCAAAAATAGACACTTAATTGATATATACGAAGACAGTAACTTGTTCTCGAAAGAACAGTTACTGTTGATGACCGTGCAGCTTTCCCCTGGAATAAACGATGACTGACAACCTTAGCTACCGACAGGTGTTGTTGTTATACCTCGATGTGGACAGCTGTCCACATCGAGGTATAACAACAACACCTGTCGGCAGCTAAGGTTGTCAGTTAGTCATCATTTATTCCAGGGAAAAGCTGCACGGTCATCAACAGTAACTGTTCTTTCGAGAACAAGTTACTGTCTTCGTATATATAGTTAAAGGCTAACCAGCCATTGACCTTCGTCTGTGCGAATGCGCACAGGTTGCCCAAACTCTTACGGGAATCGCCAAAGCGTGCGCGAGTAATGAGTGGGTGGGCAAATGTCTATAAGGTACAATACATATGTAGAATTGTGGACAGTTGGGAATGTGAGTCTCACGGGAAGCGTGCAAGGGATAAGTCCCTGCAGTCGCGCTATTCATCTGTGTCCTCGGTGGCTCAGATGGATAGAGCGTCTGCCATGTAAGCAGGAGGTCCCGGGTTCGAGTCCCGGTCGGGGCACACATTTTTCAGCTGTCCACATCGAGGTATAACAACACCACCTGTCGGCAGCTAAGGTTGTCAGTTAGTCATCATTTATTCCAGGGGAAAGCTGCACGGTCATCAACAGTAACTGTTCTTTCGAGAACAAGTTACTGTCTTCGTATATATAGTTAAAGGCTAACCAGCCATTGACCTTCGTCTGTGCGAATGCGCACAGGTTGCCCAAACTCTTACGGGAATCGCCAAAGCGTGCGCGAGTAATGAGTGGGTGGGCAAATGTCTATAAGGTACAATACATATGTAGAATTGTGGACAGTTGGGAATGTGAGTCTCACGGGAAGCGTGCAAGGGATAAGTCCCTGCAGTCGCGCTGTTCATCTGTGTCCTCGGTGGCTCAGATGGATAGAGCGTCTGCCATGTAAGCAGGAGGTCCCGGGTTCGAGTCCCGGTCGGGGCACACATTTTTCAGCTGTCCACATCGAGGTATAACAACAACACCTGTCGGCAGCTAAGGTTGTCAGTTAGTCATCATTTATTGACACTTAATTGAGTTCTGTGACGAACTACGTTGTGATAAGCAGATGGCCTAAAATTGTTAACGTGCAAGTGACCCAGCTTGTAGGCAACCTACGTGCACTGGGCTTGCCTGGCGCAGTGCTTTAGCCTAACTTTTCTGTCTAGAAATGTGAAATTCAAAGGAACAAGGCAAACAAGTCGCGTGCGAGAGGCATTAAATAAGTAATGCTACACTTTTTTTTTCTCGGACGATTTCGGTTGAAAAAATGCGTAATTTGATGTCGGACATCGTGAAGTTCCCATAGATCGCGACGCTACAGATATCCTTCAAAAAGGCGTCTGTAAGGCAGGCGCGTTCCAAACAGAAGCTGCTATTGAGTTTCTTTTGGCGAAAAACCAGAGGATCGTACATATTCACAGGCGTCTGCGGAATGTCAGAGGGACCTGGCAGAAAACAAAAGCACGGTGAGTAATTGGGCGAGGCATGTGCCATCATCCCAAGGTCGCACAAGCATGTTCGATCTCCCGCTTGCCAGCCACCCGTTCACTGCTGCGGCTCCTGCCATTGTTGTCGGACGCTCTCATTCGAAGCCATCGACGGATTTCAGTCAAACATCTGACAGCACAACTGGACGCCTCTGTTGGTAGTACTGACACACTTGTCAACCAGATGGGGTTCTCAAAGCTGTGTGTCCGCAGTGTTTCTCGCCGCCTTACAGAAGCCATAAAGACCAACGAAGGATCATCTGTGCGGAGTAGCTTGCGCGGTACGAGGCTGGTCGTGGCAGTTGTTGTCGAACATCGTCACAGGGATAAAATATGGGTTCATCACTTCGATTCGGAACAGTGGGAGTAGGCATTAGGAGTGATTTAAAATGGAATGACCGTATAAAATTAATCGTCCGTAAACCAGATGCCAGACTGAGATTCATTGGAAGAATCCTAAGGAAATGCAATCCGAAAACAAAGAAAGTAGGTTACAGTACACTTGTTCGCCCACTGCTTGAATACTGCTCACCAGTGTGGGATCCGTACCAGATAGGGTTGATAGAAGAGATACAGAAGATCCAATGGACAGCAGCGCGCTTCGTTACAGGATCATTTAGTAATTGCGAAAGCGTTACGGAGATGATAGATAAACTCCAGTGGAAGACTCTGCAAGAGAGACGCTCAGTAGCTCGGTACGGGCATTTGTTGAAGTTTCGAGAACATACCTTCACCGAGGAGTCAAGCAGTATATTGCTCCCTCCTACGTATATCTCGCGAAGAGACGATGAGGATAAAATCAGAGAGATTAGAGTCCACACAGAGGCTTACCGACAATCTTTCTTTCCACGAACATTACGATACTGGAATAGAAGGGAAAACCGATAGAGGTACTCAAGGTACCCTCCGCCACACACCGTCAGGTGGCTTGCGGAGTATGGATGTAGATGTAGATGTAGATGCATGTAGTGGCGCCGCACCAATCCTCTTCCCATGAAAAAGTTTAAAGATGCACGCTCAGCCCGTAAAGTTATGGCGACAGCCTTCTGGGGGTTTCTGTTTGATGTCCTCCCTCATGGTTCAACGATTGTGCTATCTTCAGTAGTTGCAGAAACGCCTTCAGCGTGTTCATCGCCACAAAACGGCAAACGAACTTCGTGTTCTTCTTGACATCTCAAAGTCTCGCACAAGTCTCCATATTCCAGAGGAGCTTATAAAACTTACTCATCCACTCTATAGCCCAGATCTCCGCCTTCCGATTTTTATCTGTTTGGCCCAATGAAGGATGCACTCCGCGGGAAGCAGTACGTGGATGATGGGGAGGTTGTTGATGCTGCACCGACCTCGACCAGTAGTGTGTCACCATGGGAGCATACAAGTCAGGTGGAGTAAGCCCTTCACAGAGAACGGACATCAGTTGCAAAATAGGATTTAATAGCCAAAACAGTGGGGAATAATATGGTGTACTATATAACATTACTTACTGGAAAACCCTCGTATGAAGCTAAGAACTACAAGCTCCCTCAGCAAAACACGAACTCCAACTGCTGACGTACACTCTGTTCTGTTAAAAAATGCAAACAAAAGAGACGAACCATACTGCTCACTGTAATTTCGAAATGTCTGTTGATTTGTGTGTTCAGAGTCTTAAGTACATCGATGACACCTTTCTGATACTGCCTCACGGTGAAAATACACTGCGGCAGTTCGTGGATCACATGAACGGTGTCCAACCCAACATTAAATTTACCATCGAGACGGAAGCACACTGATCGATATTTTAACGTCGCTAGTTTTCACGACCCTGTACACAAGAAGGCGGTCCTGAACATACACGGAGCCAAAGTTATTTCTGACGGCGATCGCCTACAGCCTGAATTACAGCATTTGGCGACAGCAAAAGAAGGACGCCTTGTGAATCGGCTGAAGAAGCCAAGCCGGCGGCTTTCCTGCCATACTGTGGGGCAACGAGCGGCAATTTAGGACCTATACGGCACAGACATGAATTCAGACCAGTGATATGCGCCCCCCCCCCCCCCCCCCGCCCTCCCCCTGTCCAAGATACGAGATGCGTTGCGCCCAGTTAAAGACGACATAGCTCTTCGTGTACCCGCTGGCGGCAGTATCTATACGGAGCAGACAACTCGCACAGATGAAGAGCTTTGTACCGAGCACAAGAGGCATCTTAGCCAAAGAGAGCTCGACAAGTCAACCATAGCTGAGCATTGCCTCGAAAACGGACACAAAATACAGTTTGAGAGCACGAGAATATTGGCCCATGCGTCAACATACTGAGACTCTTTTGTAAAAGTGGCGGCTGAGATTAGAACGAGTAGCAACAATTTCGACAGAGAGCAGGGCTACACATTGAGATGGAGGTGGGGGCGGGCTTTAGATGTCGAATGGAGGCAACGCTTGTAACGAGGTGGGAGCGGCAGTTTCAAACGTGCGCTGGCCGCTCGCGCTACAAAGTCACTCTGTGCCCTGCAGGCCGGAGCTGCTATAATTGCAGACTCCACATTGAGCCGTAAAGATAATAGAAAGTTAAAGTAATGGCAGGATTTCACCGATGAACGTTTGAATTTTTGGACAGGAAAATATAAAAGTGCATTTGCAGAACAATTACGACAACCAATGTGCACACAACACCTTTGTATAACATGCATGGCAATGCATCACTACAAGGGAAATTTTTAAACAAATGGAATTTTATATACATCAGAAAGTACTCAAAGAAGCGCACTAAACGAGAATGTGATAAATTCGAATTCCGTAAAATTACGATGGACACGGGTAAACGAAATTCTGTACCGGAACTTATGATTAATTGTGTCTCACCAGACAACCAACATACCGACTCGAGTGCTCGCTGAAGTTCTGCTGTACACTGACGTGACAAAAAACATGGGATAATGATATGCAAGTATACAGATGTAGGTATAAAAGAGCAATGCAACGGCGGAGGTGTCAGATGTACTCAGGGGAGTCCTATGAAAAGATTTCCGAGGTTATTATGGCCGCACGACGGGAATTAACAGACTCTGAACGCGTAACGGTAGTTGGAGCTAGACACATGGGACATTCCGGAAATCGTTAGGGAATTCAATACTCCGAGATCCACAGTGTCAAGAGTGTGAAGACAGTACCGAATTTCAGGCATTACCTCTCCCAACTGACAACCTAGTGCCTGACGGCCTTCACTTAACGACCAAGTGCAGTGGCGTTTGCGAGGAGTTGTCAGTGCTAACAGGGCACATACAACACTGCGTGAAACAACCACAGAAGTCACTGTGGGACGTACGACGAATGTATCCGTTAGGACAGTGCGCTGAAATTCGGTGTTACTGGTCTATGGCAGCAGACGACCTTCGCGAGTGCCTTTGCTGATAGCACGACATCGCCCACAGCGCCTCTTCTGGGCTAGAAAACCGCGGTCTGGGCAGATGAGTCCCGATTTCAGTCGGTAAGAGCTGATGGTAGGGTTCGAGTGTGGCTGAGACCCCACGAAGCCATGGACCCAGGTTGTCACTAAGCATTGTGGTTCATAATGGTGCGAGCTGTGTTTACATGTAATTAACTCGGTCCTCTGATCCAGATGAACAGGTCGTTAACTCAGAATGGTTATGTTCAGCTACCTGGAAGCCATTTGCAGCCATTCGTGGACTCATGTTCCCAAACAGCGGTGGAATTTTTATGAAGGACCTTGAACCATGTCGTCAGACCACAACTGTTCGCTAATGGTTTGAAAAACATCTAGACAACTCGGTCGAATGATTTGGCCACTTCTCGAACATTTATGAGACATAATCGAGAGGTCAGTTCGTGCACAAAATCCTGAACTGGGAGCACTTTCGCCATTGTTGAGACCCTCTCATATCGAGCTGCTGCACTACGTCGGAGAAAAGAAAGTCCGACACGATTTTTGGAGATATCCGATGACTTTCGTCACCTCTGTGTAAATACCACAACGTCAAGTATCGCATTTAGAATCAGTAAATAGCCACACATTTATTGCACGAGATCTGAGTATGAAAAAGAAACTCTGACCTCAATTCTACTCAGATCTTACTCAATCATTACAGCATCTCACCCTCCAACCAATGTCAATTGTTGGCATCCAACTAGACCCTTCTCTGTGCATTCAATCGACGAGGGTGTGTTGAAAAATAATGCCTCCGAATTTTTAATGTGAAAGCACTTAAAGCTCTTTAAATGAAACAAAATTGTTAATTTTCTACATGTCTATTCTCCATGTGTACGTATTTGCAGCTCTCTAACACTATAGTTCAATCCTATTATCTTGGCTGCTCGCGCATGCCCGCCCAGACGCGGGAGATTGCTGCGTTGCCAGTGGCAAACGACGCACGCGCCGAGAGAAGCAGCGCCATGGTATAGTATAGTTCGCAAACTTAGGTTTAGGGGGGAGCGTGCAGTTTATGAAATAAAGCCACCACGGCCGCATTAACCCTTTCGCTGCTACAGAGACGTGTTCCCCGCATTCCGCGCTGTGCGCGATTTTGTAATCACTGCACTGCTCGCCTGTGCTGACACATGCTGCTCCTACTGCTTTGAGACACTTATCATTCGATTTCACAAAAACTATTTGGGACGAAATTCTGATTTTTACACATCTTCCTGACTGATACCTTCCCCCCATAAATGACTTAATTTTGTTTCGATGTTCAACGCAGTTATTGTGCAGCTTGCACGAAATTTTGAAGAGTTTGCAGAGGTAAAAGTCCATAGCGTATACTTTCCGTGTGTTCGATTTTAATTGCCACAATGTTAAGAATGAAATGTGGACAAGATACCTAAATTTCATATAAAATTTACTGTATAACAATATATCATTCAATTTTTAACCAGATAGGTGTCGTATGTAATATTGAGAAATATTGCGTCTTTCGCGACTGTAATAAAAGTTTTATTTATATCAGAGTCATTTCGCTTCTTTCTACAAAGTTCTGATCAAAACAAAGTTGGCGAAGTACACAAAACTGAATTGTGGACGTACTTAAACACAGAAACTAAAATACATTGTCAGTGAGGCGCAATGCGCAAACAATTTGTGTTTGTCACAACGGACAGCAAATACTTGCCAAAACATAGATCAGTTGACGAAAACATTGAATATGATGATGTTGCCAAAGCAGCGAAGCAAAGAATTGCGTCAGACAATCAAGTAGCTCGGCAACATACGAGCCGAAATTCTGCTCTAAATAATACTTTTAATACTGTCGCAAAACAATATATCTCAATATGAATAGTAAAACAGCGACTGCGGAAGAGAAGATATACAAACAAAACAGACAACATGAATATTGTATGTGTACCTTTTCATTGTTTTTAATTGCTGTGAAATTAAATATTGGAGGACAAAATTAGAAAAACCGAAAACTTAATATGATTGTAAAGAACAGACAAAGCGCTAGAAATTTCAAAAAATTATATTCAAACGAATAAAATTCATGAAGTAAGGCACTTCGATATTGTTTTTAAATAAAGAAAATTTTAAGCACCGAACTAGGTTTGAACTTAGAACCTTTCGCTCAGCAGCCAAACACCTTAACCACTACGTTAATGCAGATCCTTATTTCGTAGGATTTCTGGAGGACTCTAAAATATCACACAAAATACTGACAGAACCTGTTGGTGTCACTATGAATTACGTTTCGTTGAAGTACAATAGGAAATGAAGAATTACCGCTGTTCTTTATTGCGAAAAAGCGGTTCGTGAGAATGATACAAACACCTTTCCTTGCTATTGCCTGAATTAGGAGGCTTATTGCTTGTTTGGTTTAATTAATTAATAGTATATGAAGCAATTGATATAAATAATGCTTTTTTCAAACTATCTGTCTGCTATCAATATATTGCTTTTGTTCAACTACTTTATTTATGACTGAACGTTTCTAAAACTGAAGACACTCGTCCGTGCTCTGCACTGCAGTCGAGCTCTGGCGACGTCGTTCTCTGTTCATTGGCTGACTGTGTTTTGTGACGTCAGATGCGCAGAACGACCCTAAACTCGGCCACCATCGTAAATGATGCGCACTATAGAGGACTACGAATTGTTGCTTGCAACATGGCGGTGTGTATTGGTCAGTGCTTGTGAAGCAGCTGCTGTAGTGAGTTTCGAATTCGATGAGTTCGTCCGCACATGCGTTGGGAAGTTATTATGAAGACGTGAAGAACAAAATGTAGAATGTTTATAATGTTTGCTTCATGTAAAAGTTTAAAGAGTTTTCACACAAAATTGTTGCAGGGACCACTTTTCATAATGTCCTCGTAAACGTGCCCAGAGAACAATGTGGCGCGTTTACCTCACATTGGTCCCCTATAGCTGCCCCTCCAAAGTGCTTCCTCATGGACTCCTAGTCTCCTACTAAAGAGTTAAAGGCAGTCACCCTTACAGAGATGATTGATCCATAAAGAGGATATCTATGTAGATATCTGCAATTTAGAATACACCGAATAAATTCAGTTTTGAAAGTTGTGGTTGAGACAGGCATCTTTCATCATTCTCCTTTTACATTTTAGAGCACTTTTGGAATGTCTTTTTCAGGAAGACCAGCACAAGACCTCGATCCTTTAACGTTCTACAAACAAAGATTATTCAACCATGGAATCTGGCTTCAGGTTATTCCAACTTAACCCTCCCAAATCAGGAAATAAAGTAATGGAGCAATATGTCACTGTAAATGGTACAGAGTTGCAGATTTAACAAAAATTAATAATAATTATTATAGCTGGCTAAGATATTCATGTAACAAATATACGGATTTTTCTGATAGGCATGCTTAAGAAGCTATTTACATTTTGGCAGTACATTGATAGAAGATGTAATTTCAGGAGGGTGAGCTTTGAACACTTGTGTGGTGGCGTGATGGACTCCTTCCCACAACTTTCTTTAATTTGATGTAAACATAGGCTTCCGCGGCCATTGTCACAGTTAGTAAAAACACCCTGAAGAAGTCACTTGCAACAGTGACCGAGACGTCGGTAGTTTTACGTATTGACAATTCTGTCTCAAACCTAGAAAAATATTATTGACTGTGCTTTAGTTTATTTCATTTATCTGTCAGGTTCTTCGGTACTATGCGAACCAGATCTGCCAATTCATGGATCAAGTCGGTACATAGTTTACACTTTTGATTAGAAAATAGATAAACAAGTATATTAAAAAATTTAAAAAACCATGAAAGTTAATTGCGGAGCATAATAAATAACAGGTTACAGAGGAAAGTTCTCAACCACTGTTAGGAAGTGCATAGAATAGGAATATGACTAAGGAAACCTTGGATTTATCACCCCCTTTTATTTCAGTTTTGCTGGAAGCCTACTGAAAATGAAACATGCTGAACAGAGCACACCTTCCTGTATAATGCTTAAGGATGTGTTGTGAAAGTCTATATCGTTTTTCCCATTTAATGTTCACAAATAGATATTGCCATTTCTTCTGAATGAGTCAAAATCGTAAACCACAAACCCCATGACGAAGTATGAATGCACAGCGGTGTAAGATTTAGAATTGAGAGACATCTGAACAATGATTTTTACGATATATTGCCTATATTTTCCTAGCATGACGCGTTTCGGCAGCATGCTGCAATCATCAGGAGCATTTTAGTTACTTTTACATTGTAACTAAGTGAAGTGAGATTAGTTTCCTTTGCTGAGTGTACCAGTGAGCTTATGCGTCGAAAAAGACGCTTGTTCTGGTAGATAAATATTTCTTAGTGTGTACATTACGTGGTAAGTATGATTAGACATTTTGTTAGTGCATTTACTTACGTTTTTGTTGGTAATTTCATTGTCTGGTGCACAGAGCACGGTAACAAGTATAGCACAGCTTAACACTTTCGCAGTCATTTGTTTATATCAATCCAAAGATTCTTAAAAGCTGAGATAAAGTACTTTCTATTGCTAAAATAATAGTATGCAGTGAAGATGAACATTTATGTCTAGATGTATTTCTGTCATGGCAAATATCTTTTTTGTTCTTTACAGCACAACGTTCTGCTAATGGTAACCACATACAGTTTGGAATTTGTGTATTTTGTTTTCTATATCGGAATTACCTAAATCAATTTTTGAGCTGACTGGATATTTTCCTCCTGTTGCCGTTTATTACTAAGATCCTTAAGTTGTACACCTTGCTATTCAATTTTTCTGGTCTAGCGATCTTTGGAGGTCATCTTCAGTCCTCTGAATAATGAGAATATCACCTGCAAACAGAAGCACAGTCAACTATTTCTCATTCACCATAATTCCTTTTATTACTTTACATTTCCATAGAGAAGTATGAAGTCAGTGTAAATATTAAAAATGGCGGTTGATAGTCCACCCTTTTGTCTTACACGTTGTTTAACAAGTATTTATTGCAGCTGGTATGCACTTGTTTAAGTGTAACAATTAATTTGTAATATGTTACATAATTCCTGGTTATGCTGCCCTATAAAAAGGTATTATTACTACAAATTCTGTTAATCTATCAGGTCTGCTGTAACGGCTGGAGGCGGGACCCGGATTCGAAGAAGTTACGCTGCATCAAGATCATCAGTAATGACCCTGCACTGGATATTTATACTGACCTGGGCAGTGCTGAAGATTCCAGACCAGTTGGCAGGTTTGAGAATGCATTGAAGAAAGAAGCTGGTGTCCAGAAGAACGTGAGACGCCCTCGTGGATCACCATCCTCGCCTGAGAACACTTCTCCTGGGAGTCCTCTTGTAAATATTGGCCATAGTGAAGCAAATGTACCTTCGAATGGGAGTGTTAAGGTGTCAGGCACAGCTGATGATCACTCTGTACAGGATCGACAACAGGCCCCGCAAAATGCCTCTCCGGACGTGGCAGCCAAAGGAAATGGGAAGACTGGAACTGGGGCACTCAAGAGCAATCAGACCAACTCTCCAGCGATTCCGGCTGTAGCTAGCGGTGGTACCGGCCACACGTTGACAAATGGGAAACAGCCAGTAGAGCCTCTGGGAAGTAGTGCCAATAACACTCAATCCGAGCCAAATGCTGCGAGCAGTGCTCAGCTACCTGTCACTGCCACCAGGGATGCCCCACATTCCAGTACAGAGAAACAATCTCCACCCTCCGGAAGCCATACAGAAGTGACTGGTACTAACCAGGAATCCTCGAAGAATGGGCCATCGTCTGCACATGAACAGTCGAACACCATTTCTAGCCAGATTGAAGAGCCACATGGCGTTCCACCAGTGGTTGTTCACACTGAACCCAAAAACGACGGTAGCAGTCCCAGGTAAGATGAAATGTACTGTACAAACAGTGTATGTTCTTGTACTGTGTGTTTACTGTAAGTTGGCCGATCGGCTCCCATTAGTCCGATTACCTGATAGTTGCCAGCCGTCACTTGTTGCTACAGTGTTGCCACATCCGTTGCCGGCTATCGCTTTTCTTCTTCTTCTTGCGTTACGGCCTCTGTAGGACCACGGGTAGCCCCTTTCTGGACTGCATTTTCCTCTTCTTCTCCCAGAACCTCTTCATTGTTTCTCTTCTCCTCTCCCGCTCTTCTTCCGAGATCTCCAGTTTCCGTTTCTCCTGGCGGCTCCACTGGTGACATTCTAATATTTTCCTGTATTCTTCTCTGTCATTGATCTCCGGCATATTTGTCGGTGTATATTTGTTCCTCCAGTTTTCCTTTCCTTCGACCTTGATCCCCAATTACAACCAGTCCTCCAGAAGTTCAACAATCCACTTGGTTCCTGTCTTTCCCCTTATCATCCCTGTTGTTTCCCACACTCTCTTCGTCATTCTGTCCATACTCATCCTAACTTCATGCCCAGCAAACCTTGCCCTTTTGAGTCTGATTTCCCCGGATATTGTTGTCATGTTCCGGTACAATTCTTCCCTAGGTCTTCGCATCCACCTCTCTCCACCTCTTTTGGGACCTAGTATTTTTCCCAGTATTTTCCTCTCTTCTTTCTGTAGTTTGTCTGCCCCATTTTTTCCCAATGTCATCGTCTCAGCAGCATGTAATACTGCATTCCTCACTGTTACCGTGTAGTGGCTTATCTTTGCCTCTGTGGATGTATTCTTTTTATTGTATACCTCTCTCGTCCTACAGAAGGCTGACCTCATCTTCTTTATCCTCTCTGTTATTCCCTCCTTGATCCTGTTTCTTCCTCTTATAAATTCTCCCAGGTATTTAAATTCGTCCACCATTTGCACAGTGCCTTCCGGTGTTTCCCAGTCTGCAGTGGTGTTTAATGTCTTTGTCTTGTTATAGGTGATCCTCAGACCCACCTTTCTGGCTACCTTACTTAAGTTGTCGAGTTGTGTCTTTGCGTCTTCTTCCGTCTCACTTACTATTGCTATGTCATCTGCAAAGACTAGGCAGTCCACTTGAGCCCTGTTGTCCTTTTTGTCCCCCACATGGGTCTTTGGTATTCCCGTCCAGTGATCAGGCAGTGGAGATTAATAAACGAGGAAATGGGAACACCAAAGACCCATGTGGGGGACAAAAAGGACAACAGGGCTCAAGTGGACTGCCTAGCCTTTGCAGATGACATAGCAATAGTAAGTGAGACGGAAGAAGACGCAAAGACACAACTCGACAACTTAAGTAAGGTAGCCAGAAAGGTGGGACTGAGGATCACCTATAACAAGATAAAGACATCAAACACCACTGCAGACTAGGTAAGACCGGAAGGCACGGCTATCGCATTCAGAAAGTAAGGTAGGTCACTTTATATTTTCGTGAAAAAATATTTATTTATTCATCAATATTCATGTTGTCCCCTTCAAAGTAATCCTCCTCAGATATAATACACTTGTGCCAACGTTTCTTCTAATTTGGAAATCTGTGGTAAGTTCCTATGGGACCAAACTGCTAAGGTCGTCGGTCCCTAGGCTTTCACACTACTTAATATAACTGAAATTAACTTAGGCTGAGGACAACACACACACACCCATGCTTGAGGGAAGATTCGAACCTCCGACAGGGGTAGCCGCGCGTTTCTTCTCATCCTCGGAGCACTTCACATAAGCACTTTTTGGTACTGCCTTGACTACTTCCAGGGATGTAGTTTTTATTTCCTCAATCGCTGAAAATATTCGTCATTTCATAGATCGCTTCAGTTTAGGGAACAGGAAAAAATCGTAGAGGCCTAAATCCGGAGAATATGGTGGCAGAGGCATGATTGTCGTGTTGTTTTTGGCCAAAAAAATCTCTCACAAGCAACGATGAACGAGCAGGTCCGTTGTCGTGATACAAAAGCCATGAATTGTTTTTCCACAATTCCGGGCGATTTTTCCGTATTGCTTCTCGCAAGCGGCGCATAATGCCAAGGTAATACTCCTTATTGGCCGTACGACCTTGAGGAAAAAAATTTATGATGCACTACGCCTTGGCAATTGGAGGAAAAAAAGAAAAGGTGAACAAAACTTTGACATTTGATCGAACTTGTCGTGTTTTTTCGGCCTTGGGTCTCCGGGATGCTTCCATTGCGACGACTGGACTTTGGTTTCGACGTCATAACCGGAAACCCATGACCCTTTTGAGCAAATCGTGCTCATCATTGACGTCATTCAAGAGCTCCTGAGCTATGCTCATGCGACGGTTCTGCTGATCAAAACAAACAAGTTTTGGAACAAACTTCGCTGACACAGTCGTCTCACGCCCAAAACACCCGAAAAAAGTTGCATGACACGAACCAATCGGTATGCAGCAACTTGTCTTACGGTAATTCGACGATTTTCCAAAACAATTTTCTTCACAGCTTCGACGTTATCATCTGTTGTTGATGTGGGTGTCCAGAGAATCTTGTCGGCCATCTTGGAAGAGCTTGTACGACTTGTGAACATCTTTTTGCTTATAGCAGGTTCACCATATGCCACTCTCAACATTTCAAGTGTTTTAGAGCACGTGATTCCATTTTTCACACAAAATTTGACGCAAATTATTTGCTCCATTTTTTTTATAATAACGAAAATCGCCGAGCTTACTAAAAGACGTCTAACCTTTCTATCTGTCTAAAACAAACGAAATATGTTGTGAGCTTGAAACTGTGATCATATGTTCGGGACATGTTACCAATATAACAAAAAAGGTCTATAATCGAATGTACGTTGCCCGCGCAATTTGGAAAGTCACCTTACTTTTTGAACAGCCCTCGTACGTGACACACAAACACGGCCGGTCACGTGATAAATGCCGTTAATGTGTAGCGCGGAGCGATGTTGGAATCGGCCGCCGCGAGGTATGACGGAAATGGGAGATGCTGTACCGGCAAATGATTTTAAGTGACAAATAGCTGAACTGCAGCAGACGACGCTTTTTGTAGCTCTGAATTTAAACTCGAATCCTAACCTAACCTAACCACAACCTCGTGACGTGCAATGTATCCAAGAAAACGGCGATCGACAGTCTGTGACAGAACTAAAATCACCATCGTTTCGTTCACAGTTTTAAGGCTAACCTCTGCGAGCAATCGCAAGATAGAACATTTTACAACATGTTTGTTTGCATCTTCCACAGAAAAATTTCAATTTTTTGCGCTACCCGTGAATAGTAATTTTCGCTGTCATTAGTTACCTGGAACTAGGTTCACACTTGCTACACGGGTTGCCCCGTTAGCAACCGATGAGCAGTACTTGTTGGCACTTCCTTGTAGGTTGTAGGCGGCAGAAGCAGATTCCAAACGAAAACAGGATGATAGAAAAAAATAAGAACAATAATCAAACACGTCAGGAGAGTGTAAACTTTGACGCAGCAAAGAATCAGAAATACTAAAAAGCTAGATTTAAACGAATTAATTGAATAAAAATGATAATCGGACGCTTTTGATCAGATTTGGAAAAACAAACAGACGAGATCGAACTTTCTCCCTTTGCACGTCAGGTTTATACGCTCCACTGCACCTTTCAGTGTACTCCGAAAGGCCCTCGTGTTTATGACTGGTGTCTTAGAAAAAACTTTGTTTTCTGCCTTACGGCAGGTCTTGCCATGGGGGAAGCCTCGTGAGAGAGGTCCACCGCATGAGCGTCTAGGAAATTGATTCCAGTGGTGGTTTCCCGTTGCCTTCCGCTGATGGTTATGAAGTGATAATGAGGACAACACACCGCCCAGTCCCCAAACGGAGAAAATCTCTGACCCAGCCGGAAATCGAACCCGGGTCCATTGGCGTAACAGTTCGCCGCGCTGACCACTCAGCTATCGGGGCGGACGGTGTCTTAGTCGAGGTGATTAATTGACAGCCTTCAAAAATTCGGCTACACGCAGTGTCGTTCGAAGCTTATCTACTGCATGTCTATCACTCTGATTATACACTGAAGAGCCAAAGAAAGTGGTGCACCTGCCTAATATCGCGTAGGCCCCCGCGAGCACGCGGAAGTGCCACAACACGACGTGACAAGGACTCGACTAATGTCTGAAGTAGTGTTCAAGGGAATTGACACCATGAGTCCTGCAAGGCTGTCTGTAAATCCGCAAGAGGACGAGGAAGTGGATATCTCCTCTGACAGCACGTTGCAAGGCAACCCAGATATGGTCAATAAGGTTCATGTCTGGAGAGTTTGGTGGCCAGCGGAAGTGTTTAAACTCAGAAGAATGTTCCTGGAGTCACTCTGTAGCTATTATGGAATTATGGACGTGGGGGGGGGGGGGGGGTGTCACATTGCCATGTTGGAATTGCTCAGGTCCGTTGGAATGCCCAAATGACATGAATTGATGCAGGTGTGTCACCTGTCAGAGTCGTATCTAGACGTATCAGGTGTCCCATATCACTCCAACTGCACACGCCCACACACCATTACCGAGCCTTCACCAGCTTGAACAGTCCCCTGCTAACATGCAGGGTCTGTGGATTCATGAGGTTGTCTCCACACCAGTACACGTCCATCCGCGCGATACAGTTTGAAACGAGACTCGTCCAACCAGGCAACACGTTTTCAGTCATCAACAGTCCAATGCCGGTGCCGACGTGTCCAGGCGAGGCGTATAGCTTTATATCGCGCAGGCATCAAGGGTACACGAGTGGGCATTCGACTCCAAAAGTCCATATCGATGATGTTTCATTGATTGGTTCGCATGCTGACACTTGTTGATGGCGAGCGCTGAAATCTGCGGCAACTTGCGGAAGGGCTGCACTTGTGTCACGTTGAACGATTCTCGTCAGTCGTTATTGGTCCCGTTCTTGCAACATCTTTTTCTGGCCGCAGCAGTGTCGGAGGTTTAATGTTTCACCGGATTCCTGATATTCACGGTACACTCGTGAAGTGGCCGCACGGGAAAGTCCGCACTTCATCGCTACCTCGGAGATGGTGTGTCCCGTCGGTCGTGCGCCTATTATAACACCACTTTCAAACTCACTTAAATCTTGATAACATGCCATTGTAACAACTGCGCCAGACACTTGTTGTCTTATATAGACGTTATCGACCGCAGTGCAATATTCTCCCTGTTTACATATATCTGTATTGGATATACATGTCTGTACCAGTTTCTTTGGCGCTTCGTTGTGTGAGAACTACATCAACGATGCTGAATAAAAATCCAGTAGTGTTTGGTTATTGCTCTGCATGAAACTTGTCGATGTCGTTAGCATCGTGTGTGTGTATGTGTGTGTGTGTGTGTGTGTGTGTGTGTGGTTATCATGAGTGATGAAATACGAAGTAAAAGGGCCAGACCCAAGAATCGGAATCCAAACACATGAAGAAAAAAGCGTGACTTTGAACTGGAAGTGAACTAATTATTGTGGCAATTTGGCAATGCCGAACGGTTCAGGCAAGATGTAGAGCACTCTGAATGGAGGACACATGAAGTGTCAACTTTCAAGTAATTTTAATCGGGCTATAGATTTGAATAGGCTAAACTCGGAATGCTTCGGTTGGTAGACATTTTCTTTTTAGATACTGTACCGTGTGAGGTAGCTATTGGGACTGTTTTCTTTCCTTGTACGTAATTTTTGCAGTTTGGATATTTATTAAACATGTCAGTGCATACACTGTGCTGACAAAAGTCATGGGATATCTCCTGATATCATATCGGACCTCGTTTTGCCCGGCATAATGCAGCAACTTTTGAAAACGTTCCGTGAAAACTGTCCTGAGCAGCTAGCTCGGCAGCCCACACGCAACAGAAATATCTTAAGAGCTGCCACGCTATTTTACTCAGGCTCACAACGTGCTGCAACTTGAAGTTGCAATTGTTTGGGATTGTTTCAGGAAATGTGCAGAATTGTTGAGGCGTGTGTGTGAAAACTCATTAATGCCAAAGAAAACTTCAAGGTACTGAGTATGTAAGCCTTCACTTTTGATAATAGTAGGCGAAACATAAACAAAATTGATTTCAGACACAGTTACAGAAAACTAGCTTACCGCCTGCTGCTTCGCTCGCATAGTCTGGTCTCCACGGATTTCGTTTTGTTTTTCTTCAGTCAGATTTGAATGTTGATTATAAGTAAATCTACACATTCTGCAAACAGCATATCTAGTCTACGCAACCTAAGTTGCAGACAAGGTACTAAAATTAAATAAAACAATTCTTCACATAAGATTTGCACAACTTTTAAAAAATTTAATTGAATTTATATTTTCCTACACACATTGGTCATGTTCAGATCGACAATCTAAAAACAGTGTACCTCGTCTACACGAGCGAAGCTGCAGGCAGAAAGTTGGAATTTATTGAAACGCTTCTTTGTATACATTATAGGTGGCTGCACTGTTCATATTCATCAAATAGTTTTATAAAACTTTTCATCACTTATTTCACCCGTTATGGTTGAATTCCTCGAAGCACTGAAACAAATTTATTTACTTATTTTATTTCTCACCCAGAAGTTAAGTATCAGATACACAGACATTACTTTAAAAATGATTTAGTAGTTCTTTGTAATGGTTTAATAAAACAAAAAACAGAAAAAAGCTTTCACCCACTACTTCACCCCCTGACACATCGAATTACGAAGAATTCTGAAACTAGTTTTTGTTTCTGACCAAGAGACCAGATACCAATTTGCGTAGTTCTAGTTTCAAAACTGCCTTTATAGCGACATTTAAAAAAAAAAACCTTTCCTCTGTTTCACCCTCCTTGTGGTGAAATTTCGAAAATTGCCTTCTTAAACGATGCCTACCGTGTAAGACCAGTCCCCACTCCAAATTTCAAGTTTCTATCCTTAGTGGTTTGGACTGGGCAAAGATGTGTCAGTGAATCAATCTGGCCCTATTCCACCCTATTAGGGGTCGGATTTCCGAAAACAGTTATATACGTATTTGTTAATTTCTAACTGAGAAGCCAAATACCAAATATCCAAAACCGGTAAAATGTGTATTTTTTAATTTCTACAAACATATTTTCATAGATTTATCTTTAAAAATGATTGCATCATGAAATATTAACATAAAAATTTTCAGCCCCAATTTCACCCGCATAGTTGTTCAATTTCCAAACATTAAAATAAGTATTTTTTTATTTCCAAACAAGAAGGCAAATTCAGATTTTCGTAAATTTAGCTTTTAAAATGAAATATTTCATAGAACATCCCCAAAAGGGATGTTTTACAAAAGCAATGAAACCCCTTTTTTTATTTCTAAACCAAATACCAATTTTCATAGACCTACCGTTAAAAATACTTTTAGTAGTTCTTTAATAATGATTTATTTTCAAATAAAACTTTCACCCACATTTCACCTCCATATGGGTTAAATTCCCCATAATGCCGAAACATGCATGCCTTTATTTTTTACTGAGAAGCAAATACCAATTTTGTAGTTCTAGTTTCCAATATTGCCTTTATAGCGTCATTTGTGAAAAAAAAGTTCCATCATCTACCTCATCCTTTTAGGCGTGGAATTTCGAAAGTCCCTTCATAAACGATGCCTGCAGTATAAGACTAACATCTCTAAATCTCGAGTTTCTATCCTTAACAGTTTGGGCTGGGCATTGATGAGTCAGCGAATCGCTCAGGACATTTCCTTTTGTATGTAGACTAGTGAGTGACTTGTAAAACGCAATACAGAGTTGTATTTACAGGAATATACTTTTGTACCATGTTTCACTGTCCACAGCGCTATTGGCCACTCTAAGGTGGACTCACAGCCACCTGCCATGAAGGAACATAGTGACCAGCATGGGGACACCACCCAAACGAGAGGCCCAGCAGGACCAGTGAGAAGTTCTGTCGCCACAGCGTCCACTGCTGCCAGCGACGTGACCACCAGCATGGCTTCACAACCACCAGTTCCCATCACAGACCTAACAATGGCCACCAGTACCTCCAAAGTACAGCCCCAGGGGGGGCAGACTGTCACCAGTCTGAGTCCATCGATCAATCACAGTGCTGACTCAGTAACGACTGCCTCATCAGTGTCCACTACCCTCAGCGAAAGCAGAGGGTCTGCAAGCCCATCAGGGCAAAGCAATAACCATCCAACTGCCAGTGGTTCTGTAGTCCATGCACCTATGCATATTGACCAAGACATCAGTTCCACGAACCAAAGTGCACAAGATACAGGAGGACCCCTGACACTCACAAGCGAAGATCTGGCCCATGGACGTCATGAGGACACCATACCATCGCCAGGCACCTTTCAGTCCACCTCTGCACCACCCACTCCCATCACCACCATCCATTCCAGTGCATCCGCCACCACCGCAACCAGCACTAGTGTATCAGTATCTGCAGCAGTCAGCACCACCACAACTGGTGCTGCTGCATCACAGCCACAAGGCTCCAATGGCACACACGTAGTTGAAAAGGGAACAATTGACAACATCGTCCATGGGGGACCTTCAGCTCCACTTGAAAACGCTACAACTGCATCGAAGCAGGCCGTCACCCATGTGGGCACCACTCCTGCAAGTGTTGCCACCAGAACCAGTGTTCCAGTTGTACAGCACCCAAACGTGCAGACAGGTGAGTGTTCCAATTTGTCCATTTCTTCCATGATTAAGATTCTGCTTTTCCCGTAGCTTTAATTCCAGTTTAATTCCAGAAATAGGGAGGGATCATTGTAGGTAGCCATATTTTCTATTACAGTCTTGTGCCGTGTTGGGATGAAGTCTTACAGTCTTTGGGTTACGATGTGTGCCAAAAGCTGCCTTGGTCATCGTGTGGGACATTGTGAAACCTCTATTTACAAATGTATCATGTTCTGCCCAGCAAGCCATGGAAAGAGTCCTCTTGGGCACAATTTGAAGGGTCAGAAAAACAAACAAATGTGTTGGAGAAGAGACAGGACTAGTGCCATTTGCAAAATTGAAACAGTTCGATCGGGCGAACTGAAATAATCGGAGATGGGCAAGGGGGATTGTGCATTTGATTTCTCATGATAAGAAAATACCTAGATGACGACCTAACGGAAGATGGGCTGGAGCCATAAAGGAATAGAGGAACAAACAGGACCTTCATGTCACTGACGATCGTTATGTGTGGATAAATTTGAAAGAGGCCTCTATCCAATAGTGAATGATGAATGTCCGATGATGACGATGATCAAGACCATCTTCTGTGTACAGCATGTCCAAATTGGCCAGTCTCTCTCTCTCTCTCTCTCTCTCTCTCTCTCTCTCTCAGCGTTTCCTAGACTCATTATTTAAGATGTGATCATGTCTAGTGACAGCATTCCTCCAGCTAAATGTCTGTGATTAGCCAGTAAACCAGACGGTAGGGTGCGATTATGGGAATGCTGTTGGAACTATTGAGATAGTCATTTTAAGTTCTTTGCACTGTGGCCCATCTCAGAATTCTCACGTTTTACAGGGTGTTTCAGAAAATAGTTTTACAAGCTTCGGGGATAGTTATTTATACCAAAACAAGAAAAAACGTCCTTAGGGCTCTAAAATGCACAATTAAGAGCTATGCGCTCTTGTTCATCTTCAGTACTGTGAAACACATGTCTTCTACTGCAAGCTCATTGATTTCCATATTTTGGGAGAAGATAATGTAACCCACAACAAGAAGAAAGTCTGTAACTGCCTTGCTGCATATCGTCGTCCGATAGGAATCGTCAGCCCTTCAAGGTATTTTTCAAGGTATCGAAGGCTTGATAATTACATGGGGAGTGACCAAGACTATAGGGCAGGGCTCGAGTTTCTCCCACTTGTCCGTAGTGGATCGACCTGCGTTTTGTGTAGAACTCGATCAACACGGAACTAATCGCACCATTCCACAACGGTGCTTTTCTACAGATATACAGCCTTACACACATTGTTCCTTCTCCGATGTGGGTGTCCCACTATTGTTTGTTCTTCGGCAGCCAACAAAGTGGAACGTAATACGCAACTCTCGTTGCACCGTAACGAGATTCAGTCCTTGCAGACTGTAAAACACAAAAAGCTTTCTGTTTACTAGACGCATCTTTGCTACTAGCGCGTCTTTGCTACTAGCGCGTTTTACAGGACGAAAATGGAAACAGTGAATGTACATGTGCACAGGTATCAGGGTTGCCACAAGTTCCGGAAATATCAGGGAATGTCAAATATTTCAGGGAAATTCGAAAAAAAACACTGGAAAAATCTCGTTTTTGTCTCAGTAGCATGAAACTTTGTTTACTGAGATGTGATGCTTCGTCGCTGGCTGGGCGCAGCTGAGTTGGTGCGCCGCTTCCCTACTCACTGCTTCTCCCCTTGCCACCCTTCCCCCACACTTTGCAGTCAGCGCTGCCACCATTACTTCCTGCTAGCCTAGGAGCTGCCCATCTGAGGCAGGGAGGCGTGAGGAGTGGTTTGTTTGGCTCTGATTCTCAGAGACTGTTGACGCAGCGGCCGGAAACAACGCTCATGTGTGCATGAGTTGTGTCTGAGTGATTGTGCGAATGTGTGTCCGCTATCGTTTTCTGACAAAGGCTATGGCCAAAAATTTTGTTACGAGAGTGTGATTGTCTTTTCAATGTGCCTGTCTGTGGCTCAGCGATCATCTTTATGGTGAGTCGCTACCTGTCCTCAGTAGTGTTGACTCTCAGAGTATCTGTGCAAGTTATCTGTTGCGTGCGTAATCACCGAGGTATCATTTCGTCAGCATGGTGTCTGCGCCACATGAGTGGTATTCATGGCGGGCCAAAACCACAGTCAATTTCTATGGGTATCTTTAACGGATCAGCCCTACCGATCTGAAGCCCATAGTTTCCCACTAATGTGCGGGCCCTGTCTTGTCGGATCTGGTCTCCCCGATGTGCCCGCAGGCTGGGTCTGTCTGTATGTGGCGCAATGCAGCGAATTTTCATGTTTTATCCATAGATCCAGGACTGTCGTGCTTCTCGGCAGGTCAGAGGCTAGGGGCGATGGATTTCAGGAATGGAGACTGTCTCACCGCAGGTACAGTGTACAGTGCGGCATTTTATAGACATTTCATTTATTCTAGTACATTTTGGAACTTCTAAAGTAGTTTATATATTAGAAAGTATGGACGATAAAAAGAACTGTCGCAGTCACCGGCAGTTTGTACGCTATATGCTCATGTATTTCTTGAAAGAAAAATGACAGAATACCTCTAGAATAACAGACATAGCACAGTGGGTAATAATCGACTTAGTAGAAACGACATTTTATTGGCGGTCACCTATAGTATTGGTTTACACAACTCTTACCCACTTGGTGACAAAATTGAGTTGTTTGTGTACCAATCAATGGTATGAGTTCTCCAGTGTCACAGTGAGTGCAGAACCAAGAATACTTACTCTGGAGCAGAGGGCCACATATCAAGTTTCGAATCTCAGTTAGGGCCATTTGGTATGGGAGATCGCCAGACGGAGATTCTCCCTCTTCTCAGAGACACAACTGACATATCTACTGACTTTGCACAGAGTGGTTACTGATGAAGAATGCATTGTGTTGTCAAGAACATCGCAACACCATTGGCTTCACTTTATGTGTTTAGCCGCGGTCGTGAGTGTGGTGTCACCGCCAGACACCACACTTGCTAGGTGGTAGCCTTTATATCGGCCGCGGTCCGTTAGTATACGTCGGACCCCCGTGTCGCCACTGTCAGTGATTGCAGACCGAGCGCCGCCACACGGCAGGTCTAGAGAGACTTCCTAGCATTCGCCCCAGTTGTACAGCCGACTTTGCTAGCGATGGTTCACTGACAAATTACGCTCTCATTTGCCGAGACGATTGTTAGCATAGCCTTCAGCTACGTCATTTGCTACGACCTAGCAAGGCGCCATGACCAGTTACTATTGATGCTGTGAAACATGTACCGTCAAGAGCAATGTTCACCAATTATGGATTAAGTTAAGTATTCCAGAAGCTACGTACGTTTTTTACTAGTCTCATTTCCGTGTCCTGTTCCAGACCTCACGCCAGCCTGCGTGAGCTTAAACGCGTGCCTTTCGGCTTCCTCCTAGTGGATTGGCTGTCTTGCCAATCCACAACAGTGAGCTCCATATTTGCCACACATACTTCCCCCCTCCCCCCACAACCTGTTGTAACACATTTAAGCTGACAAAGCGAAAAATAGTTCTCGTGAGCTAAAGTTAACTGTGCCCCTTAAAGAATTCCTCACCTATTGTTGTACCACGTAGGAAAATCAGATCTGCTAGTTCATCATTAACTCTGAACTCTGTGTTAATACCTCTAAAAATCAATGGCTTTTGTACAGTAGCAGAGATGTCTGTAGGTACCTCCATGGCTATTGGATACCAAGCAAACGTAGGTGCCTTTTCTTGCAACTAGTTTGGTAAATTACAAGGAATATCTTCAACTTAACGCACCACTTCATTTGCTGACAGAGTAGTGCTTCACATTCTGCGGTTTTATCGGGAAACAGTTCTTCATCTGTGTTTAAAATCCACTTCTGTATGTAATCACCATCAGTGGATGGCTTGCCTCGTTTGGCTATTTGGCCGACATTTCGTAAATTAACTTTTGCAATGGTCTCACTTTTACGAGCGCATTTCTTAAAAATGTTTATTTGACATACCTTGCCGTCAAATGTATCAGCCTGTCTTTTGTATCCTGCCTGGCAGGCGGAGCGTGGGTAAGGAACAGGAACAGGGAACGGTACTAATCTCTCGGTACTGCAAATACGGTTTAAGCACCTTTACTAGTGGATAAACATAGGCAAACATATTACGTAACTTGCAAGGTGGTGCGAAGTTGAAGCGAAGTGTCCTGGCTGTCTGCTCCTGATGAAATGGGGTAAAGCAGTCGCGGAGCTCGTAGACCTCGACAGCGCCGGCTAGAGAGTGGTGTCGTCGGTGTCTCTCGTAGTGCCAACCTACCAGAGCGGAACTACGTTGTGGCATCGTAACTGGCACATTTAGTACAGGTCTGAATATGTCTTAAGACAGCCTTTGCTTATACACAAAATTTTTGGTAGTTTATCAACTGCTGGGAGTAGAAAAACAGTTTTCTTTTTCGAAACGCGCTTTGTGCTCAAACTACACTCAAGAGTCAAAGAAACTGGTACCCTTTGCCTCATATCGTGCAGAAGTGCCGCAACACGACGTGGCATGGACTCGACTAATGTCTGAAGTAGTGCTGGAGGGAACTGACACCGTAAATCCTGCAGGGCTGACGATAAATCCGTAAGATTACGAGAGGTGCAGATCTCCTCTGAACAGCACGTTGCACGGCATTCCAGATATGCTCAATAATGTTCATGTCTGGAGAGTGTGGTAACCAGCGGAAGTGTTGAAACTTAGAAGAGTTTTCCTGGAGCCACTCTGTAGCACTTCAGGACGTGTGGGGTGTCGCAGTGTCCTGCTGGTATTCCCCAAGTCCGCCAGAATCCACAATTGACATGACTGGATGCAGGTGATCAGACAGGATGCTTACGAACGTATCACGTGTCAAGAGTCGCATCTAGACGTATCAGGGGTCCCATATCACTCCAACTGCATACGCCCCACACCATTCCAGAGCCTCCACCTGCTTGAACAGTCCCATGCTGACATGCAGGGTCCATGGATTCATGAAGATTTTTCCATATTTGGACACGTCCATGCGCTCGATACAATTCGAAACTAGACTCGTCCGACCAGGCAATATGTTTCCAGTCATCAACGGTCCAATGTCGGTGTTAACGGGGTCAGACGAGGCGTAAAGTTCGGAGTCGTGCAGTCATCAAGGGTACACGTGCCTTCGGCTCCGAAAGCCCGTATCAATGATGTTCCGTTAAATGGTTCTTACGCTGACACTTGCTGATAGCCCAGCATTCAAATCTGCAGCAATTTGCGGATAGGCTACACTTTTGTCACCTTGAACAATTCTCTTCAGTCGTCGTTGGTCCCGTTCTTGCAGGATCTTTTTCCGGCCGCAGCGATGTTCGAGATTTGATGTTTTACCGGATTCCTGATATTCAAGGTGGTGGTTGTTGTTGTTGTTGTTGTTGTTGTTGTTGTGGTCTTCAGTCCTGAGACTGGTTTGATGCAGCTCTCCATGCTGCTCTATCCTGTGCAAGCTTCTTCATCTCCCAGTACTTACTGCAACCTACATCCTTCTGAATCACTAAGCACTCATCTCGGGGTCTCCCTCTACGATTTTTACCCTCCACGCTGCCCTCCAATGCTAAATTTGTGATCACTTGATGCCTCACAACATGTCCTACCAACCGATCCCTTCTTCTTGTCAAGTTGTGGCACAAACTCCTCTTTTCCCCAATCTACCTATCTAATCTTCAGCTTTCTTCTGTAGCACCACATTTCGAAAGCTTCTATTCTCTTCTTGTCCAAACTATTTATCGTCCATGTTTCACTTCCATACATGGCTACACTCTATACTAACACTTTAGGAAACGACTTCCTGACATTTAAATCTATACTCGGATGTTAACAAATTTTTCTTCTTCAGAAACGCTTTCCTTGCCATTGCCAGTCCACATTTTATATCCTCTCTACTTCGACCATCATCACTTATTTTGCTTCCCAAATAGCAAAACTCCTTTGCTACTTCAGTGTCTCATTTCCTAATCTAATTCCCTCAGCATCACCCGACTTAATTCGACTACATTCCATTATCCTCGTTTTGCTTTTGTTGATGTTCATCTTATATCCTCCTTTCAAGACACTATCCATTCCGTTCAATTGCTCTTCCAGGTCGTTTGCTGTCTCTGACAGAATTACAATGTCATCGGCGAACCTCAAAGTTTTTATTTCTTCTCCATGGATTTTAATACCTACTCCGAATTTTTCTTTTGTTTCCTTTACTGCTTGCTCAATATACAGGTTGAATAACATCGGGGAGAGGCTACAACCCTGTCTCACTCCCTTCCCAACCACTGCTTCCCTTTCATGTCCCTCCACTCTTATAACTGCCATCTGGTTTCTGTACAAATTGTAAATAGCCTTTCGCTCCCTGTATTTGACCCCTGCCACCTTTAGAATTTAAAAGAGAGTATTCCAGTCAACATTGTCAAAAGCTTTCTCTAAGTCTACAAACGCTAGAAACGTAGGTTTGCCTTTCCTTAATCTTTCTTCTAAGATAAATCGTAAGGTCAGTAGTGCCTCACGTGTTCCAACGATACACTCGTGAAACGGTCGTACGGGAAAATCCCCATTTCATCGCTACCTCGGGGATGGTGTGTCCCATCGCTCGTGTGCCGACTATAACACCACGTTGAAACTCACTTAAATCTTGATAACCTGCCATTGTAGCACCTGGAGACGACTGCACCACACACTTTTTGTCTGTTACAGGCGTTTCCCACCGCATCGCCGTATTCTGCCTGTTGAGATACTTCTGTATTTGAATATGCATGCCTATTCCAGTTTCTTGGGCGGTTCAGTGTAATTAACCGAGGAATTACATTTCGCCAAGTGAGACTATTTGCACTCTAAACTTTTATTTTCATCCATTGCTTTTCACAAGCGTAAACGATAAATAATGTTGCCCTGGTAATGAACTAAACATTTACCTTAATTCGCACCACCAGAGTCGTGTGGTCTACATAGAGTAAAACTTCGATATATGTCGTTAGGTACCCACGCTTTCGATAGGCAGCCATTCTTGGAAATTACCCATTTAATGGTGACGGGAACGTTAGTATTTACCAGTTGTATATGAAGGATCAGTGATCAAGCTGCACAAGGCTGTTTGCGGTTGAAGCTGTTGTCTGTAAGAACGTACCAACGCCAGAAGACTGTAGCGATGTACAGGGATTCCTGGAGACGAGTGGTGAGCAGTCCAGGGAGTTGCGGTTCACGCTGAACGTAAGTAAATATAACAAATTGGAAGAGTACCCCAAGGGAGTGTTGTAAAGAGAGGCAACTCACATGCAAAATCTGGAGGCATACCGGCAATGGTTCCTTCGCAAATCATTCCCAACTGCAACTGGAAAATGAGGAAGTGACAGTGGTGCAGAAAGTATCCTCACTCACACACCACAAGGTCGTTTGCGGAGTACGCATCTAGACGCAGAGTTAGACGTCAGAGATACACACCTATAGTTTTGTGCGTCTGCTCGCTGACTGTTTTTGAAACGACCTGCGCTCTTTTCAAATCACTAGGCTTCCTTCAGACCTCCATTGTTCTTCTTGCACCCCAATTGGGGGTGGAACAGGGAGGAGGCGTGGGGGCGGAGGGTGTCAGTTGTACACGAATTATACTCCGCCACGTAGTGTTTCAGTGCTTAGCACATGGCATCTACGCCGTCCACTCCATAGCACTTTCAGGCATTGCCTTTATAATGATTAATTTATTCTTCTCTAGCTGTGTTCATTTTTAATTCCACGCTAGTGTGTTTATAACCGTAACTAGGAGGGCAGGTTACGGAAGGTTTAGAAACTCCCAGGCGGATGTGCTGGCTCGTGAGTAGCTGGAACCTTCAAAACAGGGGTGTTCTTTATTTCAGCCTGCCCGGGTCGCTTCGGAAGTACCGGGTGATCAAAAAGTCAGTGTAAATTTGAAAACTTAATAAACCACGGAAAAAGTAGGTAGAGAGGTAAAAATTGACATACATGCTTGGAATGACATGGGGTTTTATTAGAACAAAAAGGAAAAACGAAGTTCACATAATGTCCGACACATGGCGCTGGACAGCAAAACTGCTACCGTTACGGGTGAGAGGTACGCCGATATGTTACGGAACCGCATCATCCCCAGCCTGACTGATAAACACCTGCTGGAACGTACGGTGTTTATGCAGGATGGTGCGCCACCCCATATTGCTAGACGCGTGAAACATCTCTTGCGCGCGTCGTTTGGTGATGATCGTGTGCTCAGCCGCCACTTTCGTCATGCTTGGCCTCCCAGGTCCCCAGACCTCAGTCTGTGCGATTATTGGCTTTGGGGATACCTGAAGTCGCAAGTGTATCGTGATCGACCGACACCTCTAGGGATGCTGAGAGACAACATCCGACGCCAATGCCTCACCATAACTCCAGACATGCTTTACAATGCTGTTCACAACATTATTCCTCGACTACAGCTATTGTTGAGGAATGATGGTGGACACATTGAGCATTTCCTGCAAAGAACATTATCTTTGCTTTGTCTTTGCTATTCTGATCAGATGAAGCGCCATGTGTCGGACATTTTTTGAACCTTTTTTTTTTTTTTTTTTTTTTTTTTTTTTTGTTCTAGTAAAACCCCATGTCATTCCAAGCATGTGTGTCAATTTGCACCTCTCTATCTACATTATTCCGTGATTTATTCAGTTTTCAAATTTGTACTGACTTTTTGATCACCCAGTACTTTTGGGCTGTACATAATACCACCAGTAACCACTGAGCATAAAAATAGACACCGGTATGGATCATTCGGACTAGTGCGTCAATAGAATTGTGTGGCGGGAGTTTCAAATTGTAAATATATTGAATTTATCATAACGTTTCACAAACGGATTTTTTTTATTTATTACTTTTATTTACGGATCATGTGATGGTCACTTTATGGGCCGTACTGGTAATTGCATGGGGCCGCATTTGGCCTCCGGGTAGGCCACCCCTGCTTTGAACTGACAGAGAACTTCGTAACAGCGCAGCAGTTTAAGGGATTCACTCTCGCCACAGATCACTTTTTCACCCTCTTCATTAGTGCTGTTGTCTCTCCCACAGGTAACATCAACGAATACAACGTTACAGTGGAAACCAAGGGCGGCAACGGAAGTAAAACCCAAGGGGCCTCGGCTGGAGATTCTTCTGCGACTGCCGGTCAACATGGAGGCACCAGCGCTGCTAACAGTACGGAGAAGAACGGCAACGGTACCAGTGTTGCCAACTGCTCACTCGCTGAACCCCTAAAGAACTGCAGTAACACTAACGATACCGTTCCCACTGTTACGTAAGTTCATTTCCAACTTATTTTGCACATCAGTAGAGACGGCACAGTATTGGTAACATGTTTTCACATGTTTAGAATTAAACAGTGCATTGCACATGTAGATTTGTAAAGGGCTTTTTATAATCACTTTTCTACAAACAAACTTTTTATTTTTTTACAGAAACGAAAATAGTTATTCTTTATAGATTTCGATGCGCCGAATACGCTTAAAATTGTCTCGTTCCTCAGAGTTACAAGTAAATAACGTGTTTCCGTTTCACAATCACACTTGTGGGTCATTATAAGAGCTACCTGCAAAGACGTTGACCGTCCGGAGTGGCCGAACGGTTCTAGGCGCTTCAGTCTTCGGGCATGGATGTGTGTGATGTCCTTAGGTTAGTTAGGTTTAAGTAGTTCTAAGTTCTAGGGGACTGACGACCTCAGCAGTTGAGTCCCATAGTGCTCAGAGTCATTTGAACCATTTTTGCAAAGACGTTGTGACAAGGATTTACTCAACCTCTAAGTGAGTAAGGTGACTGCTATTTTCCGCCACGACTCATGTTACCATCTAGTTACGTGTGCATTGTCGAATCTAGCGACGAGACGTGATGTCGTTTGTTACGGCTGTACCACTCGTGGTTGCGTCAGTTCACTTATTAGACAAATGAGTGTCGTGGTGGATGTCAGTGAATGTATGTGATGCAGTCCCGGATATACGATATTACCTAACCGGAGCAAAAACTTGATAGTGCCAGAGGGAGGACTCGAACCTCCGACGGGGGAGCCGCGCGAACCGTGACAAGCCGCCACAGACCGCACGCCTAGCCCGCTCGGTCAACTGTATATATCCTATTGGTTACAGTAGCAATATACTTGGAATGTTAAGTCCCACCTTACTTGTAAGAAGAAGACAGTTTTAATCATAATTTCGTATTCAGTGCATCGAAATCTATGAATACGTCTACTTTGGTTTCTGCAAAAAAGCGTTATGTACGACTGTGTGATGTGGAAGTGGAATAAAACGTTTCCCATTGTTTGGCTTTGTGGTACCAACTACAGAGACTGAATGGTAATCCATTCACTTTATGCAAAGTGGACTAGAGTTGTCAGCAGTGATTAAACGACTCTTTCTTTGCGTCATCAGTATTCTGACTGTCTTGATGTAACCCGTAACGATTTTTGACACTACAAGTGAAGCCAGCCTTGCTGTGTGTCAAGACTTATACATGATACCTTGCACGAGATCAAATAAGAACGAGACCCCAATTAATTTAAAAAAATGGCTCTGAGCACTATGGGACTGAACTTTTGAGGTCATCAGTCCCCTAGAACTTAAAACTATTTAAACCTAACTAACCTAAGGACATCACACACATCCATGCCCGAGGCAGGATTCGAACCTGCGACCGTAGCGGTCGTGGGGTTCCAGACTGTAGCGCCTAGAACCGCTGGGCCACCCCGGCCGGCATTAATTAAAAGCAAACTGACATTTCTAAGGCGTACAACCAACAGTGTGGTGTATTTCTTTTTGTTAATACCAACTTCCAGCGAAGTGCAGGGAGTCTGTGATAGAGGAGTACATAAACAAATGATTATAACGAAATACGCAATCCATAGAGACACTCTCCGATATGTGATCTCACATGCGCATGTGCCCAAATGTTTACTATGGCGCAGGCAAATGTACTCCTGGCAGTCAGCATGTGGACGCCACAACGGAATGTGCACTGTGTGCTGCTTGGTTAACAGAGTTAAAATCTGTAACACGTGTGCTGTGGCCTGCAAGAAGAATATGCAACGTGGATCCTCTCACACGTAAATCCATGTAGCAGTGGGACTCTTTGAGAAAATGTGGGTTTGATTTCAAATGCTGAAAAACATCCTAAAATGCATGTGAATGATGAGAAAGTTGAATGTAGGTGCGAAGAATTCGCTAGAGGCTCGCTTAAATCCGTGAGACAAGTTGGTAAGGAACTATTCGTGCCCTTTCGACGGTGCACGACATTGTGCGCAAAGTCTCTGACTGATTGCGCACTAGCCGCGCAGGATTAGCCGAGCGGTCTGAGGCACTGCAGTCATGGACTGTGCGGCTGGTGCCGGCGGAGGTTCGAGTCCTCCTTCGGGCATGTGTGTGTGTGTGTGTGTGTGTGTGTGTGTGTGTGTGTGTGTGTGTGTGTTTGTCCTTAGGATAATTTAGGTTAAGTAGTGTGTCAGCTAAGGGACTGATGACCTTAGCAGTTAAGTCCCATAAGATTTCACACTCATTTGAACATCTTTTTTGCTTGCGTACAAACTCCAACTTTTGCATCACACTAGGCCTTAGGATCACCGCAGACGATGTTTTGCTGTTGAATTGTTGCTTTGTTTCGACGAAAACAACAAGTACCTCAATGCAGTGCTGTTCAGTCGCGAGTCTACCTTCCACCGCTGTGGCAAAGTTAACCGACATAACTGTCGACTGTGGGGAAGAGAGACTCCGGGAGAAATGATTGAGTATGAAAGGGTGACACCAGAAGTTAATGTGTGGTTGGGGTTACGTAAACATGATTTGATAGGTCCATTTTTACTTGGAGTGTACAGTGAGAGTACACGCCTATCTCGACTTCCTCCCTAAAGACATTTTCGAGCAGGATGGTGCCACCCACCACCCCCCGACACTATTAAGGAGGTGTTACTACATTTCTCCATGAGACGAGTCTTGGATCGGAAAAGAGAGGGGGGATCCCATTGCCTGGCCTCCTCGGTCTCCCGATGTGACTCCGCTGGATTTCAGTGCATGTGGGTTTATCAAGCTCATTCTATACAGAACAAAAGTTCCAGAACTGGCAGATTTGTGCTGCAGTCGAGGCCGTATCACCTGTCACACTTATGAACCTGCGGCAAGAAGTGGAGTACCATTTCGATACCTGTTGAGCTAAAAATTGTGCCCACATTGATCTGTACCAACATACATAAAAATTTTTCGCTCCTACGTACAATCTTGGACGAATAAAGTTATAAGCTTAGTAGGTGCTGGAATATAAACAAATGTGTCATTATATGTCTAGTCTGCACATCCTTTACTTAGTGTCATTGCCTTCAGTGCCAACGGACCCATGTTCAATCTCTGCTACTTCCTCAGATTTTTCTAATGTAGGGAGGTGTGGAAAAGGATTTTTTTAGCTCGATGTCAGCATAACTGTATAAACAGATTTCCCCCTTAACCATTTAGTTACTGAATTAATTAAAATTTTGCATGTTGTTGTTGTTGTTGTGGTCTTCAGTCCTGAGACTGGTTTGATGCAGCTCTCCATGCTACTCTATCCTGTGCAAGCTTTTTCATCTCCCAGTACCTACTGCAACCTACATCCTTCTGAATCTGCTTAGTGTATTCATCTCTTGCTCTCCCTCTACGATTTTTACCCTCCACGCTGCCCTCCAATACTAAATTGGTGATCCCTTGATGCCTCAGAACATGTCCTACCAACCAATCCCTTCTTCTGGTCAAGTTGTGCCACAAACGTCTCTTCTCCCCAATCCTATTCAATACTTCCTCATTAGTTACGTGATCTACCCATCTAATCTTCAGCATTCTTCTGTAGCACCACATTTCGAAAGCTTCTATTCTCGTCTAACTATTTGTCGTCCACGTTTCACTTCCATACATGGCTACACTCCATACGAATACTTTCAGAAATGACTTCCTGACACTTAAATCAATACTGGATGTTAACAAATTTCTCTTCTTCAGAAACGCTTTCCTTGCCATTGCCAGCCTACATTTTATATCCTCTCTACTTCGACCATCATCAGTTATTTTGATCCCCAAATAGCAAAACTCCTTTACTACTTTAAGTGCCTCATTTCCTAATCTAATTCCCTCAGCATCACCCGACTTAATTAGACTACATTCCATTATCCTTGTTTTGCTTTTGTTGATGTTCATCTTATATCCTCCTTTCAAGACACTGTCCATTCCATTCAACTGCTCTTCCAAGTCCTTTGCTGTCTCTGACAGAATTACAATGTCATCGGCGAACCTCAAAGTTTTTATTTCTTCTCCATGAATTTTAATACCTACCCCGAATTTTTCTTTTGTTTCCTTTACTGCTTGCTCAATATACAGATTGAACAACATCGGGGAGAGGCTACAACCCTGTCTTACTCCCTTCCCAACCACTGCTTCCCTTTCATGTCCCTCGACTCTTATAACTGCCATCTGGTTTCTGTACAAATTGTAAATAGCCTTTCGCTCCCTGTATTTGACCCCTGCCACCTTTAGAATTTGAAAGAGAGTATTCCAGTCAACATTGTCAAAAGCTTTCTCTAAGTCTACAAATGCTAGAAACGTAGGTTTGCCTTTCCTTAATCTTTCTTCTAAGATAAATCGTAAGGTCAGTATTGCCTCACGTGTTCCAGTGTTTCTGCGGAATCCAAACTGATCTTCCCCGAGGTTGGCTTCTACTAGTTTTTCCATTCGTCTGTAAAGAATTCGTGTTAGTATTTTGCAGCTGTGACTTATTAAGCTGATAGTTCGGTAATTTTCACATCTGTCAACACCTGCTTTCTTTGGGATTGGAATTATTATATTCTTCTTGAAGTCTGAGGGTATTTCGCCAGTTTCATACATCTTGCTCACCAGATGATAGAGTTTTGTCAGGACTGGCTCTCCCGCGGCCGTCAGTAGTTCCAATGGAATATTGTCTACTCCGGGGGCCTTGTTTCGACTCTGGTCTTTCAGTGCTCTGTCAAACTCTTGCGTATTACTGTAAAAATTGATTGCCTGTTTTTGGCAGTGTTTCGAAATTTTGATTGTTCTTAATAGTTTTATAATTATTTTAAGTCGGAGGTATATGTCTCACTGGACATGTGGATGAGAGCATACCGAGAATATCAAATTTCAGGCATTGCTTCTCACCATGGACAATGCATTGGCCTTCACTTACCGACCGAGAGTAACGGCGTTTGCTTATAGTCGTCAGTGATTCAAACAAGTGACACTACGTGAAATAAAAACACAAATCAATGTGGGATGTATAAAGACCTTATCACTTAGGACAGTGCTGTGAAATTTGGGGTTAATGAGCTATGTCAACAGAAGGCTGACGCGAGTGCCTTTGCTAAAAGAACGACATCCCCTGCAGTGCCTCTCCTGGGCCCGTGACCATTTGGTTGGACCCTAGACGACTGGAAAACCGTTGCCTGTGTAGATGAGTCCCAGTTTTAATTGGTAAGAGCTGATGGTATGGTTTGAGTGTGGTGCAGACCCCACGAAGCCATGGACCCAAGTTGTCAATAAAGTACTGTGCAACCTATTAGTGGGTCTATAATAGTGTGGGCTGTGTTTACATGGACTGAACTGATGATTGACTGGAAATGGTTATGTTCACCTATCCTGGAGACCATCTGCTGCTATTCTTGGATTTTATGAACCCAAACAACAATGAAATTTTTATAGATGACGATGCACCATGTCACTGGTCAACAGTTATTTGCGATTGGTATGAAGAACTTTCTGAACACTTCCAGTAAATGGTTTGGCTAACCAGATCGCCCAACATGAATTGCATTGAGCATCAATGGGACATAATCAGGATGTCAGTTCATGCACAAAATCCTTTAATGGCAATACTTTCACAATTATGGACGGCTATAGAGGCAGTATGACTCACTATTTGTGTGGGGGTCCTCCAATGACTTGCCCACGTCACATTGGGTTACTGTACTGTGCCAGGTACAAGGAGGTTCGACTCAATATTAGGATGTATCCCATGACTTTTGTCACCCCAGTGTATATATCTCACAAGACTTGTGGATGAATGAACCGTTCCCTAAATTTATTCCTTCTTGTGTTCAGTGGGATGTACACGTCCCAACCAAACTATGTTTTTTTTTTACAAGAGGTTACGATTGTAAAAAGAAGAAAGTAAGTACCATTATTATGTCAAACAAATCTATTTATTCACAACTTCACAGTTTTATGAAATTTTTCAAAACATGGCTGAATGCATACAGTTACTTCGCAGTAGCTAAATAAGAAAGTGGTCCTTAACTCTTGCTTCCAAGTGCTGCATTGTTTACATCGCTTCTTTCTGTTCCTTGCTAGAAAATGTTTTCCAACTGATATAAAGGCACATATAATCATTACAAAAAATGTGTATCTATAATGAAATGGCAGAGTAGTGAGACAGTTACAGTTTTGTGGAATGCTCAGCAGCTGAAAGATATGATTTCTCGCCAAAAAAATAGATATGGTAACCTCAGCTATATCCTGCCCTGCATCCTCAGGTGCAATGGGTGTTATAGACTGGTTCCACCAGCGGAATGAAAGATAATTATGCTAATGGCAGTAGGGTACTCAGATGGTGACATGGTCTTTTTCTTATTTTTCTTTGGGATGTTGCAATAGTAAAACTGTTTCATCATGTTAAACTGTAATAATGGAGGAAAATGTGTCAAACCTTGTTTTCATATTGCCCTTGTATGGCAGCTTTCAGCTGAGAGAAATACAAAGAAAAAAAAGGGAACTCAAGAATTCCTCACAATAAACAAGCCAAGAGCTTATGGAGTTTTCCATTTCATATCAAATCAAGGGAAATAAAATGACATTACAGAACCGAATAAAATATATTAATGTAAAAATTTAGACTTAAAATTTGAATAAAATGCACAAAACAGAAATTCTAGACACACACTGGCCATAAGAAAAAACCATGAAACGAATTTACAAGTGTTTTACGAATAAATATGTGCACCAACCTGTATATTTCTAGCAAACAATATAAAAAGAGAACAAAAACCTTTACTGAGCTTCTCCGTTGCAGACAGGTGAAAAGATTACATAAAATCATCAAAACACGCAATGCATAACTAAAACAATTGAGCGATATCTCGCACATTAGGTGCCAAACAATGAGCTTGTTTGTTCCAAATAGTCCAACCATTGAACGCTAGATTGCAACTGCACACAGATGTGGGATTTCAATATCCCTGTGAACTAAGGGAAATAAATTTGTATATGGAACACACATCTTCCACTAGTCACGAAAGGGTATGAAAAATCGGGAAGTTAACAGATTTCTTACTGTGAAGCCCCAAAGAAATTGGTATAGGCATTCGTATTCAAACATAGAGATATGTAAACAGGCAGAATACGGCGCTGCAGTCGGCAACGCCTACGTAAGACAGCAAGTGTCTGGCGCAGTTGTTAGGTCGGTTACTGCTGCTACAATGGCAGGATATAAAGATTTAAGTAAGTTTGAACGTGGTGTTATAGTCGGCGAACGAGCGATTGGACACAGCATGTCCAGGGTAGCAGTGAAGTGGGGACTTTCCTGTACGACCATTTCACAAGTGTACCGCAAGTATCAGTACTCCGGTAAAACATCAAATCTCTGACATCGCCGCGACCATAAAAAGATCCTGCAAGAACCCTTTCGCAAATTGATGCAGACTTCAATGCTGGACTTTAAGAAGTTTCAACGTGAAAACCATTCAACGAAATATCATCGATTTCGGCTTTGTAAGCCGAAGGCTCACTCGTGTACCCTTGATGACTGCACAACACAAAGCATTACGCCTCTCCTGGGCCCGTCAACACTGAAAAAAAAGTGTGTGAAACCTTATGGGACTTAACTGCTAAGGTCACACTATGTAACCTAAATTATCCTAAGGACAAACACACACACCTATGCCCGAGGGAGGACTCGAACCTCCACCGGGACCAGCCGCACAGGCCATGACTGCAGCGCCTCAGAACGCTCGGCTAATCCCGCGCGGCCCGTCAACACTGTCATTGGACTGTTGATGACTGAAAACATGTTGCCTGGTTGTATCGACCGGATGGGCATGCACGGGTATGGAGAAAACCTTATGAATCCTTGGACCCTGCATGTCAGCAGGGGACTGTTCAAGCTGATGGAGGCTTTGTAATGGTTTTGGATGTGTGCAGCTGGAGTGATACGGGATTGTTGATACGTTTAGATACGACTCTGACAGGTGACGCGTATGTAAGCATCCTGTCTGATCACCTGCATCCATTCACATCCATTGTGTATTCTGACGGACTTGAGCAATTCCAACATGACTGTGCGACACCCCACACGTCCAAAATTGCTACGGAGTGTCTCCAGGAACACTCTTCTTCCGCTGGCCACCAAACTCTCGAGACATGAACATTATCGAGCATATCTGAACGTGCTGTTCAGAAGAGATCTCCACGCCCTCATAGTCTTATGGATTTATGGACAGCCCTGAAGGATTCATGGTGTCAGTTCCATCCAGCACTACCTCAGACATTAGTTGAGTCCATGCCACGTCGTGTTGCGGCACTTCTGCAATCTCGTGTGGGCCCTACGTGATATAACGCAGGTGTATCAGTTTCTTTGGGTCTCCACTGTATGTAGTGCAGAACAGTATCCCATAATGTGATTCTGTGATACGTCTGTCATGACAGAAATGAAAAGTGTGTCCAAAATGGTGACAAACATTAGAATGCATTAAAAATTATGGCTCCGTCTTGATGAGAGACGCCCCTTAATACAGAAGACGCTGACATTTGCCTCGGTTGGCACCTAGCCAGGATGAGAAACGACTGACTGACAGAGGTGTCATCGGCTTCCTGTGTGCCAGCAAGCTAGAGTCCGTGCAGAATACTGTGGCCCATAGATGTGTAATTGGCAGGGCATGCATGGGGAGAGCGGTAATAGTGGGGGTTGTGAACAGACACTGAAGGGGAAATGCTGAGCGCTGGAGGGGAAGTAACGTTCTAGACCGAAGCCTATGGTCAGTTTTCTTTAATCTATTAAGTGGAGCCCCTCCACACCCACACTTGCATCTTGACCATTCAGAAACATCTTTTACCTCTTCTTTGGTTAGTATCCAAACAGAATTCCCCTGAACATGCAGCGATTTATGTTTATGAGTGGCGAATTTTGAGAAAAACCTACACGTTTCTCGCGTTGCCATGTTAAAATTTGCTTCTTTTACCAAAACACAGTTGAGTTCACGCAGTGTCACCTCACTAACATGTTGTGTAGACACAGTGCAAGAGAATTCTCAAAAAGGGGCTTATTAAGTTTCTTAAGTGAAGAACCGAGGGAAAGTAAGGTCAGTAACTCTGGGTTCAGTATGGGGCGGATGTGAAATGGGTGGACTGCTGTGGCGTATTGTGGGGCTGTCAACCACTGAGGGCTACGGCGGGACGAAGCCTCTCCGTCGTTTCTACGTCCCCGGTTTAGTACACGATACACAAGGTCAGTAGCTTATGGAAAAGTTTGGCCTAGGTACAGAATAAACGTGTAATGTCTTCATTTGTTATGTTCCAAAAAAGTCATAGCATTTCTCGTTTCACCAGCTATCGATGGCCCCCAAAAATTAGATTCTTTCATTGAAAAAATCTGTAGTTGTTGTAATGAATTTTTGCATAACCTTACGGCAAAATGTTGTCCTCTGCTATCATTTTCCAAAATCTCATTTGGATATTTCAAATCATTTATGAAATATTAGGAATGGTGTGGATGGAGACATGCACTCAAATCTAAAGAAAAATTCGATATGCTACCTAAGTTTCATCGCAGTAACATATTATGTAATATGCACCAAACACTAAATCTTAGCGACCGCGGCCGCCCGGAGTGGCCGAGCGGTTCTCCTAGAGTTCCTAGATAACGGAACACAGCATGTCATTCTCAACGGAGAGAAGCCTTCCGAAGTAAGAGTGATTTCAGGTGTGCCGCAGGGGAGTGTCGTAGGACCGTTGCTATTCACAATATACATAAATGACCTTGTGGATGACATCGGAAGTTCACTGAGGCTTTTTGCGGATGATGCTTTGGTATACCGAGAGGTTGTAACAATGGAAAATTGTACTGAAATGCAGGAGGATCTGCAACGAATTGACGTATGGTGCAGGGAATGGCAATTGAATCTCAATGTAGACAAGTGTAATGTGCTGCGAATACATAGAAAGAAAGATCCCTTATCATTTAGCTACAATACAGCAGGTCAGCAACTGGAAGCAGTTAATTCCATAAATTATCTGGGAGTAGGCATGGGGAGTGATTTAAAATGGAATGATCATATAAAGTTGATCGTCGGTAAAGCAGATGCCAGACTGAGATTCATTGGAAGAATCCTAAGGAAATGCAGTCCGAAAACAAAGGAAGTAGGTTACAGTACTCTTGTTCGCCCACTGCTTGAATATTGCTCACCGCTGTGGGATCCGTACCAGATAGGGTTGATAGAATAGACAGAGAAGATCCAACGGAGAGCAGCGCGCTTCGTTACAGGATCATTTAGCAATCGCGAAAGCGTTACGCAGATGATAGATAAACTCCAGTGGAAGACTCTGCAGGAGAGACGCTCAGTAGCTCGGTACGAGCTTTTGTTGAAGTTTCGAGAACATACCTTCACCGAGGAGTCAAGCAGTGTATTGCTCCCTCCTACGTATATCTCGCGAAGAGACCATGAGGATAAAATCAGAGAGATTAGAGCCCACACAGAGGCATGCCGCCAATCCTTCTTTCCACGAACAATAGGAGACTGGAATAGAAGGGAGAACCGATAGAGGTACTCAAGGTACCTTCCGCCACACACCGTCAGGTGGCTTGCGTAGTATGGATGTAGATGGAGAGGTAGATGTAGATATTTCACTCTGGTTTTATAGCTGGCGTGGTGCGATCGCAAATGAGTGTGTTACATGAGATAAATTTTCTCGAGTTTGGTGACAGATGAAAACATGCACTCAAATCTAAAGAAAAATTCGATATGCTACCTAAGTTTCATCGCAGTAACATATTATGTAATATGCAGAAAACACAAAATCTTAGCGACCTCGGCCGGCCGGAGTGGCCGAGCGGTTGTAGGCGCTGCAGTCTGGAACCGCGCGACCGCTACGGTCGCAGGTTCGAATCCTGCCTCGGGCATGGATGTGTGTGATGTCATTAGGTTACTTAGGTTTAAATAATTCTAAGTTTTAGGGGCTGATGACCTCCGATGTTAAATCCCATAGTGCTCACAGCCATTTGGATTTATTAGCGACCGCTGTTTTTCATTGCAAGCTTTTTGGAATTTCGCGCCGTGTGTTACTCCCACGTAAATATCACAGTAACTGTGACCATTAACGAAATGATGGGCAATCATCATGAACCTCACACATAAAGCTACAAGTAACTCGAAAGTGATTTTTTTTTTTTTACACAATAGTTACTGTAAAATCGTTTGAGAAGGATTGCAAGGCGTCGATTCTGTTATCGCCAACTGGCTGAAATGTAGCAAACACTGTTGGCCTCTCCTTCCGAACAAACGAATAAACTCGCCCAGCACTTGGTCTCTGAGCATCGGCCACCGTATTCTGCGTGGAACTGCCCACTACCCTTCTCCGCTGTTGGCGGGAAGCGCAAGTTATTTTCTGACGTCGTGGGTTTAACTGGAGACTGGTTACTCCGAACTCATAAAAACTTACGAACGGGTCTTGTCTCGGCCCCATTTCCCTTACGAACGCGTCTGTCTCGGCCCCATTTTCCTTGTTCGGACACCAGCAGCTGCAGTTAGATGGCACGTTCAGAAGACGCTAGCGGTTATCGCATTCGGTTCAAGGCTCTTGCCGCTATGACGTGTTTTCCTTATTATTGTTCACATATACTGATGTACACTGAAGCGCTAAAGAAAGCGGTTCAGGCATCCGTATTCAAAAACAGAGATAGGTTGACAGGCTGAATACGGCGCTGCGGTCGGCAACATCTGCATAAGTCAGGGCAGTTTTTAGATCGGTTCCTGCTACTAGAATGGCTGGTTATCAAGATTTAAGTGAGTTTGGACGTGGTGTTACAGTCAGCGCGCGAGCGATGGGACACACCGTCTCCGAGGTAACAATGAAGTGGGGGTTTTCCCGTACGCCCATTTCGCAAGTATACCGTGAGTATCAGGAATCCGGTAAAACATCAAATCTCCGACATCGCCGTGTCCGGAAAAAGATCCTGCAAGAACGGGACCAACGACGACTGAAGAGAATTGTTCAACGTGACAGAAGTGCAGCCCTTCCGCAGACTGTAGCAGATTTTAATGCTGGGCCATCAATAAGTGTCAGCGTGCGAACCATTCAACGAAACATCACCGATATGGTCTTTCGGAGCCGAACGCCCAGTGGTGTACTCTTGACGACTGCACGTCACAAAGCTTTACGCCTCGCCTGGGCCCGTCAACATGGGCACTGGACTGTTGACGACTGGAAGAATATTGCCTGGTCGGACGTGTGTCGTTCCAAATTGCATCGAGAGGATGTACGTGTACGGGTATGGAGACACCCTCATGAATCCATGGATCCTGCGTGTCAGCAGGGGACTGTTCAAGCTGGTGGAGGCTCTGTGTTGGTGTGGGGCATGTGCAGTTGGAGTGATATGGGACTCCTGATACGTCTAGATACGACTGTGACAGCTGACACGTACGTAAGCATCCTGTCAGATAGTTTGTATCCATTCATTTCCATTGTGCATTCCGACAGCCTTGGGCAGTTCCAGTAGGACGATACGACGCCCCATACGTCCTGAATTGCTATAGTGTCTCCAGGAACACTGTTCCGAGTTTAAACACTTGCGCTGTCCACCAAAGTCCCTAGACATGGACATTATTGAGTATATCTGGGATGCCTTGCATCATGCTTTACAGAAGAGATCGCCACCCCCTCGTACTCTTACGGATTTATGGACAGCCCTGCAGGATTCGTGGTTTCAGTTCTCTCCAGCACTACTTCAGACATTAGTCGAGTCCATGCCACGTCGTGTTGCGGCGCTTCTGCGCTCTCGCGGGGGTCCTACACGATATTGGTCAGGGGTACCAGTTTTTACAGCGCGTAGAATAGTTTATAAGAAAATAAGCATCACGTTTGAAGAAAAGTTTAACTTACCTTGCAACGGCGATGTCAGTGTCAGGACTACTTCCTTTGTTTCGTCTTTAATAATAATAATAATAATAATAATAAAGTTTCGCAGCGTAGTTTATTCATATAAGCTTTTGCAACATCACTTCTGTTAACATAAACGCTTCTTCAAATACCCAGAGTATAAAACTTGCCCACACCCTGTAGAAAACATAATCTGTCTAAGAACGCTCTCTGAAACGATTCGCCGGCCGATGTGGCCGTGCGGTTCTTGGCGCTTCAGTCTGGAACCGCGTGACCGCTACGGCCGCAGGGTAGAATCCTGCTTCGGGCATGGATGTGTGTAATGCCCTTAGGTTAGTTAGGTTTAAGTAGTTCTAAGTTCTAGGGGACTGATGACCATAGATGTTAAGTCCCATAGTGCGCACAGTCATTTTTGAAACGATCCTAACGTATCTGATGCTCTTAGCGACAAAATAAATTTTATATGTTACGAATTTAGTACCTTCTAGAAAAGGAAATCGTTCAAATTAGTATTAGTACTAACATGACTTTTACAGTTCAAAATGGTTCAATGGCTCTGGGCGCTATGAGACTTAACTTCTGAGATCATCACTCCCCAGAACTCAGAGAACTACCTAAACCTAACTAACCTAAGGACATCACACACATCCATGCCCGAGACAGGATTCGAACCTGCGACCGTAGCAGCAGCGCGGTTCCAGACTGAAGCGCCTAGAACCGCTCGCCCCCCCCCCCCCCCCCTGCCGGCACTTTTTCGGTTGGAACTATCAGTTTTAATTTACACATTGTTTTCTGAAAACATTTATTTAAGTCAAATATATATGCCACGTGATTAAAAAGAATGGTTGCAGATTTTAAGAATATGAAAAATAGTAGCTTCCTGTTCTTTTGTAAAATCGATTTCATTAGCGAGAGGAAAATTAATAATGTATATGGAGACAGATTAAAAATACAGATTATTGCATGTAACGTAGACCATATATTTCAGATCACATAATTTTAAAATAGTGAGTACAAATTTTCATGGCATAAAATCGACTCTGTGAAATATGTGTATGTGCGTACGTGCGCGCGCACTTGTGTGTGTGTGTGTGTGTGTGTGTGTGTCTGTGTGTGTGTGTAAATTGACATAAAAATAGTTTTTTGACATACATACAAACATACAGAAATCTCTACAGAAGAGAAATACAAGAAAATTAACCCAAGTCTGGCCAAGATTTATTACACCGCCTAGAGTTTCGTTACAGTTTTGCTGTTCATTAACTTGGGCAGAGACGCGTAATGCGTCCATAATAAAACACCAAGAAATGATGTTGACAGCACAACACCCAGTCCCTGAGGGGGAGAAATCTCCCACCCGAGCCGGGAATCGAACTCAGGCCCCCGTGCATGGTATTCCAACGCGCTGACCGTTCAGCTGTTGGGGAGGGCTGAATCCGCAGAAAAATTTATAAATGCTCTGGTGGTGAACAATAGGAACTGGTGGATAAAGATGAAAGTGTCAGGACGTAATGTACTACTGTTCAGCAGTACAGTAACTGCGAGGCGTAACAGAGACTATGTAAGGAGCAGACAAGGGAAACTGTACATCTAAACCGATAGTCCGGGGTGTGCACACAGTTGCAAGTTACATACTGTTGTACACTATGGTGAAAAAATTGGTATAGAGGTATGCACGTATACAGGTGGCGGTAGTACCGCGTAGACAATCTATAAAAGGGCAGTGCATTGATGGAGCTTTCCAGGCGATCATTGTAGGCAAAACCACCCCTTCCTTCCGTCTCATCGACTTCTGTATCACCATTTATGGGCGTCCTATCATCCTCACTCCCACCCTCAAGTATCTTGGCGTCACCCTTGACCGTCGCCTCTCACGGACCTTCCATCTCCGGACTATCCAAGCCAAGGCACAGTCCCGACTCCGTCTCCTCAAGCTCCTTTCTGGCTGCACGTTGGTGTGGACCCCTCCACCATCCTCTACACCTATAAATCCCTCATCCGTCCTATCCTATGCTACGCTCATTCCGCCTGGATCTCCGCCCCTCCTACCTTTTACAAATCCCTTCAAATCCTAGAACGCCATGCGCTCCGCCTCGCCACAGAAAAACATGGCGGCGAGTGAGTGACGTGCGTTAGCTTGGCTCGCAAGTTTACGTGAAATCTGGAGGTGTTTTAAGCAGTTAGGCTAGTGTACATATACTAAAGCCGTATATCTACTGCCGAGTGTCGTATTTTACATCACATACTGAGCACCAATTACACGGAATCGCACTAAAAATGGAAAATCGCCGAACAACGCGCAGTGCAACCAACGGCCAGGCCGGCGACAGCGCAGGCGTGGAGTCTACACCGGGAGCTGCGGCCGCTCCGCCCGGCATCGCTGACATCGCCGCACTCGTGAAGGCTGAGGTGAGGTGAGTGCCGCGCTGCAGGACAAGGAGACGCTCGGGCTCGATGTTCAAACCATCACTGATGCCGTCACTGCAGCAGTGACGGACAAAATACAGAAAACTCTGGAGGCGAATGCGAGCGAGATCCGTGCACCGGACGCATCGTTAAAAGCAAGTGAGGAGAAAGCACGGCTGCTCGAACAGAAATTGATCGAGAAGACGGACGAGCTCGAACAATATCAGAGACGCAATAATCTCAGACTGTTCGGCATTCCAGAGAGCAGCAGGGAGAACACAGATGAACTTGTGATAAACCTTGTCCAAGAAAAGCTAGGCGTGCAGGTGACTCTGAGTGACATTGACAGAAGTCATAGAGTGGGTCGTAAGTCGCCAGGTTCTACAAAACCAAGACCCATAATAGTGAAATTTATGTCGTATAGGAAGAGATCTGAAATCTTCAGAGCAAAGAAGAATCTCGCCAAGTCGGGTCTGACAGTACGCGAGGATCTGACCTCTGAAAGACTAAACATTTTGAAGAGCGCGATTTCGAAATTTGGACTACATAACGTATGGACAAATGACGGCAGGATAATGGTTAAGACCGAAAACGGAAAGAAAACAATTTGCAGTGTTAATGAACTCGAAAGCCTGTGCTTTAGAAGCTAAATCATGTCTAATCTTGCTGCCACTAACCTGTATGTTTATATTGTTTACACTGTCAACCACTTCGTAACTAATGTATTATCAAATTGTTCGTTTCTCTAAATAGCTATTTTTTTTATCTCTAATTATTTTTTCTCGTGTAATATTTGTTATTATTTGTATTATCAACTTTTCGTTTCTCGACATAACTATTTTCATTTTTAATTGTTTTTCTCATGTAATTGTGTTAATTATTGCATAAGGTAGCCTCACTTCCATCCTTAATTAGCAACCCACCATCATACTTTAGTTGTTATCCTCATAAGTGCAATTAATATCACACTCTGTCATAACGTGCAGATTACTCCCGTTGTATTTAGCGAAATTCCTTCCCCTGCCAGCCCACGGCTACTTCCATAACCGTTGCAGACCTCGCTGACCTTGGCCGCAGATCCCGTTCCCTCCCCGGGGACCTACCCCCTCCCCCTCCCCGCCGCTTTCACTGCACAGAACTGGGAGGACACTCCCTCACCCCCCCTCCTGAACTCGAAACTGAGGCACAAGAAATAGTTTGGGGGATGACTTCTACTCCCCTCATGGACATAAACGACAAACTCCACGATTTCACTAACACAATTACTCAACTATATGACAAATATGCTCCAATAAAGACCAGAAAAGCAAAAAGGCAACCTGCACCTTGGCTGACTGATGAATTAAAACAGCTCATGAATCTCAGAGATGCTGCACATCGAGCATACAAGATACACCCTACACCTGAAAATCACGCTGTATACAAGCAGAAACGAAACAAAGTCAGTCAAGCGGTGAGAAACGCTAAGCTCAGACATGCCCGTACATTAGCTGACAATAGATGTAGACCAGCTATCCTGTGGAAAAATCTCCGTAGTCTCGGTTTAGGCAAAATAAAAGTTGCAGAAAATCCCATGGTCCCAGCTGAAGAACTAAACCGATTCTTCACATTACCTGCAACCAAAATTGATCCGCAAAAAAAACAGAGAATCATTGATTACTTCATTGGGATGAACGACTGCAGCAAAGAAAAATTCTATCTACAGCACGTCACTTGCAGTACTGTCAAGAAAGCCATAATGCGGATTAGATCAGCATCTACTGGACATGATGGTATCACTATCCAGTTGGTAAAACTTATTATTGACCAACTACTGCCCTCTTATAACAGACATTTTCAACGATTCATTAATCACAAGTGTTTTCCCTGAGGCCTGGAAACTGGGACAAATTAAGCCACTGCCTAAAAAGGACATCGCCACAGCAGCCTCTGACTACCGCCTCATCTGCCTTCTTCCTGCACTATCAAAGGCCTTAGAATATATAGTTCATGACCAGCTCACCAACTACCTAATTACTAACAACCTATTAGACGAATACCAATCAGGTTTCCGTAAACATCGAAGCACAACATCCGCTCTGATAAAGGTAACAGATGACCTGAAACTTGCCATGGACAGACAAGAAGCGACTATCATTTGCTTCTTAGATTTCAGCAAAGCATTTGATACTGTCGACTTCGACATCTTACTAGCCAAACTTAGCGGTCTAAATTTCTCACCAAGCGCAGTGCAATGGTTTCGCTCATACATGACGTCTCGTCAGCAACGCGTCCTGTCTGGGGATATAAAATCACAATGACGGCAGGTAGTGTCAGGCGTTCCCCAAGGCTCAGTATTAGGTCCTATACTCTTCTCTCTTTATGTCAATGATGTGTCATCGGTCCTGACCTATTGCAAATACCATATGTATGCTGATGACCTTCAGTTGTATCTAAGTGCGAAACCAAGCAATCTCAAGAACGCTATTGAAAATTTCAATACTGACGTCAACGCACTGTCAAAATGGGCACAGGACATAGGTCTAAAACTAAACCCATCTAAAACCCAAGCGGTACTTGTTGGTCACTCTAAGCTTATTAGCCCAAAACATCGGGAATCCGTACCACCTCTTATCCTAAATGGAACAATTATTAACTTCTCGCCCTCAGCAAAGAGTTTGGGAGTAATAATAGATGAAAATCTAAATTGGACAGAGCACGTAACTGCAGTGTGCAAAAAAGCATCAGCATCCCTTCATGTCCTACAAAAATATAAAAAACTCTTCCCTTTCGATCTGAAAAAGAAATTAGTACAAACGCTTATACTCCCAATCATTGACTACAGCGATATTATCCTACAAGGCCTCTCTCAGGAAAATTCCCGACGTCTAGAACTGGTCACGAATGCCTGCGTCCGATATATCTGTGACGTTCGACTTTTTGATCACATTTAACCAGCATATGCAAAATTGTCCTGGCTGCGTGCAGACAAACGCAGAGATTTCCATACACTCTGTCTCATCTACTGCCTTATAAATGTACACTGTCCCTCATATCTCTCCTCGTCCCTAACACTCATGTCGGAACAACACGACAGAAACACACGTTCCCATCATAATAAAATCCTCTCCGTTCCACTGCATCGCTCAGTCACCTTCTCCAAGTCCTTTACAGTAGCGGGAACCCGACTCTGGAATAACCTCCCTCGTTATGTTAGAGAACTTAAAAACATGACCGGCTTCAAAAAACAATTAATGACGTATCTACTTAAGCAACAGTAATGCCTTCCTCTGTACATGAGTGCACTTCATCTCATTACTTCCCTCTCTCCCCCTCCTTAAACCTCCCCTACCCAAAACTCGCTATACTAGTAAACATCTAAATATTAATGTACATCTGCACAAACCTTCATTACTATTGCGAATCTTTCTCATGTTTGTCATTATTATTTGATTTTTTTTGCTGTTATTATTATTGCTTTCACCATAATCTGTATGTATAGCACCTGATGTAAAAATACTGCCAGCATTTACTTTATTAGGTCTTAGTCATGTTTATCATTATTATTTGATTTTTTGTTTTACTGTTATTATTATTGCTTTTATCATAATCTGTATGTATAGCAACTGTTGTAAAAATACTTCCGCATTTACTTTATTAGGTCTTAGTCACTAGTCTTTATTCATATTGACACTAGAGTAAGCTAATTTTCTCATTTAAACTCATATTGACACTAGAGTAAGCTAATTTTCTCATTTAAACTATGTTCATGATGTTACTCTGATGTGTGAAATGCTGCATGTGTGGAACACTGGTCCGATGTAAGAGAGGGCCTGATGGCCCTAATCTGATCAGGTTAAATAAATAAATAAATAAAAATAAATAAATATTGTATCTGCCTCCCCTCCCCCACGTGGATCCTATATGACATCATACCGTTCCCGCACCTTCTCCTTTTCCTCGAATGGATAACTCTCCCACCCCTGTCTGCTGCCGCACCTGCATTTCCATATCCCCCTGCTCTCCATCTGTCCCCATACCCTCGCCCAAGGTGCCTTCCACCAACTCCCCCTCCCTGATGGTGCCCTCCTCCCCTGCATCTACCCCTCCTACCAACTGTGATCCTCCCCATCCACCCCCTGTGCTTTTTTCCCAAGGGCTCCCTTCTCTCCCTCCTCTGCCCTGGGCTTCCCCCCCCCCCCCCCCCCACCTTCTTTCCTCCTCCGATCTCCTCTGCCACTGGCATCTACACCCTCCCCTCTCCCACCTTTCACCTTTTGGCAGGTCCCGAGACTCGTACACTTAAAGTGAACATTCACGCGCCGGAGATTGTCGCCAGTGTTTTGTGTGTGCCATCGTGTTAGTGATTCCGTGTTTCGTCATTTGTGCTCCTTCGTTCACGTGTGCCGTTTTTGTCGTCTCTGCTAGTGTCCGAGTGCTGCACGTATTTTCTTTGGACGCTACAACTGTGAACGACTTCATATATTTTAAGTTTGTGTGTCTACTGTTGTCTATCCACCGTGTTGTTTCGTTTTTCGATGTCTCAACTTGTAATAAATGTATTATCTGTGGCCGAAGAGTGGCGTAATATTGCCGATGCCGGCCTACCTTTGTATAAGGAGTCAAAATAACAATAAAGGGAAAAAAATTCAACTTTCACCTGTACTCAGGTGATTCACGTGAGAAGATTTCCGACCGGATTACGGCCGCACAACTGGGATTAATAGACTTTCAACGCTGAGTGGTAGTGACAGCCACATGCTTGCCACTTTCAGTTTCTGAAATCGTTAGGGAATGCAATATTCCGAGATCCACAGCGCCAAGAGAGTGCTGAGAATACCAAATTTCAGGCATTACCTCTTAGCAGTGGCTGACGGCCTTCACATAACGACAGAAGGCAGCGGTGTTTGCGTCGAGTTGTCAGTGCTAACATGCAAGCAACACTGCGTGAAATAACCGCAGAAACCAATGTGGGACGTACGAGGAACCTATCCGACAGGACAGTGCCGCGAAATTTGGCGTAATTGGGCTACGGCAGCAGACGACCGACGCGAGTGCCATAGCTGTATCGCCTGCAGCGCCTCTCCTGGGCTCGTGACCGTATCGGTTGGACCCTAGACCACTGGAAAACCGTCACCTTGTCAGATGAGTCCCGATTTCAGTTGGTAACAGCTGATTGTAGGGTTTGAGTACGACGCAGACTCAATGAAGCCGTGGACACAAGTTGTCAAAAGGCACTGTGCAATCTGGTGATGGCTCAGTAATGGTGTTGTCTGTGTTTACATCGAATGAAACTGGGCTTCTGGTCAAACTGAACCGAGCGCTAACTGGAAATCGTTCCCAAACAACGATGGAATTTATACGGATGACAATGCGCCATGTTACTGGACCACAATTGTTCGCGTTTGAAGAACATTCTGACAATTCGAGCGAATGATAAAGCCACCCAGATCGCCCGACATGAATTCCATCGAACATTTATGGAACATGATCGTGCACGAACTCCTGCATCGCCAACACTTTCGCAATTATGGACGGCTGTAGAGGCAACATGGCTCATTATATTTCCAGGGGACTTCCAACGATTGATGAGTCCATACCACATCGAGTTGCTGCACTACGAATCCTGCCTCTGGCATGGATGTGTGTGATGTCCTTAGGTTAGTTAGGTTTAAGTAGTTCTAAGTTCTAGGGGACTGATGACCTCAGATGTTAAGTCCCATAGTGCTCAGAGCCATTTTTTGGTGCACTACGCCGGGCAAAAGGAGGTTCGAAGGTATCCCAAGACTTTTGTCCTCTCAGTGTAGTAAAATTACACGAGAAGATTTATTGCTATGGTCAACTTCTTGGACAGGGAAGATAGGAAATTAATTACGTCTCATGTGATAATAGTGCCAATAACGTAAAATCTGCCAGTGCCAATAAAGTAAAATCGCCTGAAGGTAGAAAGTGCAACATGTAAAGTGTATTTAAGAGCAGTTGGAGGTCGAAGGGAGGATTCTTGGGGTGAGGATGGTGCGCCAGTACAGCAGTTTTCAAAGTTCTCCAGCAAGGGGGGAAAAATAACGTCAAGACTAATTGTCAGAGTTATGCGAGTTTATTGTACGCCTCAGTTTTTCGGAAGAATGCCTTTGAAGTGCTGTACTGTATTTCTCTTACCTACAACTTCGCGAAAATTATACTAAAACAATGTACAAAGCGCTGCTGCATACAAATTATTCTTCTTCTTTCGAATTTGCTCACCTACGTAGAACTTACGGCCTCGTGACCTTTCTCCTCTCTTCGTTCCTTCACTTCTTTACATTTTCTCCTCCTTAGAAGTGTAATGTATAGTCCTCCTTTTTACTGGTTTCTCTTCAAAAAATTTACTTTTAAATTCTTGTCTGTTTCCTATCATCTGTAGTGTAATAGCAGTTCCATGTGCATCTCTTTCTGAATGAATAATGTGATGTAACTGAAGATCATTTTGGTTATCCATGCCCATGCCCATAAAATTGCAACCAGCTTCTGCGCATTTCCATTTCGGAGTACTTTTAGGGCATGTCTTTCGTATTCTTCCAAGTACTGTCAATAGTTGCTGAGATCCTAAAATTTTCCTGACAATCATGCTTTCTTTCTTTTCAAGTTCTTCCATCTGCTCCTATTTATTTAAAATAGGACTCTCTGAAGCATAGAGTTCCTTCTGGTTTTATAATGGAAATTATGGAAATAAGTATATTCGCGCCATCGGCTGCACAGTTATATATTTATTCTATACGGGTCTCAGTTGTAACAACCATCTTTACAGGCGGAAAACAGTACATTAATGGTTCAAAATCATATTTTTGTCAAAACGCAGAACGTCATGTTGCAGCACTTCTGTGTGTTCCCGCGGGGACCCTAGACGATATTAGGCAGGTTTACCAGTTTCTTTGGCTCTTCAGTGTCTACATTAAGTTAGTTGTCCGCCCCCAGGATCTGAGTGGTCAGTGCGACGGACTGTCAATCGTAAGGGCCCGGGTTAGATTCCCGGCTGGGTCGGAAATTTTCTCCGCTCAGGGACTGGGTGTTGTGTCGCTCAGTGACTGCGTGTTGTGTTGTCCTAATCATCATCATTTCATCCCCATCGACGCGCAAGTCGCCGAAGTAGCGTCAAATCGAAAGACTTGCACCAGGCGAGCGGTCTACCCGACGAGAGGCCCTCGTCACACGACATTTTTAATTAAATTAGTTGAATACTTTACGATTGTGACTTCTGGCCCACCCTGAAGATCATTTGCCTCTACCTAAAATGATTGGGTGGTCAACTTCGACGACTGATTTGTGTTTTCGCCATTCTTGTATCACTGACTCATTCACACAGTTGAAAAGTGATGGGGCAGTCAACTCCTTGTCTTCTCCCGTTAGTCATTGTTATTACAACTGTGGAATCCTTGTATGTTTGAGTTTGGGGGGGGGGGGGGGGGAGACAGTAACATATAGTGACACTGCTTACTGATCCGAGCTTTGTATCTGCGGCACTGCACTGCAAACATAGGTATGGTGAAGAGATAGCAGTTCAGCAGTTGCCTAATGCTTCATCATGGTGCAACGCTCGCAGAAAGAACAGAGCTAGCCAGTAGCCATCAGTTTATCATGGGGTATGGAAGATACGCACCTTCTCTTTTCATATATACTACTGGCCATTAAAATTGTTACACCACGAAGATAACGTGCTACAGACGCGAAATTTAACTGACAGCAAGAAGATGCTGTGATATGCAAATGATTAGCTTTTCAGAGCGTTCACACAAGGTTTGCGCCGGTGGTGACACCTATAACGTGCTGACATTAGGAAAGTTTCCAGCCTTTTTCTCATATACAAACCACAGTTGACCGGCGTTGCCTGGTGAAACATTGTTGTGATGGCTCGTGTAAGGAGGAGAAATGCGTACCATCACGTTTCCGACTTTGATAAAGGTCGGATTGTAGCCTATCGCGATTGCCGTTTATCGTATCGCGACACTGCTACTCGCGTTGGTCCAATGACTGTTAGCAGAATATGAAATCGGTGGGTTCAGGAGGGTAATACGGAACGCCGTGCTGGATCCCAACAGCCTCATATCACTAGCAGTCGAGATGACAGGCACTTATCCGCATGGCTGTAACGGATCGTGCAGCCACGTCTCGATCCCTGAGTCAACAGATGGGGACATTCACAAGACGACAACCATCTGCACGAACAGTTCGACGACGTTTGCAGCAGCACGGACTATCAGCTCGGAGACCATGGCTGCGGTTACCCTTGACGCTGAATCACAGACAGGAGCGCCTGTGATGGTGTACTCGACGACGAACCTGGGTGCACGAATGGCAAAACGTCATTTTTTCGGATGAATCCAGGTTCTGTTTACAGCATCTCGATGGTCACATCCGTGTTTAGCGACATCGCGGTGAACGTACATTGAAAGCGTGTATTCGTCACCGCCATACTGGCGTATCACCCGGCGTGATGGTATGGGGTGTCATTGGTTACACGTCTCGGTCACCTTTGATCGCATTGACGGCACTTTGAACAGTGGACGTTACATTTCAGATGTGTTACTACCCGTGGCTCTACCCTTCATTCGATCCCTGCGAAACCCTACATTTCAGCAGGATAATGCACTACCGCATGTTGCAGGTCATGAACTGGCCATTCTGGATACAGAAAATATTCGACTGCTGCCCTGGCCAGCACATTCTCCAAATCTCTCACCAATTGAAAACATCTGGTCAATGGTGGCCGAGCAACTGGCTCGTCACAATACGGCGGTCACTACTCTTGATGAGCTGTGGTATCGTGTTGAAGCTGCATGGGCAGCTGTACCTGTACACGCCATCCAAACTCTGTTTGACTCAATGCCCTAACGTATCAAGGCCGATATTACGGCCAGAGGCGGTTGTTCTGGGTACTGATTTCTCAGGATCTATGCTCCCAAATTGCGTGGAAATGTAATCACATGGCAGTTCTAGTATAATATATTTGTCCAATGAATACTCGTTTATCTTCTTGGTGTATCAATTTTAATGGCCGGTAGTGTAGATGTTGTTGGCCGGTGCCATTGTCATTGTCCATAACATGCAGCTCCTAAGAGACGCTGCAGTAAAATGGGCAATTTTGAAACCTCCACCAGTGACAAAAATTTATTCTCAGCAGTGTAAATGAAGTGCAGCATCAGTTTAAAATGCTTGCTATTTAAAATGCCTATCACTTGAAAATGCCATCACAAAGGTTGCAGCCGGCCGGAGTGGTCGAGCGGTTCTAGGCGCTTCAGTCTGGAACCGCGCTACCGCTACGGTCGCAGGTTCGAATCCTGCCTCGGGCATGGATGTGTGTGATGTCCTTAGGCTAGTTAGGTTTAAGTAGTTGTAAGTTCTAGGGGACTGATGACCTCAGCAGTTAAGTCCCATAGTGCTCAGAGCCATTTTTGATCAAAGGTTGCCTCTATTTTCCTTTGCACACTTTTAAGTATTTCATGGAAGATAGGCACCACATCTTGCTGGACTTGCACTTGAATTCGATTAACTTCCTCCCAAATTGGGTCCTTCAGTTCCTGTGTGGTGCGTCACACCAGAAGATCTGCGATTTCAGAGGACTCCAAAGGAATAAAACTCAGGGCATCTTTTGGACGAGGAGAGGTCACCATTGCTGGAGATGAGACGTTCTGTAGCGCAGTAGTGGAATGCCGTGAGGTGGGCCCATCTTGTTAGAAGAATGTGATGAAGTTACTAGGAGATCAGCGATCTGTCGCACTAGTCCTGACAGCAATGCCGCGATCATCTTAAAAAAATTAAGGCTCTGTGATCTCAAACCATGATACACCCCCCCCCCCCCCTCCAGCACACTGCACTTTCTGACTCTAAAGTGGCGTTTCATGAAGCATTTCGGGATTCTCACTTCACCAGTAACCAAATTTTAGCTTATTAACAAAGCCGGACACATAAATATTGGCCTCATCGCTAATGATCAGATTGTCGCACAGGACTGGGTTTTCGTATACGAGTTATAACAATTCCCAGCAAAAGCGTTGTCTCTTCGAGAGGTCGCCCGCATTCAATTTTTGCACTATCTAAGTTTTGTATGGGTGGTATTGCAGTTCCTTATTCAGTGTAGACTGCGATCCGGTATGTCATGTTGAAGCGTATGACTGCGTATAGAATTCCTGGGCCTTTGCTGAAGGCTTCTTCCACTTTTACAAAATTCACTGGAGTGCACGCACGTTTTGTAATTCCATCCCACTTTCGCACTGTGTCACCTGTTTCTTCAGTGTTCTGTACCCACGCTTTGATAGTCAGTGGCGGATTTACATATAGGCACGGGCCTAGGGGCGGCATCTTAAGGGGGCGCCATTTTTTGCTCTGTACTCACTTTAACCTTTTAGAATAACTACGCTTACAAGCGACAATTTTTTTAATAACTTGCTAGTTTAAATAAGCCTTAAGAACTAAATTCGACAGTACAAGCTTGGAAATAAACATAGTTTACTTGGTGACTGAACGGAAATTTAACATTGTGTTTCTGTCTGGTATCATCTTCATGTTTGTTGAAAATATTTTGGAGCAATCTGTCAGGACGGCAATCTTACAGTACAATTTTTGAAACGTTATTATTCCGAGAATGTTGTCGGCTTCTACTTAACCCTGCCATATTTTCCTCGTGAAAATACCGGGACCCCTGAAAAGCCGTGATAAACTAATCAGCAGTTTCTTAAATACTGTATAATGTGTGGGCCTCAGTATATAAAACCCGACTCTACTTAAATTTCTTGTGGAAATTTGGGGAAGTATCAAGTCAGCCCTCCATTTCTGTAATTAATGTGAAAGCTCTGCTGTCTTCAATATATGAGCTTTGATTTGATGACATCCGTTTAACAAAACATGTTGATACTGGTTGTTGTTGTTGTTGTTGTGGTCTTCAGTCCTGAGACTGGTTTGATGCAGCTCTCCATGCTACTCTATCCTGTGCAAGCTTCTTCATCTCCCAGTACCTACTGCAACCTACATCCTTCTGAATCTGCTTAGTGTATTAATCTCTTGGTCTCCCTCTACGATTTTACCCTCCACGCTGCCCTCCAATGCTAAATTTGTGATCCCTTGATGCCTCAAAACATGTCCTACCAACCGATCCCCTCTTCTAGTAAAGTTGTGCCACAAACTTCTCTTCTCCCCAATCCTATTCAATACCTCCTCATTAGTTACGTGATCTACCCACCTTATCTTCAGCATTCTTCTGTAGCACCACATTTCGAAAGCTTCTATTCTCTTCTTGTCCAAACTGGTTATCGTCCATGTTTCACTTCCATACATGGCTACACTCCATACAAATACTTTCAGAAACGACTTCCTGACACTTAAATCTATACTCGATGTTAAAGAATTTCTCTTCTTCAGAAAAATTTCCTTGCCATTGCCAGTCTACATTTTATATCCTCTCTACATCGACCATCATCAGTTATTTTACTCCCTTAATAGCAAAACTCATTTACTACTCTAAGTGTCTCATTTCCTAATCTAATTCCCTCAGCATCACCCGATTTAATTTGACTACATTCCATTATCCTCGTTTTGCTTTTGTTGATGTCATCTTATATCCTCCTTTCAAGACACTGTCCATTCCGTTCAACTGCTCTTCCAAGTCCTTTGCTGTCTCTGACAGAATTACAATGTCATCGGCGAACCTCAAAGTTTTTACTTCTTCTCCATGAATTTTAATACCTACTCCGAATTTTTCTTTTGTTTCCTTTGCTGCTTGCTCAATATACAGATTGAATCACATCGGGGAGATGCTACAACCCTGTCTCACTCCTTTCCCAACCACTGCTTCCCTTTCATGCCCCTCGACTCTTATAACTGCCATCTGGTTTCTGTACAAATTTTAAATAGCCTTTCGCTCTTTGTATTTGACCCCTGCCACCTTCAGAATTTGAAAGAGAGTATTCCAGTTAACGTTGTCAAAAGCTTTCTCTAAGTCTACAAATGCTAGAAACGTAGGTTTGCCTTTTCTTAATCTTTCTTCTAAGATAAGTCGTAAGGTTAGTATTGCCTCACGTGTTCCAACATTTCTACGGAATCCAAACTGATCTTCTCCGAGGTCCGCTTCTACCAGTTTTTCCATTCGTCTGTAAAGAATTCGCGTTAGTATTTTGCAGCTGTGACTTATTAAACTGATTGTTCGGTAATTTTCACATCTGTCAATACCTGCTTTCTTTGGGATTGGAATTATTATATTTTTCTTGAAGTCTGTGGGTATTTCGCCTGTCTCATACATCTTGCTCACCAGATGGTAGAGTTTTGTCATGACTGGCTCTCCCAAGGCCATCAGTAGTTCTAATGGAATGTTGTCTACTCCCGGGGCCTTGTTTCGACTCAGGTCTCTCAGTGCTCTGCCAAACTCTTCACGCTGTATCGTATCTCCCATTTCATCTTCATCTACATCCTCTTCCATTTCCATAATATTGTCCTCAAGTACATCACCCTTGTATAAACCCTCTACATACTCCTTCCACCTTTCTGCCTTCCCTTCTTTGCTTAGAAATGGGTTGCCATCTGAGCTCTTGATATTCATACAAGTGGTTCTCTTTTCTCCAAAGGTCTCTTTAATTTTCCTGTAGGCAGTATCTATCTTACCCCTAGTGAGATAAGCCTCTACATCCTTACATTTGTCCTCTAGCCATCCCTGCTTAGCCATTTTGCACTTCCTGTCGATCTCATTTTTGAGACGTTTGCATTCCTTTTTGCCTGCTTCATTTACTGCATTTTTATATTTTCTCCTTTCATCAATTAAATTCAATATTTCTTCTGTTACCCAAGGATTTCTATTAGCCCTCGTCTTTTTACCTACTTGATCCTCTGCTGCCTTCACTACTTCATTCCTCAGAGCTACCCATTCTTCTTCTACTGTATTTCTTTCCCCCATTCCTGTCAATTGTTCCCTTATGCTCTCCCTGAAACTCTGTACCACCTCTGGTTCTTTCAGTTTATCCAGGTCCCATCTCCTTAAATTCCCACCTTTTTGCAGTTTCTTCAGTTTTAATCTACAGTTCATAACCAATATATTGTGGTCAGAATCCACATCTGCCCCTGGAAATGTCTTACAATTTAAAACCTGGTTCCTAAATCTCTGTCTTACCATTATATAATCTATCTGATACCTTTTAGTATCTCCAGGATTCTTCCAGGTATACAACCTTCTTTTATGATTCTTGAACCAAGTGTTAGCTATGATTAAGTTATGCTCTGTGCAAAATTCTACAAGGCGGCTTCCTCTTTCATTTCTTCCCCCCAATCCATATTCACCTACTATGTTTCCTCCTCTCCCTTTTCCTACTGACGAATTCCAGTCACCCATGACTATTAAATTTTCGTCTCCCTTCACTACCTGATACTGATAATGTTTTATATTTTTAAACACATGTTTATACGAAAAGAACATAAGCAGAATATCTAATAATATGTGAAATACACTTCACAACAGTTTAAAAAATTCATTTATTTATTTACTTAGTTACTTTTTTTGGCGAAAAAAGAAGAAGCAACCAACTTTCGTTTGTCTCATTTATTGTGCTACAGCCTGCACGATATCAGAGTTCCTACGCTGTGAATCAAATAGTACGTGACATTGCAAATTTTATATTAGAGTTCTTAACTAAGCTTTTTTTCTTCTTCTTCTTCGAGGAAAGGTTATTTTTATTTTATGTTGGAACAAAATGTGCATTTGCGTGTAGGCATACCAGCAGTGTTCACACAAATTAAAACACACCACATCAGCTGCAAACAAGACTACGTAAACTTTGTAGTCTGTCTTCTGCCCACAGAAACCGCTAAAATGTTACAAGAATAAGTGGGATAAGAGTCAATCCAGCACACCTCACTGCAAGAAATTGCAAAATCTATTTGCTTTTTAAATTAGAAAGATAGTGTCAAGAATATTCAGAACATATTTGCGTCCCAGCCAAAACTCCGGGTACGCGGGAAACAGAAGGCAAAAAAGGGACTGTCCCGTTTTCTTTACGAAACGAATTTCAGCCGGCATGTGTGCTTCTACTGTTCACTGACAACAGAGAAACAGACGACAATGAAATTAAATTTTCTGCGTTGTCGTTCTTTCATAGCACATTTATGTCGAGTAATCCGAGTTGGTCAGTTCATCGCTCCGTGTTTAAAGGAAAAATCTTTGAGCTCGTGTGCCGCGTTTAAAGTAAAAAGCTTTCTGCTCATGTGCAGTGTAGTACGATTGGAGCCGGATACAGTCTTCCTTTCTTTCCTTTTACAATTTTTTCTTCTGTTGTGACTTCGTTGACAATTTTGTAAGTGCATTAACATGAGTAACAGTGAAAATAGCAACCGTGCAAAATTAAGTAGGGCGGCATTTCCGAAATTATCGAAGGAAAGGCGAGAACGAGAAGCCAATTTTCTAAAAACGCTTGGCAGAGTATATAAATTTTTCGCAAAAAATGTTGCTGCTTCGACTTCAAGTAGAACGGATATTTCTGGCACTGCAGCTGTTGTAAAAGAAGCAAATACAGACGAAACAGAAGTTAAAAGTGAATAAAAGCAAATTGTTCCTGATTTCGAGTTTCACGAAGAACTAAGTGTCGATCCAGAAAGAAATAACCCCGTTACTGATGATCCTGCAGAATGGTATGTCAATGAATCGACAAACGACATTCTCTTACATCGTGGCATTAATCAGAATTGTAACGGTGATTTTTCTAATCCAATAAGATCAATAGGCGATACAACCAGATATCTGAGCAAAAGTGTATTTTACCGGAAACTTGTAAATGGTGAATCAACTTTGCGTAATTGCCTAGTAGCACCGGTGCTGTTTTTTGTGCACCATGTAAATTGTTCGGAGGTAAGGCCGCGATTGCTACTAATGGTATTGCAGATTGGAAAAAAATACTTCTAATACTTTATCTCATCATGAGAATTCGCTTGAACATAAAAATTTTGAGTTATCACTCTTAACAAGAAAAAAGTCACTTGGAACAATAGATCAAGTCATATGTACTGGCGCAGTGTGTTGAAAAGAGTGTTTGCAGTAGTGAAGACGCTAACAAGTCGTGGATTTCCCCTACGTAGACATGTTAAAAGATTCCCTTCATTACAGAATGGTCAATTTATGATGTCTCTTGAACTTATAGCCGAGTTTGATCCTTTTCTCGCAGAGCACATTCAACGATATGGAAATCCAGGGCAGGAACATACAAGTTACCTTTCTTTAACAATCTGTGATGAAATAATAGAGCTTCTTTCTGAACGAATAAAAAGAATTGTTGTAAGTGAAATAAAACAGGCCGAATATTTATCTACAATAGTAGATTCTATCGCGGACATTTCACACATTGATCAATTACCCTTCATATTAAGATATGTGAACGAGAGTGGTGAACATGTTGAACGTTTCCTTCTGTTTTACCAAACTCGGGACACAAGTCCGAAAACTTAGCTGAGACCGTACTTAAAGTCCTTTCTACAAATTCCATTGATATTACTGACAGTAGAAACCAGTCATATGACAACGCAAGCCTGGTTTACAGACACGCATTAATGAACGAAATCCGAAAGCGCGTTATGTGCCTTGTGCAGCACGTTATTTCAATTTAATGGGCACCAGTGCTGCAAGCTGTTGTCGGGAAGCAAGATCATTTTTCAGTGTAGTGCAAATCCTTTATAACTTTTTCTCTGCTTCTACACAGCACTGGGATAAGCTTATTTCTTTAATGAAACCAGGAAGCAAAACGGTAAAAAGTTTATCAAAAACTCGTTGGTCAGGAAAATAGGCAGCGTTTGTAAGTCTACACGAAAACTGGGAGGGCGTTATCAATGCCATCACACATGTTGCCAATAATACATTTGATAAACCACTTGTGTAAAATGAGGCTTCAGCTTTATTGAATCAACTCAGCAGACTAGAAGCAGTATTCATGATGACAGTTTGGAAGGACATACTCCAGGGATTTAATAGTGTAAATCTGAAATTGCAGAGTGTAAATATTGATACTAAAATACTGCATGAATTAATCACTTGTAGGATTTATTGCATCTATTCGTGGCATGTTCGACCATTGTGAAAGTAAATCCATGGAAATTGTGACTATGAATGTACCTGTAAAAGATCACGAAAACGCAAACTTCATGATGACGAAGAAGCGGACTCTGAACAAGTTTTTCTGACTGGAAAGGAAAAATTTAGAGTCGAAACATTTCTCCCAGTACTCGACAACTTGTAACACCGAATTAGTGAGGAGGAAGGACTCCTTCAGTTTTCAGTAACCTTAAGAACGGTTCACCTGGCGATATTGTTGAACGTGCAGCAAAACTCCAAGCGTCATATGACACAGATTTAGAGCCTTCCTTTCCTAGTGAATGTGCACATTTCGCGGGACTTTGAAAACTTCTGTGATTAGTGATATACCAGTCGAAATGAGTAAATTTTTACGAAAAGAGAGGTTACAGTCCGTGTTTCCGATAGTTGACATTGCTCTTAGAATATTTCTGTGTATGGCACTTAACAAAATTGTTCAGCAAAACGCTCGTTTTCGGCTCTTAAAAGACTGAAATCGTACCCACGTTCTGCGTTGTCTGAGGAGAGACTGAACGCCTTGTCCATTCTTCCGAAGCCGACCTCGTAACTGATAACCGTCTGAACTATGAAGATAAGATCAACGAGCTTTCTGCCATCAAAGTCAGACGTAAACTTTACTGACTGGTGAGTTGGTTTGTCTATTCATATTAATTTTAAAAATTTAAGATTATAATGTGGTTTTTATTATAACTTAGAGCACATTCATTGGATTTACACACTACGTATTACCTGTTTACTTTTCCAATTGCCGATAGCAGAACGCGGAACTAAACCTCGTTTACGTGCAGAAGTGACCGAAGGCACCAGAATGAATTTTTGTGTAAGTGGGAGTTTTCGTCCTTTTTTATCTTTTCGGACAAATGTATAAGAATCCTAATTCATGTGTTAGTTAACGAATTAGCTTGTGGGTTGAAAATCAGGCATTCTTACTTTGCGTCCACGCAACTTACGCTTATTATACACTTATTTTTTAAATGCTCGCTTGTAGTCACGCTTATATGATTTCGTCACGTTCTCAGACAACGGATCTGGTCTGGAACGCCCTAGTTCCTTTGCTGCTGACTTTTCCTGGTAATTTTCTTTTCTGTTAGCTTTTAATACGGGCTCAACAGCGTCCGTGTTGACACTCCACAGGAAAGCCGATTCGTGCATAGTAGACAGCCAACTCCAAACACAAACTGCCGTTTGTGAAAACGATTAAATTCAAGTAGTACATTTATCAACAAGATCACTTGAGTAGAATGCAAATGAGGAGCTGAGAGCCATAAGGGCCAAAAGCACACCGACTTCGACCTCCAATTGAGGTGAATATCAGGGCAACCAGTGCGACAGCTCTAAATGAATGTTCAGATATATGTACAATGTTGGTCTACAGTAGAGATAAACCTGACCCACCATAGGGTCAAACGATGTCAGAAGCATGAATAAATGCTACAGTCTCACAATCGTCGATGATGTGCTTTCAGCGCGTCAAATGGATTGGTCTAGGATAAAATCTATAACTTAATGTACTATATCTCGTTCATAATTCCACAAAATAGGTTTCTCTATTAGTGTAACTACAACGTATACTGATGTCCGACCTAATTTTACTATCAGTTAGTGAAGTATGTGTGTGCTGCCACCAGCGAGATTTATGCAATGTTCATGAAAGTCTGCTGCAATGTGCTAACACTTGGTGGCATTGACGTAACCTTATATTTGAGTGGTTAGGGCTAGCAGAGAACGTGGTGAACCGTGCACATTATTTATCAAATCCTTATCTATTGCCGACCGTTGTTGCCGTGCGGTTCTAGGCGCTTCAGTCTGGAACCGCGTGACTGCTACGGTTGCAGGTTCGAATCCTGCCTCGGGCATGGATGTGTGTGATGTCCTTAGGTTAGTTAGGTTTAAGTAGTTCTAAGTTCTAGGGGACTGATGACCACAGATGTTAAGTTCCATAGTGCTCAGAGCCATTTGAACCATTTAGCCATCCATATGTATTTGGTCTGTAGTTGCCCGACAGACCAAATAGATATGGATTTGATTTCATGTCAGTTGCGCATACGCAGAAGCTCTAAAACGTGCGCACGTGAAGGTGTGCTCGCGACCCTGATGCCAAGTTTCACCTAGTCTACAAGAACAATATATAGTACAGCGCGGTAGATTTAATGTTGTGTATTTCAGATTACCCGCATCTACACTGTATCTAACAGCATTCAAAGAAAATAACCAGTAAATCCTTGTGTCAAAAGTGCTCTTGCGCTCTTTTACAGCAGCTGCCACTCTTTAAGGCAAATGCTTGGATGGTCCCATCTCCATCCTTCACTTATCCGAGCTTTTGCTCCGTCTCTAATGGCCTCGTTGTCGACGGGACGTTAAACACTAATCTCGTCCTTCACAGCAACAGCGCGTTGTTCACCGGTGCTCAATTCCATCTCGAGTGAAATGACAAAAGGTTTGTTGTCGAGATGGCACGCACCACTCCTCTTTATTTTTTTATTCCTAAAGTAGCGTGATATTCCCAGGGTTGCCAAATAGCCCTTTTCACTGCCGCACTTGTTAGAATGGGACGGTGGGTTATGATACAGACTATTCTGCAACTAGATATCATTTACAGCGAGCCTTTTAACTATCTCTCTCGATTCCGGTTTCCTTCTGTCTGGAGTGTTGTCCGTTTTCGTGTTACAGGCCGCAGTCGTCGACGGCGCCACCAGTCGCAAAACCGCTGGGTGACAAGGCTCACGCCGGAACCGCACTGCCATCTGGCCGCAGCGCGTCGAAAACGGCGAGCGAGGTGACTATCAGCCTGCTTCTCGTGGCAGCCGTCGCCTTCGTGGTGGCGCTGCTGTACTGGCGCTCACGGCGACGGAGGCGGCGATACATAAACTGCGGCACTCGCGGTAAGTTCTGTGTCGGCACGCTCGAGTTCGGACTGTCATAATCGCTGCTCTGGACGAGCTAATAACTCACTAACAGAGAATATCCTCCCTTTGTTTGCGTACTAATGGAGCTTAAACGTGATGAAGTATGTCGAACAGAAACACCCTGTTCGAAACAGACAGACAACAATATTTTATTGAGTATCCATTTTTCTAGACACACCCCCTCCATCCCTCTATCCTTTTACGGTCTCACTAACCCCCCCCCCCCCTCCCGCCTTCCACTCTCCTTAACTCCATTCTTTCCCCTGAGTCCTTTTGCTTTCCCCTCCACTGCCTTCCCCACTCCTTCTCGCGTCCGCCCCCCCCCCCCCTTCTGTTTCCACACCCCCCATCCCCCCTTTTTTTGTCTTACCTGCCCTCCCCCCCATCTTATCCCCCTCATCTGTCCGCCCCCCCCCCCCCAAATATGCCTTCGTGCCTACTGTATAGTGCAGTGTTTACGTGAGTGTTCCGTGTTATGCATCCCCCCCCTTTTTAAGTGTCGCGAACAGACACCATACTGTCGCTAGGTGTATTTTCTTAACTCTTGCGAACAGAAACCAGACTGTCACACGTGTTTTTTAATTGTGCCTGTCTAATTTCTATGTGTTTTAATCACCATCACATCACGGACCCTTTGTTTTTATATTTTCATTTCGCAACTTTTCGGCATGTTCCGGTTTTAAACAGTCAACGTTTTATCGCCTGTTTTATATATCCTCATTATGTTTATAACTCTTCCATAGGCTGCAGAGCGGCATATTACGCTGCTCCCTCGGTGAGGGGGGGGGGGGGGGGATCGAAATTAAACAGTGGTGTGGGATTTGACATAAATGAATCTGAATAAATGGGTCCTACATAATAGTGTCTATGGATAAATCTTAAATACATAAACCATACAAATTAAAATCTACATAATGTAATTTTTCAACAATACAGTAATTAAATACAATAATGGGTGTGTGTGTGTATACAGATAGAAAAAAATCTCAACACCAAAAAGTAATTAATGTAGAGTAATGAAATTTCAGGAATACATTTATACAGGTAACATGTTTAAGTGATTAAATTGCAAGATCACAGGTCAATGTAAGTGCGAGATACAGCCATTGCACATGTGAAATGGAGGTACATTAACCCGGCAAGGATGTGGTGCAAAAACGGTACATCAAGGATGTAGAGTGTCATATTGACCGATTTCATTTATATTTTTTAAGTATTTATTGGCACTTTTTAACAAAACATGGAAATTAAATGTATGACTTATTAATTAAAGCATTTTCATAGAAATAAACACCATTAAGCATTACTTAATTTTTTCATAAAGTCTACAAAATAATCGTTTTAGCAGCTCTTAACATTACATACTTTTTAAAATCTACAAAATTATTTATTCTCATCAGTAATTCGGATTGTTTTCTACGTATTTACGAGATAAATCTTCTTCAAACACAAAATGAACAATAAACTTTTGATGTAAGCTGTTAATCATCTCTAAATGGCGGAATGGAACAATGTGTTTTTGACAAATGTACCTTCGCAAACATGAGGTGTCGTACGATGTCTGGCATAGGGTATATTGGTGCTAAGTTGTCCAGTTGTTTTCTTTCTTCATGTGTGGATTTATCATCAAAACAAAGACAGTTTTCAATAAAATGAAAACATTGCTGTGTCACTGTGAGCCGAAATATTTCAACGCCTCTCCTGCCTGAAGCCCAATGGTCAACGGTGTTCTGCCTCCCGGATTGGTAAAATCCAGCAGTAAACAAAAAGCCTACATAAGCCTTCAGCTCACTCATGGTCAGTTCCTTCATAAAGAGTGATTTACAACTGCTTCACAAGCTCCTTTCCTTTCTGCAAATTTGTGTATTTCAAGATGATACCAAGCATATTTTCATTGCTAAACAGACTCCAGGATTCAAGCTCTGTCTTTGCCAATATTGCCACTAAACTCACACCAGATACCTGCCTGATGATATTTTCAGAATGGGTCCAAACTTGTTGTTGAGGTGGATTTTTGCCACTGGGATCCATCTTTACCAAAATAAAATGAACTGTGTACTTGATTTTCCGATCGCTTGACTACTTCTGTAACACACCATCGTGGGCAGTACTTTGAAGCTCATTTAGTGGTATATTATCTCCTTTGTCACTGCCTTCACTTGCATCTTGCTCAGTACCACTAATGCCGCTGCACTCATTTACACAATCTTCATTTTCACTGCCATCTATCATAAGTAGTTTTCACTGTCTGATAATTCCGCCAACCAATGACGTATACGATCAGCCTCCCTTTTTTGTTGTCCATTTTGACTGAAAACACCAAAAACATTCATGAAAATAGATTAACTGAAAAATGGCGCAGAAATGCTACTTTGTGGTTGTGGGTAAACTTAGCACCAAAAGGGTAAAATATACCCTCTTACCGTTTGCACTCGTTTATCTCCTTTCATGGACAGCAGTCGACTGTGTGCGTGCACACATTAGGGACGGGAGTTCAGTAATTACAGCTACTGAGAACTTCAATAACGTGCAACTCCGCAACGAAGAACTACCAACAAAACAAAATGAGGAGGGTCAAATAGACACTACCACATCCTCACCTTGTTAATAACCGCCGTAACCGCCAGATTGTTGAATGCAAGCATGCAAACGTGCGTGCACAGTGTCATATAGGTGCTGGATGTCAGTTTCTGGGATGGAATTCCGTTCTGTTGCCCTTGGACGGTCAGTACAGGGACAGTTAACACTGGTTGTGGATGATAGAGCGATATGTGCGTGAGTGTTATCTTGTTGGAAAGCATCCCCTGGAATGGCAACACAACAGGTCGAATCACCAGACTGACGTACAAGTTTGTGGTCAAGGTGCGTGGAATAACCGTGAGTCACACATACAAATTTGTGGTCAGGCTCCATGGGATAACCACGAGTCAGGGTGCATGGGATAACCATGAGAGTGCTCCTCCTGTCATACAAAACTGCACCCCAGACCATAAACCCAGGTGTAGATCCAGTGTGCCTAGCATGCAGATAGGTTGGTTGCAGGCCCTCAGCTACCTTCCTCCTAACCGACATATGGCCATCATTGGCACCGAGGCAGAAACAGCTTTCATCAGGAAACACAGCAGACCTCCACCCTGCCCTTTAATGAACTCTCGCTTGACGCCACTGAAGTCGCAAATGGAGGTGGTTAAGGGGTCAGTGGAATGCACGCTACAGAGCTTCTGGCTTGGAGCTGTCCTTGAAGCAACATATTTGGAACAACATCATCACTTAACACTTCCGGGCTGAGAGCCGTGGTCCGTACATAGGACTCTCCCCCCGATGTTTCGCCTTCGGCTGTGGAAGGCATCCTCCGAGGACAATCGGAGGATGTCTTCTGCAGTCGAAGGCGAAACGTCAGGGGAGAGTCTTACATATGGACCACGGCACCTCAGCCCGGAAGTGTTAAGTGATGACAAAACCTGCCATGAAAGCCTTCATTCTGTGAACAATTGGAGCAGTTCATTGTGTCACTGTGGTGCCGACTGCTGTACTAGTGGCTGCTGCAGATGCAGTACGATGCACCAGAGCCATAGCTGAACACAATGTGCCGTGTGGCCATCTGGAGCCCAGCCTCCTTACAAACATACATTCTCCTGACCGTTGCTGCCAGCAATCGTGTACAATAGCTTCACTACTGTCAAGTCTCTTGCAGTATCGTGGAAGGAACCTCCAGCTTCTCATAGCCCTATTGTTTGATCTCGTACAAACTCAGTGACGTGTTGATAATGGCATGTTTGTCACCTTAAAGGTATTCTTGATCAACTCACTCGGTCCAATCTCTAAGGTAAATAACACACATTAGCGTTACAGCGTGTACTTAAGGCACACCTGATTTCCATCCTCGTAGTGTGCTACTACCGCAACTGGCGCAAAATTGAATTGACATTAGCTTTCTTACCAACTTTAAATTTTGTCACATAACTCTTTGTGCTGCGTCAGTGTGTGTGTGTGTGTGTGTGTGTGTGTGTGTGTGTGTGTGTGTGTGTGTACGCGCATCACTGTACTGGTTATTTTTTTCTCTGTGTCGAACAGTCATTCCACAAACAGATCACAAAACTGTATGACCTGATGTTTTGTGCATGGTCACTGCACCATCAAGTGAACTATGCATGTCAGTATAGGCAGATTATGAATTCGAAATTGTATTAAGGAACTACTGACTAAGAAATCAAAATCTTGCAATCTTTGTAGACTTCAAGAAATCCTGTGACTTTCTAAACAGGAGAACACTCTACAATCACAGGAAAAGAAGAAGGCTTTAGCAATACAGTAACTAAAGAAACACTGACAGAAACAAAGTCCAAAATAAAGTTCCATAGAGAAATTTCTGCACCATTTGAAGTAAAAACTGAATGTAAAGCAAAGTGAGGAATTCTATTCAACTGCATTTTGGAAAAGTCAATAATGGAATGGAATCATAAATTTCAAGAGATTATGATGTAAAAACTCGAAAATCAAACTTAATTGTCTTACCTTTGCTTATTATTTAGCAATATTATCGGAAAACATAGATACAGCAACTGAGTATATTTATCTGTCAAAAGAAATGGTGGAAAAGACTGGATTAAAAATTTCTTTCGAGAAGACAGAATTCATAACAAATATTCAAGATGCTCCACAAGTCCTTAGCACTAGATACAGTGTAATAAATGTATTGAATAAGTTTGAAGTATTGAGGTAATTAGTACAGAAAAACATTCTAGAAAAAAAGAAAATGAAAATGGAGCATAGAAAATTTAAATGGGTGATCAGTTAGCAAAGGACATTTACAATAAAAAATCACACTCAATAAATCTAAAATTTCAACGTACAGTGCTGCCTATATGCAGCGGAATGTTCAGTTATCAGCAAAAAGGGAGAAAATGAAGTATCAGAGAAAAGGGAAGGGATAGGACTATGGAAAATTCTCAAGCCAAGAAATCTCAGGAAATAATGAAGAAATAGAGATCTAAATTGAAAAATCAATCTGATGCTCTCACGGAAAGGAGAATTTCGATTTATGTCACTTGACTTGAATGCACGTGTGAAGAGTGACAAAAAGGTTGACCATTTTTCACAGAAAGCCCAGAATGCAAGTCAATTGCTTCAGGAAAGTGAAAAAAGTCTTAGCAGAAACAGTGTTCTGAAAGCAGAAATTCTAGACAGACCAACTGCTTGAAACAAAATTAGCAACTTCAGGGATTTTCAGGAGAAGATCGATAGCTATTCTAGTATGGATAGGTAAACAAAGAACACAGCAGAATAGTGAAGAAGTACTGGAAAGGCTGAAAGGAGAGAAAATCATGAGGAAGTTACTTCATTTTTTCTATTGATGACCGAAATCGAAGAAAGTATATTGTTGTGGTCTTCAGTCCGAAGACTCTTTTGATGCGGCTCTCTTCTAGTCTGCCCTGTGCCAGCTTTGAATAACTTACTGCAACCCACATCCATTTGAAGCAGCTTAATGTATTCATCTGTTGATCTTCCTCTACAGTTAACTGTCATTCCCCCCCCCCCCCTCCCCCCCCCCCCTCTCTCTCTCTCTCTCTCTCTCTCTCTCTCTCACACACACACACACACACACACACACACACACACACACACACACACACACACACACACACACACACACACACACCCTTCTTCCAACACCAAACTGATGACTCCTTTATGCCTAAGGATGTGTGCTGTCAAGTGATGCCTCCTTTTAGTCAACTTGTGCCACAAACCTATTTTTCCCCATTTTCATTCAGTGCCTTCTCATTTGTAACTTTATCTACACATCTAATCATGAGCATTCTTCTGTAACATCTCATTTCATTTCAAAAGCTTCTATTCACTCTTGTCTGAACTGCTTATCACCCACATTTTACTTCCTTAGACTGCTACACTCCATACAAATATCTTCAGAAAAAATCTACAACGATTTAAATTTATATATTATTTTTAAAAAATTCTCTTTTTTTTTTTATAACAGTATGCTCACTACTTCGGTCATCATCAGCTATTTTGCTATCCAAATACCAAAACTTATCAGCTAGTAAAGGAACGTGGTTAATACTGTTATTATTATTATTATTATTATTATTATTATATTTTACAATTTTTTCTAATTTTGCAGCTGCGTAGGGCTCAAAGACATGGAATAAATTAGATAATACTTCATATATTTTAGTAAACTTGCAGTTATGTACATTTAAATGGTGTGGAATTGGATGCATTATAGTCCATATGCTTCTAAACTGTCAGTAGTTGTTAGAATTTGTGTAAAAATGTGGAGTCAGTTGTTTTCTGTACATTTATTGGTGAGTACCAACAGATATCAAGTACAGATTATTTACATTTAATTTACATACAAAAACATTAGAAATAATTAGTATGTATACCAGATATCAAAGTAGCATTAGTCTTCTTTTCTTCTGGATTTTTGTTGTTTATATTATGAAATGCAGTTACAAAGCGATGGTTTGAAAGTGATAAAATATAAAAAGGCCAGAGCTACACATTAATGTGGGACATTTTTTGAGTAAGAAAGTTATCCCCAATGACTCTTGTTACATCAGGAAGCATGTAACACTGAATTATCCTGAAGTAATTTAAAGTGTTCTCAGATATTTGTCTAAAAGGATTCCAAATCACCCAATATGTAGCCTCATTCATACCATCACAGCCAATGAAATATGTGTTATTTGGTTTTGATTTTCTTGAACTTCCTGGTGGGATGTTTTCTTTGTTATTTGGTTTGATTTTTTAATTTTTTTTTATTACTGAGGTTCATTATTCTTTTTGGTATTCATTTTATATAAAACTTTTCCATGTAATTTTGTACACATGTAAATTAAAATAACAATATGTACAATATCAGTATGCATAACTGAATATACTAGGATCTTGCCTAACTGTGTGCATGCAAAATTCTTTGATAACTTTATAATTTCTGTTACTGCTCCGTTTTGACTGTGTCATTCAATTATGTGTCACATGTCATCATTGCAGAGCCAAATCTCCACTTCTCAAACCCAGTGTACGACCTGGAGGCAATGATGGAACAAACGTCTCTGGTGAAGCTGCAGAATGCTGCAGACGTCGAAGATGGCGATCTCGAAGACTCGGACCGAGACGCGACTTTCCAGAGGAAGTGAGCTTGTGGCAACAGGAACTTGACATGGATTGCTAATACGTGAAACAGGAGAGCATGTGGACCCATCAGGCATCAGAAATCTGTGGGACCCCACAGTCAGTGCTGTCATGAAACTTTCTGTCGTGTGTATTGCTGGCTTTCCTCACAGTCCATGAGCTGTGTGTCAGTGCATTGTGATGCCAGAGTATTAAGCATTTAGATAACTAGTGTCAGAAATGGAGCTGAAATATGGCCCAATTCGCTACATCCTAAGTTTTTGTGCAACAGACTGCCTGATGTCAGTGTGTCGATGTTACTTTGTGAAGATTCAAATTTTTTGTGTTTAAAATTTGAGGGTGCCCTCCTTAAAGGGGGCATATTTTGCACTTTCACAGGAAACTACATGTATGATTTATTAAGAAACTGGATTTATTACCAGATGTTCTACAATATTTTTCTTGTGTATGCTGAAATAATTTTCAGTTTAGTAAGATGTTGATAGTTTTGTGTAACATTTGGGTGATGCCAAATGTGAAATTTTTCACCATGACATTTAAGACCAGTTCATTTCCTACAGCTGCAGAAAGATTTTTCTTTTTCTCTATCTCTCTTCTAAATCTCTTTTTTAGATTTGTTATTGTATATGTTTCTTTTATCTTTTATGACAAAAGATCGTCATACATTGCTGATGTAATTTCTGAATTCTATAATTTTCTGTGACACAGTATTCCAACATTGTGCTGAATTTTAAGTCAATTGACATTCATTACTAACTATAACTGCTTCTTAATGGTAGATTTATTTTGACAGAAAACATGATGTGCTATTTATGGCTGTCCTTAATGTGCTTCTTTACATGATTTTTTTCCATTATTAATCATAATTTTCAGCTTGAGATTGATTGCTGGGACTCCAGTTGTGTGTAAGGCATTGCCTACAAAGAACCACCTTGTGTTACTTATCCAACCATAATATGATGATTCCTAAGCTTATGTTCAAAATGATCTATTTATTTGAAAATTCCATCATTTTACAGTAGGAGAAAAATACTTTGTTCTTTATTCCTTCAGTGCGCCTATAGTCCATCATTATCTTTACATGAGCATTTCTTCTTTTGTTTTGTGGACAACCTTGTCTTCAGATACAGTACTTGTTGATGTCCAGTGTACTTTGTTCTGCTACCGTCTCACCTTTGAATCTTCCATCACTTTCAGTGAATCTCGTTACCAGCAACCACTTCTGTACACTATCTTTGTTTGCCTGGAGTTTCCAACTTATGTCACCAGGAATGTTGTCAGTCTGCTCCTGTTAAGACAGATTGCATGGCAGAAGTTAGGCAGTCTCTTATTCCTAAATGGTGTCCATCATTTCTCAGTATCCAGCATTTCGCCACCTTCTTATGCAACGTGACACTTCCTATCCTAAGACTTTTTGACAGTTTATCATTAAAGCTTATAAAGTTGTCTCATATGTAGCCCAGGCCCATCATTTTTGGACATGCACAGGACCTGATATGATTGTGACTTGTCTCCCCATTATTGTGGTTTCATATTGTACACATCATTGCCAATTTCATTTTTTACACTCTTACAGTTTTTTCTTGTGTTTGACCTCTCCCATAGGTATTTCAGTGTTTCGATATGTCACATATCCCCCTGAATTGTTTTTTATCTTGGCCACATATTTTCTTTTTAGTTAAAAATTTTGAATTCCATTTTGTAAAAGTTTTGGCACAGTTTCCCATCTTTCTTTCCATCTGTGGTGGGAAGATTGGGAGGCCATTCACAAAATGTAGATAATTGTATACCTAGTATTATTTTGGGACATCTGATAATTAATCAGTGTTTACTTTTGCCACTGATGGTCTCCCTCTCTCTCTCTCTCTTTTATTTTTATTTTTAAGGCTCAGTTGAAGAGAATGGAATGTAGACATAACATGGTCTGAAATTATTATTAATAAATGTTGAATGGACTGGTCATCTCACAGCCCCCCAAACTGATCTTTGACAGAATCGGACAATTGCAGGCATCTACCATATTCTGAAGTGTTGTGCAACACTGAGACAAACAATGGTATTATCCTGAATAAACTCAGGCAGCATAGTCCTGCAGGATGTTTGACCACACTGTTCTGTGGTATGACCTATTGCTTGCAATCACACAATGATAGGTGTTTCCAGTATGACCATGAGAAATTGAGACTGATCAAAAATCAGTATTACTTCACACATTCTAAAAACAGAAAGCACTGCAAAATTACAAAACCAGAAATAAACACTGATTAAATATCAGTTTGCAGTTACTGATTCTACGACAAAGCCTTCTCTTTCCACATTCTTTTATATGGTCGTATAAGGTTTATACTGTTCAATACCCCTTTCCTGTCCCCATTTGTCTGTCATATCTCTTGGTATTGTAGCATTTCTGTGTTTAACTCAAAGCTTGAGAAGACACTACAATTTAATGGATGTCTTAATTTACTGATCTTTTCTGAGAATTTGCCACTCTTTGCATTACACCCTGAGAAAACATTATGTGACCTTTGAAGTCTGATTGACTTGTAGTAATTGGAGACCTATTACATAACATAAAATACAATACATATTAGTAAATGACATGGCAACAGCATTAGTCGGATATGTCATAAGGGCTGCAAGAATCACATTGACCGGCCACTTCTTGAGTAGCAATCAGATTGCTGTGATAAATTATGTGCCTTCTGTGCTAATCTAGTTAGCGATTTTTGTGCGGTGTGTGTCAACTGAAATAAGAGTGTTCTCTGTCTTTGCTTGGGTCTGAAGTTGCTAGATCATTTTCACATATGGTAGACTGCCTGTATGGCAATAGCCATTTGTTGTAAGTTGTCTTGTGTTGTGTTTTTTTCTAGTTTTTCAATGTTAATGGCACACTTTTTGCTGTAAAAGTGTATTACAAATAAATGCGTTTTCAGTACTACATCTCTACTTCTGCATCATGCCAACTTTTGCTGGGAGTTAATATCAGTGAAGGATTTATGTTTTGTATCTTTGTACATTTAACAGCTGAAATGTTGCTACCTATGCAGCAAAATAACCCATGGCAGGCAGAGCAAGCAGGACATAAAAGCAGACTAGCATTGGAAAAAGGGGCATTTGTGGCCAAGAGAAGTCTACTAGTATGAAACATAGGCCTTAATTTGAAGAAGTAACTTCTGAGAATTTTTGTTTGGAACACAGTATTGTACGGTGTGGACTGTGGGAAAACCAGAACATGAGAGAATCGAAGTACACTGGAGAATCAGCGAGGAAAGGAATATGTGGAAAACACTGACAAGAAGGAGGGACAGGGTTGTAGGACATCTGTTAAGAAATCAGAGAATAACTTCCATGATATTAGAGTGCAAAAACTGTGGAGGGAGACAGAGATTTGAATACATCCAGCAAATAATTGAGCCATAGGTTGTAAGTGCTACTTTAAGGGTAACAGGGTGGCACAGGAGAGAAATTCATGGTGGGCCACATCAAACCAGACAGGTGACTAGTGATGGAAAAAAAGGATGACTGGTATAGAAAATTCTTGAATTCAATATAGATGGTAAATAGTTCAGACACAGAATTATGTTGTATGATGTGTGGACATTGGGTTACAAACATTGGGAGAACCAAGAGGATTCAGTGTGGTGATCACTGTCTAGATTGTGCCGCAGACAAAAACTACTGGAAAAAAATTTTTTGTTTATTGAGCCTCATCTGTTTTATGAGAGCAGCTTTTCTTCCTCATACTCTAGTTCTCACATCATAGGTATTTACAGAATTATAGTAATTTTAATGTGGTGAATAGTAATAAAATTGTATTAAGAAAATGAAAACACGATTTGAAACAAGATTTAAATTTACCTACTAGCATCGGGAATAGCAGCACTGTCGAAGAGGTATGGACAATACTACTACTACTACTACTACTACTACTACTACTAATAATAATAATAATAGTAAATGTATGGTGTAGCTAAAGACCTTTGCACTGAAAAATACGTCTCTAAGCAAGTGAATGTCTAGCATTAAAATATAAATTAGAAATACTGGAAAGGGGACTCATTAGGAAAATATTAGGCACACTAAAACATTTGTGATGTTGGTAATTATGAACTAATTTGTTAAAATATAGAACATGTATCAGAAGTAATGAGAGAAATGATTAGAATTCTTTGTACATTTACACTGAATGCAAGATGGTAAATTAAACAAAGGGACCTTCAAATATTTGTGTGATAAGAAGTCACAAAATAAAAGTTGAAGAAACAGCTGACAGAGAAATGTTTAAGGAAGAAGTATTGAATTTGGAGGGATCTGAAGGCAGGAAGAGAAAAAAAAAAAAAAAAACGAGAAAAACTAATAAGGAGTTGAGAATGGTATGTGAGCTGTAGTTGGCCCATCTGAGAAGAAAATTATAATAATAATAGTCACAGTAGGACATATGGAACATGTTTCTGGGTCTTCAGAAATCAGATTTGAAGACACAGCTAGTTGTGAAGAAGAGAAATTAAGACATTGCATGAACTGGAAACTGTAGGAAGTGGGGCAGTTCTGTTAGCAAAGAAAGGTACTTGCAATGGAAGCACACATCAAATTGCTCACAAATTTTTGCTAGCATTTCACTCAACTACATATATGGATGTAACAGATTTTTCTCTAGTAGGATGGAGTTTTCAAGTGTTTCCAAGAAACAGAGGTTCGAAGCATTACGAGCTTCTCGAATACCGTTTGACAGCATCAATCATCAAGCAGCAGCATAAGCACAACTGGCTAATAGATTAGTAAGTTGTCTGTACTGCATTCATGTCTGGTCTTTTTTCCCCTTATTTTGCACTATAGCACTGTATCACTACAATGAAAGGAACAAAAAAAAAAAAAAAACAAAGAAGGGTCTAGAAAAATGTAGACACTCGGTGATAGTTAATATATTTGGAACAAAATGACACACCATTGCAATTTTGCACTGTAGCACAGTCCTTTTTTTTTCTCAACAGTTCTTGGAGTGCATTTTCCAGCAGATGATAGTGCAGCAATGAATGAAGTAAGATTGTCATTTGAGCAATGCGAGGCCATATTGAAATGGTACTGGATATACAAAAAGATGATGGAGGTACAACAGCAGTGGCTTAATGTGTGTGTAACTCAGCCACCAACACATACAACAATTTATCATGTTCAGGATGGATTTGAAGGTGGCAGTAGTGTTCTGGATGTACATAAGGAAAGGTATAGCCAACCAAAACACGTCAACAAGTCCTGCTTCCAGCACTGCTGTGTTGCAACATTTTACTAGGTCACCTCAGAAATCTGTGAAGCAGGGTGCACGTGAAAGCTGGATGAGCCTATCAAGTGTACTATGAATTCTGAAGGCTGCAAGGTGGAAAGTGCATTGCAAGATTGCTGCATGCTATGAATGAGGAGATCTGACTCAAAGGATGGAGTACTGTGAGTGATTGGAAGGCATGCTTCAAGAGGATCAGCAGTTTGCATAGATGGTTTCTGGACTGCCGAGGCACAGATAAGACTGCACAGTACTGTAACCCACCACAACTGCATTTACTGGGCTCATGAAAATCCTCATGCACACATGGACACACATGTTAATCTACTGAGTGTTAATGTGTGACAAGGTCTGTCATTGTGCAGTTTGATTGGCCCATTCTTCTTTGAAGGTACCATGGCTGGTGAGGTGTATCTTCATATGCTGCAGACATCAATTTTTACCTGCAATCTGAGAGGTGTTTGGAAATTAAAGATTTTATCCACAGCAAGATGGCACTCCACCTCACTACCACAGATATGTCAGAGCCTACTTGGATGAAAATCCATCTCAGTGATGGATATGTTGAAGAGGAGATGTTGAGTACCTACCATGGTCTCCAGCTCTTACACATCTTGACTTCTACTTATATGGGACATTGAAAAATGAAGTTTATTAACAGAAGCTAGTTACACTGAACAAGCTACGAGAAACCATCAAGATGTCTCGTGTTCTGTCACACTGGCAACACTGAGAGCTGTAGTTCAGTGGCATCAACATTGTTTGCTGATTATGTGGGTCACTTCGAACACACGAATTAACCCTTTCTCCCCTTGCAAGAACTGTAATGGTATGTTATTTTGTTCCTTTAGTATTCATCTCCCTTCTGTATTAATAACAATCACTGGTATTGTCATTTTGTTCCTTTAATATTGATCATCTCCCTTCTGTATTAATAACAATCACTGTGGTGCATACATGGCGAGGTATAGTAGAGGTAATAATTCTTTATGGAATGATCATTAATTTATTGGTACATTTTTAAATATATTGAACTGCAGTGCTACAAGATTACATGTACATCAAGTAATGTACACTGTACTTATATTGCTTTTGAAGCACAAACAGATACTATGTGTGTTCCCTGTTAATAAAATTAGCTGGGGGTTGCCTTCCTTCCTACCTGCTGTGTTGCAGACTGCTTCATTTTGATACCAGATGAAGTCGAATTTTAAGTTGACAGTTCCTAATGGCTCATGATGCTCATTCATTTCTGTGCACAGCAATGACACTTAGTGGGTTTTTGAAATGTGGCTATTAACAGAACTCCCACTGTCCATCAAAGAATCATCATATAAGTGTTTGGTGGAATATCGGGAAAAATAAGTAAATAAAGAGATTGGAATGCAGTATTGGCAGAGTTATTTTCCTCCACATTATCTGGTTGTGCTAATGCCACTGCCTGATGGCTGGCCTACTCTTATGATGTGTGGATTGTAAAACTCTGTGTCTTGATTCCTTAGAGAACTATAGCAGCATTTGTTACATCTAAGTATGTGATACGATTGTTCAAATGTAGAACTAAAACTGCTGCCCTTTTGAAGGAGTGCATATGAAACAAGGATAGGCATTGTAGTTATCTTAGCAGATGCAACATTGTATCCCTTTAATACTGGAGATATTATTCAGTTCACTGAAACAGTGCAGGAGATCATTCCAGATTCAGGTTCCTGCTATGAGAATGTGTGTAGGTAAGGTGGCTGAGTTATGGGAAAGGGATTTTGCCCAAATGGGAATTTATGTTTTTGCTTTGCTGTTTAAGTGAGAGTGTTAAGATCATGGATAGATATGAGGTCTGTGAAAGCTGGTAAGATAGTAAAGTACCAAAAGTCAAACTTCAAAGCATTGTATGAAGGTTTTCTTCACCAGGTCAGTGTAATAAACAAGGGCGACGTACATCTAACAGTACTGATATGACATTTGTCTTAGTTGATGTAGAGACATTGCAAAAAACTCATATAAACTGGATAGCCAAATCTGGGTTTGAACAACTTGCCTCGCAGATCTGGGTTCCATGCCATAACCACTGGACCACTTTGCTCTGTGCAAATGTCATATGGCCTCCAGGGTTTGTGACTTTGGGCTAGTGTTCATAGCTCTCTCTCTTCTTCTCTGTATTTGTTTAGTTGAACATGACTGTCTGTGACACCAAGAAATAAAGCAAGTCAATTACTTTCTTCCAGCTTGTACTCCATTACTTCCATGATGCAATAGATGCATCTCATTCTTTGCTGCCCTTTTCTTGTTGTGCCTTCAATATTCCCCAGCTTTAATGTCTTCTCCAGAGAAGGCTAGTTTTTGTTTCAGTATAAGACCTTCCAAGGAGCAATCTGATTTTATTTGCTGTAATAACTGACCTTTTTCTACTCCCCCCCTCTCTCCCATTCCGAGGAGTTTCTTCCAACAGCTCAATTCAGATGTGTCCGTTTTACAGTGTTCAGCCTTTCTTATCGCACATTTCACTACTGTACATCACAACGAGAAAGATCATAAATCTATACAGATTTTTGTTGTTAAATTTATATCTCTACTCCTTACAACATTTTCGGATTTTATATATTACATTAATACCAGGTAGCTAGCATCTCTTCATTTTGTGGCTGCAGTTACAAGAAGCAGACGTAGTTTCATTTTCTTGACAGTGTTAGACCAGACTTGGCATTTCCTTCTTTCACCTTCTGTAGGAGGTCTTTAACTCTTCTTCACTTTCTGCCATAAGCACGGTATCGTCTGTGTATCTAAGGTTATTTATATCTATTCCAGCTGCTTTATTTCTGATTTCTTCTTCATTTAAACCATAGATTCTTGATAATTAGCTCTGAGTACATATTGAATAAATAAGGTGAGAGTATGCAGCCTTACTGTACACCTTTCTGAATCTTGACTCATTTAGTTGTTCTGTACGTAGTTCCTGTCATCGCTTCTTGGCCAGAGAATGAGTTCCATATGAAGTAAATTGGGTGATCTGGTACTCCCTTGTTTTCAGTATTTCCCATGGCTGCAAAAAACTAACAGGAATTCTTTACAGACGAATGGAAAAACTAGTAGAAGCCGACCTTGGGGAAAATCAGTTTGGATTCCACAGAAAATTTGGAACACGTGAGGAAATACTGATCCTACGACTTATCTTAGAAAACAGATTAAGGAAAGCAGACCTACGTTTCTAGCATTTGTAGACTTAGAGAAAGCTTTTGACAGTATTGACTTGAATACTCTCTTTCAAATTCTGAAGGTGGCAGGGGTAAAATACAGGGAGCGAAAGGCTATTTACAATTTGTACAGAAACCAGATGGCAGTTATAAGACTCGGGGGCATGAAAGGGAAGCAGTGGTTGGGAAGGGAGTGAGGCAGGGTTGTAGCCTATCACCAATGTTATTCAATCTGTATATTGAGCAAGCGGTAAAGGAAACGAAAGAAAAATTTGGAGTAGGAATTAAAATCCATGGAGAAGAAATAAAAACTTTGAGGTTGGCCGATGACATTGTAATTCTGTCAGAGACAGCAAAGCACCTGGAAGAGCAGCTGAACAGAATGGACAGTATCTTGAAAGAAGAATTTAAGATGAACATCAACAAAAGCAAAACGAGGATAATGGAATGTAGTCAGATTAAATCGGGTGATGCTGAGGGAGTTAGATTAGGCAATGAGACACTTAAAGTAGTAAATGAATTTTGCTATTTGGGGAGCAAAATAACTGATGATGGTCGAAGTAGAGAGGGTATAAAATGTAGACTGGCAATGACAAAGAAAACGTTTCTGAAGAAGAGAAATTTGTTAACATCGAGTATAGATTTAAGTGTCAGGAAGTCATTTTGGAAAGTATTTGTATGGAGTGTAGCCATGTATGGAAGTGAAACGTGGACGATAAATAGTTTGGACAAGAAGAGAATAGAAGCTTTCGAAATGTGGTGCTACAGAGGAATGCTGAAGATTAGATGGGTAGATCACATAACTAATGAGGAGGTATTGAATAGGATTGGTGAGAAGAGGAGTTTGTGGCACAACCTGACTAGAAGAAGGGATCAGTTAGCAGGAAATATTCTGAGGCATCAAGGGATCACCAATTTAGTGTTGGAGGGCAGCGTGGAGTGTAAAAATCATACAGGGAGACCAAGAGATGAATACACTAAACAGATTCAGAAGGATGTAGGTTGCAGTAGGTACTGGGAGATGAAGAAGCTTGCACAGGATAGAGTAGCATGGAGAGCTGCATCATAACAGTCTCTGGACTGAAAACCACAACAACAACCCATAATGTATTGTTGGCGACATGCCAAAGGCTTTAGTATAACCAGTAAAGCAGAGACACACCTTTCTGGAATATTCTTGCTTTCTCCATAATCCACCTGATATTGGTGGTGTAATCTCTAGCACTTCTTCCTTTATGAAATTCAGTTTGTTCTTGAGGTAGCTCTCAGTCGGTGTACTGCCAAAATATATTTTGTTAGATTTTAAGCATGACTTTGCTAGCATGTGAGATAAGTGTGATTGTTTGGTGATCTGAACACTCTTTATACCTACCCTTCCTTGGAATTGGGGTGAATATTGCACTTTTCCAACCTTTTGGCCAGTATTGAGTTCCCCATATTTTTTTGCAATATTGGAAGTAACAGTTTCACTGTGTTCTTTCCAGTGACTTTGAACATTTATGCTGGAAGTACATCATGCCTTTTTGTTAGCAATATTTTCTAGGGCCCATTTAACTACACTCTCCAAAATGTCTGGCTCTGGTACTAAATCCACATTATTTTTATCGTCGTCAGTATGCTGGCCTTTCTTATACAGGTCTTATACATAGTCTACCAATTTTTCCTTAATGCCTTCTGCTTTTCTGAGATTTCACCATGTCTGTCTTTTACTATTCCAATTTTCCCCTGGAATTATCCTTTGATGTCCCTAATTTTGTGATAAAGATTCCTCACCTTACCCATTCTTTTCATAGCAAAAGCAATAAATCTATTTTTTAGTAGTAGATGATTTGGTCTGTGTGGCTGTGTAGAACTGAAGCATATAAGATGTGATGTCACAGAAGGATGCAGAAAGTTATGAGAGGTGATAAGATAATGCAGAACAGATAACAAAATATACAGGTGAATAAAACAAACTAACAAGAAGAAGTCAGCATGTGAAGGAATAACTTCTGTGGTACTAGAAGTAGTCGTAGAGGGTAAAAATTTTATAGGGTGACAGAGATTCAAATATATCCAACAAATAACAGAGGACATTGGATGTAAGAGCTACTCTTTTTATCTTCTCATATGGGCTGACTTAGGACCATTTGCCAATTTCAGTTCCTTATTCGTTTTTGATTTCTTATCCTCCTCCCCCCATGAACCATGGACCTTGCCGTTGGTGGGGAGGCTTGCGTGCCTCAGCGATACAGATAGCCGTACCGTAGGTGCAACCACAACGGAAGGGTATCTGTTGAGAGGCCAGACATACGTGTGGTTCCTGAAGAGGGGCAGCAGCCTTTTCAGTAGTTGCAAGGGCAACAGTCTGGATGATTGACTGATCTGGCCTTGTAACAATAACCAAAACGGCCTTGCTGTGCTGGTACTGCGAACGGCTGAAAGCAAGGGGAAACTACAGCCATAATTTTTCCCGAGGGCATGCAGCTTTACTGTATGATTAAATGATGATGGCGTCCTCTTGGGTAAAATATTCCGGAGGTAAGATAGTCCCCCATTCGGATCTCCGGGCGGGGACTACTCAAGAGGATGTCGTTATCAGGAGAAAGAAAACTGGCGTTCTACGGATCGGAGCGTGGAATGTCAGATCCCTTAATCGGGCAGGTAGGTTAGAAAATTTAAAAAGGGAAATGGATAGGTTGAAGTTAGATATATTGGGAATTAGTGAAGTTCGGTGGCAGGAGGAACAAGACTTCCGGTCAGGTGACTACAGGGTTATAAACACAAAATCAAATAGGGGTAATGCAGGAGTAGGTTTAATAATGAATAGGAAAATAGGAATGCGGGTAAGCTACTACAAACAGCATAGTGAACGCATTATTGTGGCCAAGATAGACACGAAGCCCACACCTACTACAGTAGTACAAGTTTATATGCCAACTAGCTCTGCAGATGACGAAGAAATTGAAGAAATGTATGATGAAATAAAAGAAATTATTCAGATTGTGATGGGAGACGAAAATTTAATAGTCATGGGCGACTGGAATTCGGGTGTAGGAAAAGGGAGAGAAGGAAACATAGTAGGTGAATATGGATTGGGGAACAGAAATGAAAGAGGAAGCCGCCTTGTAGAATTTTGCACAGAGCACAACATAATCATAACTAACACTTGGTTTAAGAATCATGAAAGAAGGTTGTATACATGGAAGAACCCTGGAGATACTAAAAGGTATCAGATAGATTATATAATGGTAAGACAGAGATTTAGGAACCAGGTTTTAAATTGTAAGACATTTCCAGGGGCAGATGTGGACTCTGACCACAATCTATTGGTTATGACCTGTAGATTAAAACTGAAGAAACTGCAAAAAGGTGGGAATTTAAGGAGATGGGACCTGGATAAACTAAAAGAACCAGAGGTTGTACAGAGATTCAGGGAGAGCATAAGGGAGCAATTGACAGGAATGGGGGAAATAAATACAGTAGAAGAAGAATGGGTAGCTTTGAGGGATGAAGTAGTGAAGGCAGCAGAGGATCAAGTAGGTAAAAAGATGAGGGCTAGTAGAAATCCTTGGGTAACAGAAGAAATATTGAATTTAATTGATGAAAGGAGAAAATATAAAAATGCAGTAAGTGAAACAGGCAAAAAGGAATACAAACGTCTCAAAAATGAGATCGACAGGAAGTGCAAAATGGCTAAGCAGGGATGGCTAGAGGACAAATGTAAGGATGTAGAGGCCTATCTCACTAGGGGTAAGATAGATACTGCCTACAGGAAAATTAAAGAGACCTTTGGAGATAAGAGAACGACTTGTATGAATATCAAGAGCTCAGATGGAAACCCAGTTCTAAGCAAAGAAGGGAAAGCAGAAAGGTGGAAGGAGTATATAGAGGGTCTATACAAGGGCGATGTACTTGAGGACAATATTAGGGAAATGGAAGAGGATGTAGATGAAGATGAAATGGGAGATACAATACTGCGTGAAGAGTTTGACAGAGCACTGAAAGACCTGAGTCGAAACAAGGCCCCCGGAGTAGACAATATTCCATTGGAACTACTGACAGCCGTGGGAGAGCCAGTCCTGACAAAACTCTACCATCTGGTGAGCAAGATGTATGAAACAGGCGAAATACCCTCAGACTTCAAGAAAAATATAATAATTCCAATCCCAAAGAAAGCAGGTGTTGACAGATGTGAAAATTACCGAACTATCAGCTTAATAAGTCACAGCTGCAAAATACTAACACGAATTCTTTACAGACGAATGGAAAAACTAGTAGAAGCCAACCTCGGGGAAGATCAGTTTGGATTCCGTAGAAACACTGGAACACGTGAGGCAATACTGACCTTACGACTTATCTTAGAAGAAAGATTAAGGAAAGGCAAACCTACGTTTCTAGCATTTGTAGACTTAGAGAAAGCTTTTGACAATGTTGACTGGAAAACTCTCTTTCAAATTCTAAAGATGGCAGGGGTAAAATACAGGGAGCGAAAGGCTACTTACAATTTGTACAGAAACCAGATGGCAGTTATAAGAGTCGAGGGACATGAAAGGGAAGCAGTGGTTGGGAAGGGAGTAAGACAGGGTTGTAGCCTCTCCCCGATGTTGTTCAATCTGTATATTGAGCAAGCAGTAAAGGAAACAAAAGAAAAATTCGGGGTAGGTATTAAAATTCATGGAGAAGAAATAAAAACTTTGAGGTTTGCCGATGACATTGTAATTCTGTCAGAGACAGCAAAGGACTTGGAAGAGCAGATGAACGGAATGGACAGTGTCTTGAAAGGAGGATATAAGATGAACATCAACAAAAGCAAAACAAGGATAATGGAATGTAGTCTAATTAAGTCGGGTGTTGCTGAGGGAATTAGATTAGGAAATGAGGCACTTAAAGTAGTAAAGGAGTTTTGCTATTTGGGGAGGAAAATAACTGATGATGGTCGAAGTAGAGAGGATATAAAATGTAGGCTGGCGATGGCAAGGAAAGCGTTTCTGAAGAAGAGAAATTTGTTAACATCCAGTATTGATTTAAGTGTCAGGAAGTCATTTCTGAAAGTATTCGTATGGAGTGTAGCCATGTATGGAAGTGAAACATGGACGATAAATAGTTTGGACAAGAAGAGAATAGAAGCTTTTGAAATGTGGTGCTACAGAAGAATGCTGAAGATTAGATGGGTAGATCACATAACTAATGAGGAGGTATTGAATAGGATTGGGGAGGAGAGAAGTTTGTGGCACAACTTGACCAGAAGAAGGGATCGGTTGGTAGGACATGTTCTGAGGCATAAAGGGATCACCAATTTAGTATTGGAGGGCAGCGTGGAGGGTAAAAATCGTAGAGGGAGACCAAGAGATGAATACACTAAGCAGATTCAGAAGGATGTAGGTTGCAGTAGGTACTGGGAGATGAAAAAGCTTGCACAGGATAGAGTAGCACGGAGAGCTGCATCAAATCAGTCCCAGGACTGAAGACCACAACAACAACAACATCCTCCAGTACTCTTTCATATGTTCACTTATGTTTTTTTTCCTGTCTTCTGACCGCTTCAGGCAAGTTTTTTTCACTCATCTACTCACGAATCCTTCCTAACTCAACATTTTCCCCCAAATATTTCTCTGTCAGTTTTTTTAACTTTCACAATATTTTTTGGCTAAATCCATTTTTACTTTGTGGATCTTTTTCTTGATTTCTGATCCCACAAAAAATTACAGTTCTTTTTGGTTAATGTGCTGCCTTGCATTCAATATACATGTACAATCTGTCTTCCTTTTCTCATTACTTCTGAATTTGACTTTTTTTCTTGAACTTAAAATCAAACAATGGGAAGTTCAGATTGGAATATCAAAAATTATGGAAAGGTCAGATTGCTACTCACTGTAAAAAGTTTGTTGTGCTTGTGTGCAAATCAGCATGTCATCTTTACAGTGGATAGCAATCCATTCTTCCAATAATTATTTCTTAAAGATAAGTTACCGCATAATATTATTCCATATGATATAATTGATCAAAAATACGCAAAATATCTCAGCTTACTCATTCGTTTCTCCCCAAGATTTGCAATTGTTCGAAGTGCAAATGTGACTGAACTATTTGAGAATTCAGTGTTTCGCAGTAGTAATAGTGAATAAAAAGTTCTCAAGTTTCCAACCACTTCCGGTGATGAATATTACATGAGCTTTAGGCCAAGAAGTCATTGACCACTGTCTGTATCACTTGAAAATGGCCAATGTAATTTTAATCGTTTGATGTGGCAGGCAACGCAAGAACTTTTTATTCAGTGGCTGAACTAAGTTGTTTTTGGATTTCCAACAAATTTTTTTTCACATATTGAATTCTCCTCATCAATATGGACATCTAAAAATTTTGAAATTTCCACCCTGTTAACTTTTCTCCTCACCATGTGTTACACTTTACAATACAGGGAACTACAAGTCCAGCTGCAATGTCATGTATCCATCGTGGACTACTTACAAGATAAGGGCACAGCTACAAGGCTGTGGAGTACATTTAAATGAAAACATGGAGAAAGTAAATATTTACATTAGTTGTCAATTGGTAGCCAGAAGGCTGGAATGCGCCTATCAGCATACACTAAGTCTGATCCATGAATGATGGCGGTACACGCATGTGGAGACTGGGACGTTGATTGCATTGTTGACAACTGCAAGCAACAGTTTCTGTACATGCATGCATGCACTTCACACTTGAAGAAAGCGTGTTGTTGTTGTGGTCATCAGTCCAGAGACTGGTTTGATGCAGCTCTCCATGCTACTCTATCGTGTGCAAGCTTCTTCATCTCCCAGTACGTACTGCAACCTACATCCTCCTGAATCTGTTTGATGTATTCATCTCTTGGTCTCCCTCTACGAGTTTTACCCTCCACACTGCCCTGCAATACAACAATAATATTGGAGGAAGAAAGCATACATCCTGCATATTAAGCCTCTCACTTGCTTATGCAGAATTTATCACTTACCACCACAATCAGCGATGTCAACTCACAACAACTGGAATCGAAATTCACTAAACAACTCGACATGATCATGTTTAATGCTTGTATTAGCAACAGCAGTCAAACCAGAGTGCTCAGAACATGCTGAACACTCATTGGCTATTGGAGAATGCGTGACGTAGGTGTGCAGAACAAGCCTAAACTCGACTGCCATCGTTTGTGATTCCAACTATAGTGGCAGCTGTATGCTGCAAGCACAGGCATTGTCGACTGCACAAAGCACTGTGCCTGACAGTTTTTGGACGTGAAAATTTCATCAGTTTCAACAGAAAACTTATCACTGGCCCTAATTATAATTAAGAACAAGTTTTTTTTTTTTTAACTTGTATAGACAAACCGCAGTCTACAGAATATGTGAATTTCAATATTTTTACAGATTAAAGATTTAAAAAAACTGCAATATAGTACGAAACATTGGACATATCCTTTAGCCGAGCCAATAATCAACAGAAAAGAAGGTTTTCAGTGAGTTCCTGTGACACAGTACAAGTATTATGGGGATTGTGTTGTCTTCTGCGAATATGTAAAGACATGTTTTGATGAGACGTGTTTTGCTTTATTTAAAAACTTCAGCAATGGTCACTGCAACACTTGTGGTTTGGTTTGCACATTGGTTAAATGAGATCACTACAGTTTTCATGGTCAAAATTACTTTTTTAGACATATCTTCATTATCTGTCATAGTGGCTAGTGTGAACCAGCCACAGTCATAACAATAAATAAAACATACTCAGGCTGCAGTTATAGCGTTGCATGATCGATTTGGAGACCTCACATTTCATCCTCAGATACATCTGTGCACACAGTATAAACTTTTTTAAAGATTACATATTTCAGTGCATATACACAATGTAACATATATTTTCTTGCAAAGTACACATTGTAAGCTAATTAGTCTGTCTTATGGTTAGATTAGAGGTCTGTGTTAAATTCAAATCCTTCTCAATTTCTTTTTGATTGATAGTATCGTTTCAAGTAGTAAATTGAAAGGCAATTTTTCTTCTCTTCATCAGACTATTGCAAATTACAAGAAGGAGATTGAGAGGAAGGAGGAGTTACAAAGTAATAGAGGACATTATGGAGAATGGAGATTACGCGGACCTAAAGAGAATGGCAGATGACAGGAGACCTGTACAGAACACTGGTGATGGCACCAGAAGTAGGCCTATCCACTTTTTCCCTTGTTCTTGTTTTTAGGAATTTCTTGAGCATATAAATTCTTGGTCACATAAAATTAATTCTGCTTGAAATTCGTTACATATATACAGAATTTTTAGCAATTTCTACCTTTTATTCTCCTGGGACTTAAGTTTTTTTTTAGATTTCGTTTCTAACTGCCTGTGCCTTAAAGTTTTCTTGACAGTATCACTTAGGATGGCAAAGTCAAATAGTGCGTAAATTACACCAACAGAACTGCAAAAATGTGCCCCACCGCCATGTCAGAATTTATTTCGAAACTACGGTAGGTACTTTCAGGCCTTTAAAATTGTACAAATGTACCTTGTAAAGTAGAATAATTTCCTGTAATCGAACATATGTTTATCTATTCTCTGTTCTAAAATGTATGCGGCCTAGGAACCTTGACATATGAGTAACAAAATTTATCCACCCTCACAAGTCACAATTACACTATGTGTATCCAGACACCGGCCCGAAAGTGACTTTCAAGTTCGTGTCGCTCTCCATCTGTAATGCTTGAATTAAATATGGTGCTGACCCACCCTTGGCATTGATGACAGCTTCCACTCTCGCAGGCATACGTTCAATCAGGTGCTGGAAGGTTTCTTGGGGAATGGCAGCCCATTCTTCACGGAGTGTTGCACTGAGGAGAGCTATCGATGTCGGTTGGTGAGGCCTGGCATGAAGTCGGCATTCCAAAACATCCCATAGGTGTTCTGTAGGATTCAGGTCAGGACTCTGTGCAGGTCCGTCCATTACAGGAATGTTATTTGTAACCACTCTGCCACAGGCGGTGCATTATGAACAGGTGCTCGATCGTGTTGAAAGATGGAATCATCATTCACCAGTTGCTCTTCAACCATGGGAAGCAAGAAGGTGCTTAAAACATCAATCTAGCCATGCGCTGGTATAGTGCCACGTAAAACAACAAGGGGTGCAAGCCCCCTCTATGAAAAAGGCGACCACAACCGCCTCCAAATTTTACTATTGGCACCACACACGCTGGCACATGACGTTCACCGGGCACGCACCATACCCACACCCTGCCATCGGATCGCCACATTGTGTACCATGATAAGTCACTCCACAGAAGGTTTTTCCTCTGTTTAATCGTCCAATGTTTACGCACCTTACACCAAGAGAGGCTTCATTTGCCGTTTACCAGCGTGATGTGTGGCTTATGAGCAGCAGCTCGACCATGAAATCCAAGTTTTCTCACCTCCCACCTAACTGTCATAGTACTTGCAGTGGATCCTGATGCAGTTTGGAATTCCTGTGTGATGGTCTGGATAGATGTCTGCCTCTTACAAATTACGACCCTCTTCAACTGTCGGCGGTCTCTGTCAGTCAACAAATGAGGTCGGCCCTGCTTGTATGCTTTTGTGCTGTACGTGTCCCTTCACGTTTCCGCTGTATCACGTCGGAAACAGTGGACATAGGGATGTTCAGGAGTGTGGAAATCTCGCGTACATACGTATGACAAGTGACATCCAATCATGTGACCACGTTCGTGAGTTCCACAGAGCTCCCCATTCTGCTCTCTCACGATGTCTAATGACTACTGAGGTCGCTGATATGGAGTACCTGGCAGTAGGTGGCAGCACAATGCACCTAATATGAAAAATGTATGTTTTTGGGCGTGTCCAGATACTTTTGATCACATAGTGTATGTTCTTTGAGCTAAGACGTTCACTCAGCCGGTGCGGTGAAGTTCGTGAGAGCCCTCAGTAGATAATCTCGAATTGATGGTAGCGCCCTAGAAAGAAGGGTTCCCTACAAAGTGGTCTGTGTAAACGTGTCCCTGTCTCCCCTACTCCTTCTACGCTGAGGTGACAAAAGTCATGGGATACCTCCTAAACTCTCGTCTGACCTCGTTTTGCCCGGTGTACCGTAGCAGCTCGACGTGACATGGACTCGACAAGCGACTGGCAGGCCTCTGTGCTGTTGGTGCATCATTTTGTGCATGAACTAACCTTTCGACTGTGTTGCATAAATGTTTGATGAAGTTCACGTTGTACGATCTGGATGGCCAAATTGTGGAGAATGTTCTTCAAACCAGTCGCAAACAGTTGTGGCCCAGTGACATGGCGATATATTATCCATAAAAATCCCATCGTTGGTTGGGAACATGAAGTCCATGAATGATCACACATGGTCTCCAAGTAGACGAGGATAACCATGTACAGTCAGTGATTGGTTCAGTTGGACAAGAGGACCCAGTCCATTCAGTTTAAACATAGCTCACAGCATTATGGAGCCACCACCAGCTTGCACAGTGCCTTGTTGACAACTTGGGCCCATGGCATCATGGGGTCTGCACCATCCTCGAACACTACAATGAGCTCTTACCAGCTGAAATTGGCACTCATCTGACCAGGCCACGGTTGTCCAGTCGTCTAGGGTCCAACCAATATGGTCAGGAGCCGAGGAGAGGCGCTGTAGGCGATATCGTGCTGTTAGCAATGGCACTCGCTTGGGTTGTCTGCTGCTATAGCCCGTTAACGCCAATGGTTATTTCACGTAGCGACGCTTATGTTTTAGCCCTGACAACTCTAAGCGAACGCCGATGCTCTTGGTCGCGAAGTGCAGGCCGTCGGCCAGTGGCAAGAGCTAATACCTGAAATTTGTTATTATCGGCACACTCACGATACTGTGGATCTCCGAATATTCAGTTCCCTACGGATTCCTGAAATGGAAAGTCGCGTGCGTCCATCTCCAACTACCATTCCGCGTTCAAAGCCCGTTAATTCCCGTTGTGCGGACATAATCACGTCGGAAACATTTTCACGTGAATCACGCGAGTACACGTGGCAGCTCCACCAATGCACTGCCCTTCTATACCTCGATTACGCAATACTATACAGGGTGTTACAAAAAGGTACGGCCAAACTTACAGGAAACATTCCTCACACACAAAGAAAGAAAGTATGTTATGTGAAGATGTGTCCGGAAACGCTTACTTTCCATGTTAGAGCTCATTTTATTACTTCTCTTCAAATCACATTAATCATGGAATGGAAACACACAGCAACAGAACGAACCAGCGTGACTTCAAACACTTTGTTACAGGAAATGTTCAAAATGTCCTCCGTTAGCGAGGATACATGTATCCACCCTCCGTCGCATGGAATCCCTGATGCGCTGATGCAGCCCTGGAGAATGGCGTAATGTATCTCAGCCGTCCACAAGACGAGCACGAAGAGTCTCTACATTTGGTACCGGGGTTGCGTAGACAAGAGCTTTCAAATGCCCCCATAAATGAAAGTCAGGAGGGTTGAGGTTAGGAGAGCGTGGAGGCCATGGAATTGGTCCGCCTCTACCAATCCATCGGTCACCGAATCTGTTGTTGAGAAGCGTACGAACACTTCGACTGAAATGTGCAGGAGCTCCATCGCGCATGAACCACATGTTGTGTCGTACTTGTAAAGACACATTTTCTAGCAGCACAGGTAGAGTATCCCGTATGAAATCATGATAACGTGCTCCATTGAGAATAGGTGGAAGAACATGGGGCCCAATCAAGACATCACCAACAATGCCTGCCCAAACGTTCACAGAAAATCTGTGTTGATGACGTGATTGCACAATTGTGTGCGGATTCTCGTCAGCCCAGACATGTTGATTGTGAAAATTTACAATTTGATCAGTACATACTGACGAAACTAAAATGAGCTCTAACATGGCAATGAAGCGTTTCCGGACACATGTCCACATAACATCTTTTCTTTATTTGTGTGTGAGGAATGTTTCCTGAAAGTTTGGCCGTACCTTTCTGTAACACCCTGTATACTAAATAAGCGAAATGTATACCTATTCAAAAAAGCAGATAAAAATTCACTTGACCTCTTCCTGACAGACAATCTCCACTCATTCCAAGTTAATAATATAAGTGTAGACCAGATGTGACTTAAATTCAAAGAAAGAGTATCGGCAGCAATTGAGAGATTTATGCCAAATAAATTAACAAACGACGGAGCTGATCCTCCTTGGTACACAAAACGGGTTAGAACACTGTTACAGGAACAACGAAACAAACATGCCTAACTTAAACGCACACAAAATCCCCAAGATTGGCGATCTTTTACAGAAGCTCGAAATTTATCGCGGGCTTCAATGCGAGATGCTTGCAACAGTTTCCACAACGAAACTTTGTCTCGAAACCTAGCAGAAAGTCCAAAGAGATTCTGGTCGTATGTGAAGTATGTTAGCGGCAAGAAACAATTAATCTCTTCTCTGCGCGATAGCCATAGAGATACCATCGAAGACAGAGCTGCCAAAGCAGAGTTACTAAACACAGCATTCCGAAATTCCGTTAGAAAAGAAGACGAAGTAAATATTCCAGAATTCGAATCGAGAACATCTACATCTACATTTATACTCCGCAAGCCACCCAACGGTGTGTGGCGGAGGGCACTTTACGTGCCACTGTCATTACCTCCCTTTCCTGTTCCAGTCGCGTATGGTTCGGGGGAAGAACGACTGTCTGAAAGCCTCCGTGCGTGCTCTGATCTCTCTAATTTTACATTCGTGATCTCCTCGGGAGGTATAAGTAGGGGGAAGCAATATATTCGATACCTCATCCATAAACGCACCCTCTCGAAACCTGGACAGCAAGCTACACCGCGATGCAGAGCGCCTCTCTTGCAGAGTCTGCCACTTGAGTTTATTAAACATCTCCGTAACGCTATCACGGTTACCAAATAACCCTGTGACGAAACGCGCCGCTCTTCTTTGGATCATCTCTATCTCCTCCGTCAGACCTATCTGATACGGATCCCACACTGATGAGCAATACTCAAGTATAGGTCGAACGAGTGTTTTGTAAGCTACCTCCTTTGTTGATGGACTACATTTTCTAAGCACTCTCCCAATGAATCTCAACCTGGTACCCGCCTTACCAACAATTAATTTTATATGATTATTCCACTTCAAATCGTTCCGCACGCATACTCCCAGATATTTTACAGAAGTAACTGCTACCAGTGTTTGTTCCGCTATCATATAATCATACAATAAAGGATCCTTCTTTCTATGTATTCGCAATACATTACATTTGTCTATGTTAAGGGTCAGTTGCCACTCCCTGCACCAAGTGCCTATCCGCTGCAGATCTTCCTGCATTTCGCTACAATTTTCTAATGCTGCAACTTCTCTGTATACTACAGCATCATCCGCGAAAAGCCGCATGGAACTTCCGACACTATCTACTAGGTTATTTATATATATTGTGAAAATCAATGGTCCCATAACACTCCCCTGTGGCACGCCAGAGGTTACTTTAACGTCTGTAGACGTCTCTCCATTGATAACAACATGCTGTGTTCTGTTTGCTAAAAACTCTTCAATCCAGCCACACAGCTGGTCTGATATTCCGTAGGCTCTTACTTTGTTTATCAGACGACAGTGCGGAACTGTATCGAACGCCTTCCGGAAGTCAAGAAAAATAGCATCTACCTGGGAGCCTGTATTTAATATTTTCTGGGTCTCATGAACAAATAAAGCGAGTTGGGTCTCACACGATCGCTGTTTCCGGAATCCATGTTGATTCCTACATAGTAGATTCTGGGTTTTCAAAAACGACATGATACTCGAGCAAAAAACATGTTCTAAAATTCTACAACAGATCTACGTCAGAGATATAGGTCTATAGTTTTGCGCATCTGCTCGACGACCCTTCTTGAAGACTGGGACTATCTGTGCTCTTTTCCAATCATTTGGAACCCTCCGTTCCTCTAGAGACTTGCGGTACACGGCTGTTAGAAGGAGGGCAAGTTCTTTCGCGTACTCTGTGTAGAATCGAATTGGTATCCCGTCAGGTCCAGTGGACTTTCCTCTATTGAGTGATTCCAGTTGCTTTTCTATTCCTTGGACACTTATTTCGATGTCAGCCATTTTTTCGTTTGTGCGAGGATTTAGAGAAGGAACTGCAGTGCGGTCTTCCTCTGTGAAACAGCTTTGGAAAAAGGTGTTTAGTATTTCAGCTTTACGAGTGTCATCCTCTGTTTCAATGCCATCATCATCCCGTAGTGTCTGGATATGCTGTTTCGAGCCACTTACTGATTTAACGTAAGACCAGAACTTCCTAGGATTTTCTGTCAAGTCGGTAACTGCTAACATGAGTAACGTAGAAGTAAATATCCTCCGAGTAGTGAAGCAACTTAATCACTTAATAAAAGCAAGTCTTCTGGTCCAGACTGTATACCAATTAGGTTCCTTTCAGAGTATGCTGAAGCAGTAGCTCCATACTTAACAGTCATATACAACCGTTCGCTCGACAAAAAATCCCTACCTAAAGACTGGAAAGTGGCACAGGTCACACCAATATTCCAGAAAGATGGTTGGAGTATTCCACCAAATTACAGGCCCATATCATTAACGTCGATATGTAGCAAGATTTTGGAACAGATATATTGTTCGAACATTATGAATTACCTCGAATAAAACGGCCTATTGACACACAGTCTACATGGGTTTAGAAAACATCGTTCCTCGAAACGCAACCAGCTCTTTATTCACATGAAGTGTTGAGTGCTATTGACAAAGGATTTCAGAAGGGACTGGATTTGTGATTTCCTATCACAGATGTCACAGTTCGTAGTAACTGACGGAAAGTCATCGAGTAAAACAGATGTGATTTCTGGCGTTCCCCGAGGTAGTGTTATTGGCCCTTTGCTTTTCCTTATCTGTATAACCGATTTGGGAGACAATCTGAGCAGCCGTCTTCGGTTGTTTGCAGATGACGCTGTCGTTTATCGACTAATGAAGTCGTGAGAAGATCAAAACAAACTCCAAAACGATTTAGAAAAGATATCTGAATGGTGCGAAAAGTTGCCGTTGACCCTAAATAACGAGAAGTGTGATGTCATCCACATGAGTGCTAAAAGGAACTCGTTAAACTTCGGTTACATGATAAATCAGTCTACTCTAAAAGTCGTAAATTCAACTAAATACAGGGTGTTTAAAAAATGACCGGTATATTTGAAACGGCAATAAAAACTAAACGAGGAGCGATAGAAATACACTGTTTGTTGCAATATGCTTGGGACAACAGTACATTTTCAGGCGGACAAACTTTCGAAATTACAGTAGTTACAATGTTCAACAACGGATAGCGCTGCAAGTGATGTGAAAGATATAGAAGACAACGCATTCTGTGGGTGCACCATTCTGTACGTAGTCTTTCTGCTGTAAGCGTGTGCTGTTCACAACGTGCAAGTGTGCTGTGGACAACATGGTTTATTCCTTAGAACAGAGGATTTTTCTGGTGTTGGAATTCCACCGCCTAGAACACAGTGTTGTTGCAACAAGACGAAGTTTTCAACGGAGGTTTAATGTAACCAAAGGACCGAAAAGCGATACAATAAAGGATCTGTTTGAAAAATTTCAGCGGACTGGGAACGTGACGGATGAACGTGCTGGAAAGGTAGGGCGACCGCGTACGGCAACCACAGAGGGGAACGCGCAGCTAGTGCAGCAGGTGATCCAACAGCGGCCTCGGGTTTCCGTTCGCCGTGTTGCAGCTGCGGTCCAAATGACGCCAACGTCCACGTATCGTCTCATGCGCCAGAGTTTACACCTCTATCCATACAAAATTCAAACGCGGCAACCCCTCAGCGCCGCTACCATTGCTGCACGAGAGACATTCGCTAACGATATAGTGCACAGGATTGATGACGGCGATATGCATATGGGCAGCATTTGGTTTACTGACGAAGCTTATTTTTACCTGGACGGCTTCGTCAATAAACAGAACTGGCGCATATGGGGAACCGAAAAGCCCCATGTTGCAGTCCCATCGTCCCTGCATCCTCAAAAAGTACTGGTCTGGGCCGCCATTTCTTCCAAAGGAATCATTGGCCCATTTTTCAGATCCGAAACGATTACTGCATCACGCTATCTGGACATTCTTCGTGAATTTGTGGCGGTACAAACTGCCTTAGACGACACTGCGAACACCTCGTGGTTTATGCAAGTTGGTGCCCGGCCACATCGCACGGCCGACGTCTTTAATTTCCTGAATGAATATTTCGATGATCGTGTGATTGCTTTGGGCTATCCGAAACATACAGGAGGCGGCGTGGATTGGCCTCCGTATTCGCCCGACATGAACCCCTGTGACGTCTTTCTGTGGGGACACTTGAAAGACCAGGTGTACCGCCAGAATCCAGAAACAATTGAACAGCTGAAGCAGTACATCTCATCTGCATGTGAAGCCATTCCGCCAGACACGTTGTCAAAGGTTTCGGGTAATTTCATTCAGAGACTACGCCATATTATTGCTACGCATGGTGGATATGTGGAAAATATCGTACTATAGAGTTTCCCAGACCGCAGCGCCATCTGTTGTTGAAAATTGTAACTACTGTAATTTCGAAAGTTTGTCTGCCTGAAAATGTACTGTTGTCCCAAGCATATTGCAACAAACGGTGTATTTCTATCGCTGCTCGTTTAGTTTTTATTGCCGTTTCAAATATACCGATCATTTTTGAAACACCCTGTACCTAGGTATTACAAGTATGTACAACTTCAATTGGAAGGAACACATAGAAAATGTTTTGGGAAGGCTAACCAAAGACTGCGTTTTATTGGCAGGACACTTAGAAAATGTAACAGACCTACTAAGGAGACTGCCTACACTACGCTTGTCCGTCCTCTTTTAGAATACTACTGAGCGGTGTGGGATCCTTACCAGGTAGGACAGACGGCGTACATCGAAAAAGTTCAAAGAAAGGCAGCACGTTTTGTATTATCGCGGAATATGGGAAAGAGTGTCACAGAAATGATACAGGATTTGGGCTGGAAATCATTAAAAGAAAGTTTTTCGTTGCGACGGAATCTTCTCACGGATTTCGAATCACGAACTTTCTCCTCAGAATGCAAAAATATTTTGTTGACAGCGACCTACATAGGTAGAAACGTTCACCACGATAAAATAAGGGAAATCGTACTTCGTACGGAAAGATATAGGTGTTCTTTCTTTCCGCGCGTTATACGAGATTGGAATAATAGAGAATTGTGAAGGTGGTTCGCTGAACCCTCTGCCAGGCACTTGAATGTGGTTTGCAGAGTATCCATGTAGATGTAGATGTGTTATCGCCATCTGTACACGTGCATATTGCTATCTCATGACCTCAGTGTATTTTTATTTCTCGTGGGCCTGCAGCGTTCTGTATATCTTGTAACGACATTATATACTGAAATACCAATTACGCTGCTATAATGTTTTTATCGAGTTGTTCTGACTGTAATGAGCTCTTTTCGAAGCCCACGCTCGTTTTCAAGCTACGTCCTTAGCACATCGTTGTTGTTGGCGCTGTTGAAATGTTAAATAGATGGAGATGCATGAGCCTTCAGTTTATTCAGATACTGTACACTATTTTTGGGATGGTCGATTATTTCTGTATTTGACAGCTCCTTTTTAGAGCTATTAATGATGTATACCTGCGGCGGGTCCATTCGTCGTTACGTCAGTTGTGCTTTCAAACTTCCTATATTATGTTCTTACATCAGTTGTTGAGGCTGAGCTAGATGCAAATAGCACAGTGTTTCAGTGGCGGATACAGAAAAACCTCAAGGAGGGGGTGCTAAAGATATCTTGAGCTACCTTTACTTTAACCGTAATAAAAAAATAGTCAGGTCACATGCAAAGTTTAAGAAAGTTTTATTTAACCTTATTATACACATATACAAGACCGGGCAATCAATGCCAGGGTGAGTGTTCAACGGAGCTATGCCATTAAGTCGAGTGTTATTAGTAACCTGAATGTGGTTCAGGTGTCTTCTGTCGAGAGGTACGCCTTTGCCGTTTCCTTAGGGCGTATACCGATGGGTCATAGCATTGCGAGCGCTGCTCATTACAAGATTGATCGACAAATTGCGGGCGCAAGATGCTGTAGGGAAAGTACAAGGTTATTCAAAAAGACGGACCCAAGTTACCCGATTTGTATTTCATGAAGGATAAATTGTACATGAGCAGTGTTACATATCAATGAAAGGAGGAAGTTCAGAATGGTTCAGATGGCTCTGAGCACTATGGGACTTAACTCCTGAGGTCATCAGTCCCCTAGAACTTAGAACTACTGGAACCGAACTAACCTAAGGACACCACACACATCCACGCCCGAGGCAGGATTCGAACCTGCGAGCGTAGCAGTCGCGCGCCTCCAGACTGTAGCTCCTAGAACCGCTTTGCCACCCCGGCCGGCTAAAGGAGGAAGTGTCGCAGTTGTTTCTTTTTCCACAGGTTATAAACGTTCAGTCTGTCCCGCCGCTCCTGCTGCACAGTAAACATCTAAGCAGTGGCCAAACTCGTTCGACACGGGAAAAAGCGTGTTTTGTGTTCACGAAGTTCACCACAGCAGTGACATGATTCCGCAGGCCGGCCAGAGCTGCTGCTAGAGGTGGGAGGTAAATAGCCTCCTTAAATCCTCTTTCACCAGGATTTTTTCCTCCTAAATATTACGTTCAAGAAACATAGGGAAATTTACATTGGGGTCATACAGGGCCCAGTGGTACTCAGTAAAATACCAGTAATAAACTTTAATGTCTTGTAAATATAAAAATGAAAAAAAAAGAAAAACATTAGATACAATTAACTCAGAGAGAGAAAGTTATATATTTTTACAAGAATGGCTTTGAAAACAAAAGGAATATGGCTGCCCAGTGTCCTTATGGGGTGTAATTACCCCAGTGACTCTAGGAAGGACAACAGCAGCTGATGCAAGAAACCCTAATAATGGAAAATACTATTATCATCGTTGCATATGTTACGTAAACAGCTGCACAACATAATTTTGATCATTCTATTTCCATAAAACTTACATTCAAGAACAAATAAACAAATTCTGTTGGGGTTATATTGACCTTAGGGGTAGTCAGCGCTAAAAGGATGAATAAATTTTATTGTGTTGTAAATAAAAATATGAACGAAACATCATTGCATACAATTGACTCATAGGGAGGAAGTCATATATTTTGAAAATAATTGCTTTTAAAACGAGGGAGACATGTATTTCCAATGTGTTTATGGGGTCACATTGACCCCAGTGGTACCGGGAGAGTAAACATAGCTACACAACAATAAGTCACAAACCGTGAGATAAAGAGTGTAGAGGCAGGTCTTGACTTCCCAAGCGATCTAACCATCACTGAGGAAAGGTTTAATATAAAAATCCTCAGACTTGGTGCCAATGGGACTCAGCGGCAGCCTGTCAAGAAATGAAGTCTTGTGAGGCTTTGGTAAGTTGAGGAAAAAGCCATTGTTCCAAATGTCCAGATATATTATTACACTTTAAAGTGCTTCCCGCAAAAGCGAATGGTCCATAAACTTTTGTCCGTGATAAGGCACAAAACACAATTAGTCTCGCCGATTCTCTCTCTTGCTGCAATTTTGCAGACGCTATGTGCAAACACTGTGCCTTGGAAAGTCAAGAACAGCCGTTTACATTTATATCTACACAATTTCTCCGCAATTCATAACTAAGTTCCTAGCAGAGGGTTCATCGAACCATATCCAAACTGTTCCTTCATCGTTCTACTCTCGAACAGCGCCTAGGACAAACGAAAACTTTAATCTTATCACGCTTGCTCTGCTTTATCCTTCTTTTTATAATGATCATTTCCCCCTATGTAGGTGGCCGCCAACCAAATACCTTTACACTCTGAGAAGAAAGTTGTTGTTGTTGTGGTCTTCAGTCCTGAGACTGGCTTGATGCAGCTCTCCATGCAACTCTATCTTGTGCAAGCTTCTTCATCTCCCAGTACCTACTGCAGCCTATATACTTCTGAATATGTTTAGTGTATTCATCTCTTGGTCTCCCTCTACGATTTTTACCCTCCACACTGCCCTCCAATACTAAATTGGTGATCCCTTGATGCCTCAGAACATGTCCTACCAACCGATCCCTTCTTCTAGTCAAGTTGTGCCACAAACTCCTTTTCTCCTCTATTCTGTTCAATACCTCCTCATTAGTTATGTGATCTACCCATCTAATCTTCACCATTCTTCTGTAGCACCACATTTCGAAAGCTTCTATTCTCTTCTTGTCTAAACTATTTATTGTCCATACATGGCTACACTCCATACAAATACTTTCAGAAACGACTTCCTGACACTTAAATCTATACTCGATGTTAACAAATTTCTCTTCTTCAGGAACGCTTTCTTGCCATTGCCAGTCTACATTTGATACCCTCTCTACTTCGACCATCATCAGTCATTTTGCTCCCCAAATAGCAAAACTCCTTTACTACTTTAAGTGTCTCATTTCCTAATCTAATTCCCTCAGCATCACCCGACTTAATTCGACTACATTCCATTATCCTCGTTTTGCTTTTGTTGATGTTCATACCCTCCTTTCAAGACACTGTCCATTCCGTTCAACTGCTCTTCCAAGTCCTTTGCTGTCTCTGACAGAATTACAATGTCATCGGCGAACCTCAAAGTAGGAGAAAGTAGGTAACTGACATGTCATGAGTAGATCCAGTCGCAACAAAAAATGACTGTTTCAAAGATTGCCGCTCCAACTCGCCGTATCATATCCGTAAGAGAGGAAGATTGGGTTTAACGTCCCGTCGACAATGAGATCATTACAGACGGAGGATAAGCTCGGATTGTGTAAGGGAAGGGGAAGGAAATCGTCCGTGCTCTTTCTAAAGAACCATCCGGACATTAACCTGGGGCGATTTAGGGAAATCACAGAAAACCTAAATCTGGATGGCTGGACGCGGGTTTGAACCGTCGTCCTCCAGAATGCGAGTCCAGTGTGCTAACCACTGCGCCACCTCACTCTCTCTGCTGTTTCGGGATAGTAAGGAACCAAATTCCCTTCTCTGAACTTTTTCGATGTCCTCAGTCAGTCCTAACTGATGCAGATCGCACACCGCACAGCAGTACTCCAAGTGATGGCGCACAAGCAGAGTGTAGGCATGCTCTTCAGCAGGCCTGTGTTTCGCCAGTAAAGCAGTGTCTGGTTTGCTTCCCCAACAACAGTATTCATGTGATCCATCCGATTTAATATATTCGTAGTTGTAATCCCTAAGTATTCAGTTGAATTGACAGCCTTTAGATTTGTGTGGTTTATCGTGTGACCTAAATTTAGCGGATTTCTTTTAGTACTCATGTGGATGTCGTCAAACTTTTCATGATTGAGAGTCAATAACCACTTTTCGCATTTACAGATATCTTGTCTAAACCGTTTTGCAATTGGTTTTGATAATCCGGAAACGTTTTAAGAAGGTTTCTCGCTGAAAGCCAGTTATTACTTCTGTTTCACCTGATGAATTTCCATCAGTTGCTACCAACTGGGACCTTTCTGATAGGAAATCACAAATCCAGTCAGACAGCTGTGGCGATACTCCACAGGCACGCAATTCAATTAGAAGTCGCTTGTGAGGATGGTGTCATAAACCTTCTGGAAATTTAAATCCCCTGTCGACAGTTCTCATTACTTCGTGAGAATAAAGCGCTAGTTGTGTTTAAGAGGAACGATATTTCCTGAATCCCTATTGGCTATTTGTCAATAAATCGTTTTCATAATGTTTGAACTGAGCATGCGTTCCAAAGTCCTACTGCAAGTCGACGTCTCTGAATGGGTATGTAATTCAGCAGATCACTCCTATTTCCTTCCCTGGTTATTGGTGTGTCTTGTGCTACTTTCCAGTTTTGTGGTACGGATCTTTCAACGAGTGTGCGGTTGTATATGATTACTAAGTATGGAGCTGTTGTTTCAACATACTGTGTAACGAACGTGACTGGTACGCAATGGTTCAAATGGCTCTGAGCGCTATGGGACTTAACTTCTGAGGTCATCAGTCCCCTAGACTTAGAGCTACTTAAACCTAACTAACATAAGGATACCACACACATCCATGCCCGAGGCAGGATTCGAACCTGCGACCGTAGCAACAGCGTGGTTCCGCACTGAAGCGCCTAGAACCGCTCGACTGGTATGCAATCTGGACAGGAGGCCCTGCAACACCGAGAATATCTACTTTTAAGGGGGGAAACCACTTTAGGAGCATGTTTGACACTGATTTTTCGGATATTTTTTGGCTAGGAGGAATTACTTAGAATTTAAACAAATTTTGACATCACTTCATTCATATTTCGAACAGTCTTTGTGAATTGTTTGGATGATTTCAGCCAAAAATAACAAAGTTACGCTGTGATGTCCACTGAAGGTTGTGAGTATAGTCCTGCAATTGCGTACAGTATAGCCATTCCGATTAAAAAAAAATGGTTCAAATGGCTCTAAGCACTCTGGGACTTAACATATGAGGTCAATCAGTCACTTAGACTTAGAACTACTTGCCGTTCTAGGCGCTTCAGTCAGGAACCGCGTGACCGCTACGGTCGCAGGTTCGAATCCTGCCTCGGGCATGGATGTGTGTGATTTCCTTAGGTTAGTTAGGTTTAAGTAGTTCTAAGTTCTAGGGGACTGATGACCTCAGCAGTTAAGTCCCGTAGTGCTCAGAGTCATTCATTTGATTCCAATGAAGTGCGTAGATTCTGCCGGCTGGAGCGCTGGTCATAAGTAAAGTTTTGCGTGCCTACTACAATTCCTGCCTCGTTATGACCATCAGAAGGGGTGAATTTCCTTCATTGAATAAGCCCGCTGCTAAATACGATGCTAACTGAACGACTTTCAGTCCGGAGTGTAAATGTTTAGGAACTACTCGCCAAATGTTGTTGTTGTGGTCTTCAGTCCAGAGACTGGTTTGCTGCAGCTCTCCATGCTACTCTGTCCTGTGCAAGATTCTTCATCTCCCAGTACCTACTGCAACCTACATCCTTCTGAATCTGTTTAGTGTATTCATCTCTTGTTCTCCCTCTACGATTTTTACCCTCCACGCTGCCCTCCAATGCTAAATTGGTGATCCCGTGATGCCTCAGAATATTCCCTACCAACCAATCCCTTCTTCTAGTCAAGTTTTGCCACAAATTTCTCTTCTCTCCAATTCCATTCAATACCTCCTCATTAGTTACGTGAACTACCCATCTAATCTTCACCATTCTTCTGTAGCACCACATTTCGAAAGCTTCTATTCCCTTCTTGTCTAAACTATTTATCGTCCACGTTTCACTTCCATACATGGCTACACTCCATACAAATACTTTCAGAAACGAATTCCTGCCACTTAAAACTGTACTAGATGTTAACAAATTTCTCTTCTTCAGAAACGCTTTCCTTGCCGTTGCCAGTCTACATTTGATATCCTCTCTACTTCGACCATCATCAGTTATTTTGCTCCCCAAATAGCAAAACTACTTTACTACTTTAAATGTCTCATTTCCTAGTCTAATTCCCTCAGCATCACCCGACTTAATTCGACTACATTCCATTATCCTCGTTTTGCTTTTGTTGATGTTCATCTTGTATCCTCCTTTCAAGACACTATCCATTCCGTTGAACTGCTCATCTAACTCGTTTGCTGTCTCTGGCAGAATTACAATGTCATCGGTGAACCTCAAAGTTTTTATTTCTTCTCTATGTATTTTAATTCCTACTCCGAATTTTTCTTTTGTTCCCTTTACTGCTTGCTCAATATACAGATTGAATAACATAGGGGAGAGGCTACAACCCTCTCTCACTCCTTTCCAAACCACTGCTTCCCTTTCATGCCCTTCGACTCTTATAACTGCCTTCTGGTTTCTGTACAAATTATAAATAGCCTTTCGCTCCCTGTATTTTACTCCTTCCACCTTCAGAATTTGAAAGAGAGTATTCCAGTGAACATTGTCGAAAGCTTTCTCTAAGTCTACAAATGCCAGAAACGTAGGTTTGTCTTTCCTTAATCTATTTTCTAAGATATGTCGTAGGGTCAGTATTGCCTCACGTGTTCCAGTGTTTCTACGGAATCCAAACTGATCTTCACCGAGGTCGGCTTCTACCAGTTTTTCCATTCGTCTGTAAAGAATTCGTGTTAGTACTTTGACTCGCCAAATAGTGGAATTAAAATTTTCATTCGCATTTTGTGTGTGCCACCTGAACATCTCTACAGTAATTCATCCCTTGATAAATCTTCATATAGTGGAAGAACTTCCTTCTGTACGTCGGGGTGCAATGGAGTAGGGTGCGGTTCATGTTCCATTCCAAGGGCTGTTCGTTTCTGTCGGTCGCACCAGCTAGTTTTCTCCCTCTGGACAACACTCATGTCGAGGGTCTTCATCCGTGGAAATCATACGATAGTGTGACGCCATAATTGCATTTTTCATGTCTCGCACACTGTCTATATGGCTTCGAATCACTAGTCCATAATAACTGCTGAGCTGTTTCACTGGTGACTCTGTGAGTTTGCCTTTCCCACTAAGCTTTTTAATTTTAAGAATTTCTCGGACTCGAGTGCCCATTTTCATCTGGACGTGACCCATGCACTCGGTTCTATGGTCATAAAATCTAAACGAATGCGAATTTCGCTTTGAAATTTAGACAGCGTGTTATTAGATAGTTAAGCTAACCATTTATGCAACAAAAAATCGGATGTTGTGAACCTCCTAATGTGGTCGGCAGTAGTTTAGATTCGAACTCTCGAATGTTTGGTGGTGATAAGTTCCTATAGGACCAAACTGCTGAGGTCGCCGGACCCTAGGCTTACACAATACTGAATCTGATTTATGCTAGCTTACGCTAAGAGCAAAACACACACCCACGCCAGAGGGAGGACTCGAACCTGCGACGTCGACGTGACGGCCTCGTGAACCGTGGCACGGCACGTTTGACCGCGTGTCTACCCCGCGCGGCCCTCGAGTATTTACTTCCTCTTCTTTGGTGAAGGAATTTCGGAGACGTACTGTCACCAGGGTAGCAGCCGTTTACGCAACAAGAAAAAACTTTGCACCTTCCTCTTTCCTTAGATATGTAGATAGTTCATGTCCTGTTTATAAGCTGTGAAATGCAAATTACACCACTGGCCATTAAAATTGCTACACCAAGAAGAAATGCAGATAATAAACGGGTATTCATTGGACAAATATATTATACTAGAACTGACATGTGATTACATTTTCACGCAATTTGGGTGCATAGATCCTGAGAAACCAGTACCAAGAACAACCACCTCTAGCTGTAATAACGGCTTTGATACGCCTGGGCATTGAGTCAAACAGAGCTTGGATGGCGTGTACAGGTATAGCTGCCCATGCAGCTTCAACACGATACCGCAGTTCATCAAAAGTAGTGACTGACGTATTGTAACGAGCCAGTTTCCCGGCCACCATTGACCAGACGTTTTCAGTTGGTGAGAGATCTGGAGAATTTGCTGGCCAGGGCAGCAGTCGAACATTTTCTGTATCCAGAAAGGTCCGTACAGGACCTGCAACATGCGGTCGTGTATTATCCTTCTGAATTGTAGGGTTTCGCAGGGATCGAATGAAGGGTAGAGCCACGGGTCGTAATACATCTGAAATGTAACGTCCACTGTACAAAGTCCACTGTACAAAGAGGTGACTGAAACGTGTAACCATTGGCACCCCATACCATCACGCCGGGTGATACGCGATGACGAATACACGCTTCCAATGTGCGTTCACCGCGATCTCGCCAAACACGGATGCGAACCTGGATTCATCCGAAAAAATGACGTTTTGCCATTCGTACACCCAGGATCGTCGTTGAGTACACCATCGCAGGCGCTCCTGACTGTGTTGCAGCGTCAAGGGTAACCGCAGCCACGGTCTCCGAGCTGATAGTCCGTGCTGCTGCAAACGTCGTCGAATTGTTCGTGCAGATGGCTGTTGTCTTGCAAACGTCCCCATCTGTTGGCTCAGGGATCGAGACGTGGCTGCACGATCTGTTACAGCCATGCGGATAAGATGCCTGTCATCTCGACTGCTAGCGATACGAGGCCGTTGGGATCCAGCGCGGCGTTCCGTATTACCCTCCTGAACCCACCGATTCCATATTCTGCTAACAGTCATTGGATCTCGACCAACGCGAGTAGCATTGTCGCGATACGATAAACCGCAATCGCGATAGTCTACAATCCGACCTTTATCAAAGTCGGAAACGTGATTGTATGCATTTCTCCTCCTTACACGAGGTATCGCAACAACGTTTCACCAGGCAACGCCGGTCAACTGCTGTTTATGTATGAGAAATCGGTTGGAAACTTTCCTCATGTCAGTACGTTGTAGGTGTCGCCACCGGCACCAACCTTGTGTGAATGCTCTGAAAAGCTAATCATTTTCATATCACAGAATCTTCTTGCTGTCGGTTAAATTTCGCGTCTGTAGCACGAGATCTTCGTGGTGTAGTAATTTCGGAGACGCACTGTCACCAACCTAGCAGCCGTTTACGCAACTAATGGTTAACAAGACAAAACTTTGCACCTTCCTCTTTCCTTCGGTATGTAGATAGTTCATGTCCTATTTACAAGCTGTGAAAATCAAATTAAGTAAACTGGGCTCATCTTTTTGACGAGACCTGTATTTAAGCGGAGCAGAGACGAACGGGGAATATTTTTAGCGACGATACGAACTGCGAAATAGGGAACCGCCTGAGATAAGATACTCTGACATGGAGCAGATTTGTAAGCCTCTATGCCTGGGAACGACTACCTCGCAAACGGTGCAGTTGCTCGGCTGTACGCGTCGTGCTGTGGTGAGCATCTGTGGAAAGTGGCTGAGAGACAAGGATAGGCGACAAGGTGTTGGGCGTTCCCGCCTCACCACGGAACTTGGATGTTTTCCCACTACGAAAAGTAGGAATGGGAAAAACCGACCGGTTAAAACCGGTACCGGTATTTTAGTCTTGAATAACCAGTATTTTTTGGTATGTTTTTGGTTTCAGCTATAACAGGTGTTTTTTATTTTTTGCTATCCAACTCGGCAGTGGTTCGCTACTGCTAAATATGTATGGGAATTGCATGTAAGTCCAAAATTCCTTCTCTCTCTCCTAGATCTCCTCATCCTCTCATTTCTCTGTGCATTACCTCCTCCCCCTCTCTCTGTCCATCCCCCCCCCCCCCCCTATGTCCATTTCATCAGAATTTTCAGTAGAGTATAGTGTAAAAATTAAAAGTGCGAGGTTCAATCCAAAAGAAATGTACACTATTTTTTTAAATCCATCTTTTATTCTACATGTTTGAAAGTTTTACAGTGCATAGATATATCCTTTAGGAACAATATTTTCATTTTTCCACATAATTTCCATCCCTCGCAACTGCCTTACGAAATTTGGAACCAGCGCCTGTATACCCGCACGGTAAAATTCTGGACCAACCTGTTGGAGCCACTGTTTGGCAGCGTGCACAAGGGAGTCATTATCTTCAAGCCTTGTTCCACGAAGAGAGTATTTCAGTTTCCCAAAGAGATGATAGACACATGGAGCCAGGTCAGGACTGTAAGGCGGGTGTTTCAGTGTTGTCCAGCCGAGCTTTGTGATCGCTTCCATGGTTTTTTGACTGATTTGCGGCCGTGCATTGTCGTGCAACAGCAAAACATCCTGCTTTTGCCGAGGTGGTCGAACACGACTCAGTCGAGCTTGAAGTTTCTCCAGTGTCGTCACATATCCATCAGAATTTATGGTGGTTCCACTTGACATGATGTCCACAAGCAAGAGTCCTTCGTAATCGAAAAACACCATAGCCATAACTTTTCTTGCAGAAGGTGTGGTTTTGAATTTTTTTTTCTTCGGTGAATTTGCATGATGCCATTCCACTGATTGCCTCTTCATCTCTCGTGAAAATGATGGAGCCATGTTTCATCACCTCTCACAATTCTTCCAAGAAATTCATCTTCACCATTCTCGTACTGTTCCAAAAGTTCGCTGCATACCGTGTTTCTTGTTCCTTTGTGAGCCACTGTCAACATCCTGGGAAACCACCTGGCACAAACCTTTTTTAACGCCAACACTTTCAGTATTCTGCAAACACTTCCTTCCCCTATCCCAACGTAGCGTAACAATTCGTTCACTGTGATGCGTCTGTCAGCAGTCACCAGTTGTCTGGAGTGTGTGCAGTACGAGGCCCGCCGCTCCGAGGACAATCCTCAATATTGCCGTGCCCGCTTTCATCACGTAACCTGCTTGCCCACCGACTAACTGTACTGCGATCGACAGCAGCATCTCCATACACCTTTTTCAACTTCTTGTGGATGTTTCCCACTGTCTCGTTTTCACAGCACAGGAATTCTATGGCAGCACATTGCTTCTGACGAACGTCAAGTGTAGCAGCCATTTTGAAGACATGCAATGACGGCGCCTCTCACGGGAACAGGTTGAACTAAGTTTGAAAACAAACGGGAAGGATGTATATACACACTGTAAAACTTTCACACATGCAGAATGAAAACTGTATTTTTACAAAAATAGTGTGCATTTCTTTTGTAGTGACCCTCGTAAATCTGGCAAGACCCTTTCAAGCTTTTTCGTAACGACGTTTCCGTTTTATATATTACAAATATATTTATGTATGTAATATATACCAAAAATAAATAGCCTATCTGCCTATGTCCGACCAAATGTCAGAGCATTGTGTAAAAAAATTGAAGTTTGATGATGACCTTTGGTTTGTGGGGCACTCTACTGCACGGTCATCAGCTCCCATACAAGGTCCCAGTTTTTGTACAAAGTGCAATTTAGCCATTGTCACGAATGGCGATGATGAAATGATGAGAACTACACAAACACCCAGTCCCCGGGCAGAGAAAAATCCCCCATCCGGCCGGGAATCGAACCCGGGACCCCGTGAACCAGCGGTAACAACGTTAGCCGCTAGACCACGAGCTGCGGGCACCGTTTCGGCAGTGTTGGGTGCTTTGATTGTGAGGAAACGTAGTTGTTTCATCAAAAATGCCAGTTTGCGTTGTTTACGGGTATACTAATATATCCGATCGTAATCTAAAGAAATCCCATTTCATTCGCAAGTGGAACAATTCAAGCAATATTTTCTTTTGTATACATGAATTATTTTTGTATTGTTTACTTTTATTGTAATGATTTTATTTCTGTCATTTGGCTTCAGATTTGCCTTACTTCACTCAGCGTCCGGTCCTTCTCTCCTTTCCTGTTTTTCATTGCTTTCCGAATCGCAAACTCTCCGACATCCGAGCCGCAATGTCCCAGCACGAGACGTCGGAACGTAACCACGTTGATTGTTGGGACAGCATCTGACGCCCTAAATTCCTCTCGCCGATAGTTATTATTATTATTCTGTGCGATTGGACACCGCTGGATCACGCAAAGCCTCTTGATTCTTTTTCCTTTTCTTCCACACTGCTCTTATTTTTCCTGCTCTGGCTCTCTTCCTTTCTTCTGTCCATTTTGTTCCTGCTTTTCCGAAGCTTCGTTCTCTGACTTAACTTCTCACCTGTTAACTTTCTTATTAAATATCTTTCTGTCCAAAATATCCCAATAATTTATCTGAGCTTTTTTTACGTGCTTTTAGACCTCTTGTATCCAGGGTATAGTTTTAAGCCCTTCTATGTATTTAAGAATTACATGCGTACGTCTTGTTTTGGGAAGCCTAGAGACTTGTCCATTAAATTTTAATCGCCTTTTTCTGCTCCAAGTTAGGACAATTGCCCAGTTGTTGGACGAGATTGTAGTCTGTAGCCCTCTTCTGTTTTCTTTGGCTCTGCTACCTTTCTGATGAGTTTACGTTCTTCCTTTAACAAATTTTCTAGGTCACCTTTTATGTGGACTGTCAGGGTTTCACTGGCATACAGGACTTCAGGTTTTAGTACTGTATTATAGTGGCCAATTTTAGTGTTTTTGGACAAGTATTTTTTATTGCACACCTTGTAGGTTCTCCCGCAGGCTCTCTTTAGTTTTTGGAGGCGAATGTTTCGTTGGCATAGGTCGATAAGCCTTTATCCGTTTTTGTTGGTAAATTTATGGGCGGGATATTTTCCTACAGTTTTCCAGTATTATTTTTCATTGCCTGTCTGAGCACTGAAATCGCCCAATAAGATTTTGATTTCCTGTTTTGGAATTTTAGCCATTACTTTCTCACGATCGGTCCAAAATTTCTCCACAGCCTGTGGATCCTTTCTGTCGGCAATGTTAGTGGGGGAGTGAACAGTAATGGAGGAATATTTCTTGTTAGCGCACTGTATGCGCATTGTCATAAGGCGGTTGCTTATGTGACACACATGTCTTATAGAATCTGTTTTTATGTATGACAACAGCCATTCCCAGAAGCGGAGCAACTTTAGCAATACGTTTTCCTGTTTTACACCTAGCGGTAATTTCCATAATATATTGTGGCTTCATCTGTGAATCGTGTTTCTTGAAGGGCTAAAATCTGAATTTCTTGTCTATCTACCTCACGTACTAGGTTATGTAATTTTTCCGGTTGAATTAGATTGTTGATATTGTCACGCAGAAGAAGGTGCAATTAGATGAATGATGAACAGTACCTTCACTTAACGAAGGTTTATTCAGCACTTGCACATACAAGAGCGCGGAGCGAACTGCCTCCGGACAGAACACATACAGTAAATATACGGGGTGTTACAAAACGGTACGGCCAAACTTTCAGGAAACATTCCTCACACACAAATAAAGAAAAGATGTTATGTGGACATGTGTCCGGAAACGCTTAATTTCCATGTTGGAGCTCATTTTAGTTTGGTCAGTATGTACTGTACTTCCTCGATTCACCGCCAGTTGGCCCCATTGAAGGAAGGTCATGTTGACGTCGGTGCTTGTGTTGAGACGACGAGGACACCTGCAAAGGACGTGGCAATTCTTCGTGCAGTTGACGATAACCCTAATGTCAGCGTCAGAGAAGTTTCTGCTGTACAAGGTAACGTTGACTACGTCACTGTATGGAGAGTGCTACGGGAGAACCAGTTGTTTCCGTACCGTGTACAGCGTGTGCAGGCACTATCAGCAGCTGATTGGCCTCCACGGGTACACTTCTGCGAATGGTTCATCCAAAAATGTGTCAATCCTCATTTCAGTGCAAATGTTCTCTTTACGGATGAAGCTTCATTCCAACGTGATCAAATTGTAAATTTTCACAATCAACATGTGTGGGCTGACGAGAATCCGCACGCAATTGCGCAATCACGTCATCAACACAGATTTTCTGTGAACGTTTGGGCAGGCATTGTTGGTGATGTCTTGATTGGGCCCCATGTTCTTCCACCTATGCTCAGTGGAGCACGTTATCACGATTTCATACGGGATACTCTACCAGTGCTGCTAGAACATGTGCCTTTACAAGCACGACACAACGTGTGGTTCATGCACGATGGAGCTCCTGCACATTTCAGTCGAAGTGTTCGTACGCTTCTCAACAACAGATTCGGTGACCGATGGATTGGTAGAGGCGGACCAATTCCGTGGCCTCCACGCTCTCCTGACCTCAACCCTCTTGACTTTAATTTATGGGGGTTTAGGAAGCTCTTGTCTAATCAACCCCGGTACCAAATGTAGAGACTCTTCGTGCTCGTATTGTGGACGGCTGTGATACAATACGCCATTCTCCAGGGCTGCATCAGCGCATCAGGGATTCCATGCGACGGAGGGTGGATGCATGTATCCTCGCTAACGGAGGACATATTGAACATTTCCTGTAACAAAGTGTTTGAAGTCACGCTGGTACGTTCTGTTGCTGTGTGTTTCCATTCCATGATTAATGTGATTTGAAGAGAAGTAATAAAATGAGCTCTAACATGGAAAGTAAGCGTTTCCGGACACATGTCCACATAACATATTTTCTTTCTTTGTGTGTGAGGAATGTTTCCTGAAAGTTTGGCCGTACCTTTTGTAACACCCTGTATACAGCTATAGAACATCCCAGTACAATGATCTTTGACATTTGTGGATACTTCCAGAATGTACTCGAACCGAATACAAAAATTAAAATTGTACAGTACAGGAGTGTTTTCAACTCACATCTCTCCATACAACAGTTTAGGATCATAACCACTACACCACCGTGCTACTCGGCTTCTTCTGCGACATTGCTCCCTGCTTATGGGAACAGCGTCTCGGTGTTACGTCGTCGTAGTCCGGGAACGAGTCATCGGTCTTGCATATTCCGTCTCCCGATGACAAATGCTCGCCCTGGCTGTGATCTTCTTAGAACTTCTTTTGTCGCTACGCTCTGCCTCACTTTTCCCCTTGTTTCCTCTCGCTGGAGCTTCGAATTTACCCTGGGTTGCAGGCTCCTTGTAGGGCTTCATTCGAAGGTTGTGGACCGTATCTCTGATCTTTCGTCGTGTCGGGGTCGAAATCTTCAACTTTATAAAGCCTGAGGAGCTTCTCAGAGTAACCAACCTCCCGAACAGGAGTGAAGATCGAGACGAGGTCACCTGGCTGGGCCGGAGTGACCGAGCAGTTCTAGGCGGTTCAGTCTGGAACCGCGCGACCGCTACGGTCGCAGGTTAGAATCCTGCCTCGGGCATGGATGTGCGTGATGTCCTTAGCTTAGTTAGGTTTACGTAGTTCTAAATTCTAGGGGGCTGATGACCACAGCAGTTAAGACCCATAGTGCTCAGAGCCGTTTGAGCCATCACCAGGCTGGTAAACAACAGGGCGATCGTTTCCTTGAGCCTGCAGCGTGTGCGGAGTCGAGCTAACTGCCGTGGTTCCTCAGCTCTGGTTAACACCTGGCCGATGTAGTCGTCGTCCACGTCATCAGGATGTAACGGAAACACAGTGTCCATGGTCGAGTCGCCTCACACCCGTGCTCCAGGAAAAATGGCGTAAACCTCGTGGTGTCTTGTTTGGCGGTGTCGCAGGCAAACGTCACGAAAGGTAGCACCTGACCGCAGTTGCTCTGCTCAACATTGACGAATACTGATAGCATGTCGGCCAAGGTCTTATTAAGCCGTTCAGGTAAGCCCATTAGTTTGCGGATGGTGGGCAGTCGTCATGTGATGAGTAATGTTGCACCGACGGTTTATCTCTGTCACAAGATTCGATTGAAAAACTTTCCCTCGATCCGTAATTAACAACCTTGGGGCAATGTGTTTTAATACAATGTCTTCCATTATGAATTTGGCTACCTCAGATGCTTCGGCTGTTTTTCACTGCCTTTGTAATGGCATAGCGTATCAGATAATCAGTGCAAACAATAATCCATCTATTGCCACTAGCAGACGCTGGGAATCGTCCGAGGAGGCCAATCCCAAGCGCCTGGTTTCGATTCCCGGCTGAATCGGAGATTTTCTCCGCTCAGGGACTGGATGTTGTGTTGTCCTAATCATCATCATCATTTCATCCCCATCGACGCACAAGTCGCCGAAGTGGCGTCGAATCGAAAGATTTGTACGCGGCACCTCCACCAGAACATTGTCACGTAGAAGAAGGTATAATTAGATGAACACTAACTTCACTCAACAATGGTTTATTGAGCACTTGCACTTCCGTCGTTGTGTGTTGCCGAAATACCGGGTGATCAAAAAGTCAATATAAAATTGAAAACTTAATAAACCACGGAATAATGTAGATAGAGAGTTAAAAATTGACACACGTGCTTGGAATGACATGGGGATTTATTAGAACAAAAAAAAAAAGAAAGTTCACAAAATGTCCGACAGATGGCGCTGGACAGCAAAACTGCTATCGTGACGGGTGAGAGGTACGCCGATATATTACAGAATCCCATCATCTCCAGCCTGGCTGATAAACACCTGCTGGAACGTACGATGTTTATGCAGGATGGCGCTACACCCCATATTGCTAGACGCGTGAAAGATCTCTTGCACGCGTCGTTTGGTGACGATCGTGTGCTCAGACGCCACTTTCGTCATGCTTGGCCTCCCAGGTCCCCAGACCTCAGTCCGTGCGATTATTGGCGTTGGGGTTACCTGAAGTCGCAAGTGTATCGTGATCGACCGACATCTCTAGGGATGCTGAAAGACAACATCCGACGCCAATGCCTCACCATAGCTCCGGACATGCTTTACAGTGCTGTTCACAACATTATTCCTCGACTACAGCTATTGTTGAGAAATGATGGTGGACATATTGAGCATTTCCTGTAAAGAACATCATCTTTGCTTTGTCTTACTTTGTTATGCTAATTATTGCTATTCTGATCAGATGAAGCGCAATCTGTCGGAAATTTTTTGAACGTTTGTATTTTTTTGGTTGTAATAAAACCCCATGTCATTCCAAGCATGTGTGACAATTTGTACCTCTCTATCTACATTATTCCGTGATTTATTCAGTTTTCAAATTTATACTGACTTTTTGATCACCCGGTACTTGCGCAGTTCCGTCTGGAATACTCCCCAGCTTGTGAACTTCTTCTCGTTGTTCTAATACCATTGCTTGGCAGTGCCCTCCAAGTAGAAAAGTACGATAGCCAAAGACACGGTGTCTTCCCATTTGTTAAAGTTGGCTATACGCTTCAGCCACTTGTTTGGGTCTTGGACATCATCACCAGAGAACCCGGAAGGATGTCTCATGTGGTGGCACACCGTTGCTGTCATCGCAACGTCCTCTTCTTCGTCTGTCTCCGGTAGATTGTGTTTGCTGAATATGGCTCGAACTCTGGTTTCTCACCACGTAAACGGCGGCTCTGTCGTGGCGTGATGGGATCAAGGGAGCCACTGTGTCGTCGATTATGTACGCTGTCACAAGTTCCAATACCCGACGCCTCCACCAGAATAATGGCACGTAGAAGAAGCTGTAATTAGGTGGACGACGAACACTGACTTCACTAAATGCCGTGTGGCTAGGGCCTCCCGTTGGGTAGACCGTTCGCCTGGTGCAAGTCTTTCGAGTTGACGCCACTTCGGCGACTTGCGTGTCGATGGGGATGAAATGATGATGATAAGGACAACACAACACGCAGTCCCTGAGCGGAGAAAAACTCCGACCCAGACAGGAACTTGGTGAATGACTACGATTTTGAGACGACATATCGTTAATATCTAGTTCACTACACCAGTATAATCAACGTTTTATAACATATTATGCTTCCTATGTTGATATCGTTTCCGTATCTGTAATGGATTAAGGAAAAGTCACAAAACATACGTGTTTATTTTGTGAAAATACCTGATATTATGCACATAAACGAATTTCCTTTCCTTACAAAAGCTTAGTAAAGCATTTCGCACATATTCTTATGGAATCGTTAGAAAACTATTGCTGCGTTCGAAATTTTTATTTTGTCTTCCACTGCCGGCTGGAGTGACCGAGCGGTTTTAGGCGGTTCAGTCTGGAACCGCGCGACCGCTACGGTCGCAGGTTCGAATCCTGCCTCGGGCATGGATGTGTGTGATGTCCTTAGGTTAGTTAGGTTTAAATAGTTCTCAGTTCTGGGGGACTGATGACCTCAGATGTTAAGTTCCATAGTGCTCAGAGCCATTTGAACCATTTTTTTGTCTTCCACTCCTCTGGAAGAAGAAAAAAAAATGACTAAAGAACAGTCTTTCTGTAGCTTGTTAAAAGAACTGTCAATACGTTTCAACTTAACCATATGTAAAAACGATAACCACTGTTTTATTATCAGGAATTTGGGAGAAACTAGGTTAACTGCGTATTACAGTTCGTTCAGTTATCAAAATCAGTGCTTGATTTCAGCTGTAAATGAGAGAAACTGTTAATTGTCAGCTCCGCTTCACATAATGCGTAATGACAGGAACTCGGCTTTCTGCCCTGAGTCACGTGACTTAGATGTTGGTTTCAAGCGTTAACATGGCAGAGTTAGGGACATGCGGAGTCTCTGTTGTATATATGGTCCGTGGATTTTGTGCTGTCAACATACACTGCCACTATACTCACGTGATTTCGGGACGGCGTAAGTTTGTTCATAATGCGTCCCGCAAATTTTGAATATCGTTGTAGCGCTAGTACAGACAGATTCCTTTCATGCGTGCTGTTGATACGGTACGGGCGTTTTGTAGACACCATGACAAAGTGCATTTCATGTTTGGAATAAATTTGTTTGGCTCTTAGCTTTGAAGAGGAACATGAACGTCACGCCAGGGTGTATTTACACTGACGGGCGCGTCATTTCGCATCAATTCCCTTAGCCCGGTACCAAACGGTTAAAGTGGCGTTAGGAGCCACCATTCGTAATACAAAAAGCCAGACTGTAGTATCGAAATTGAGGAACAGCAACCAAGTTTATTAATGGCCGAAGCAACCTTCATAACAAATTTTCTTGATAAGTTTTTTTTTTTCGGTTTAGCGCTGAGAAGCGACATTTCAAAACATCGACATCTCTTTGCTAAGACAAATATATACATACAAACATATCAAAGAATAGCTCTAAACGAATAAACAAAGCCTGTTAACGTTGTTTTTTCTTACGTAACAAGTAACGTCATAAACAACTTACTTTTGCTTCCATTAAAGCTGATCTTTTCACTTAAAATGCTACTTAATGCAAATTGCTTCGTCAGCTTATGTTCTTACTTATATGCTTTGTGGGCGTCAGCTCTACTGCGTCACGGTATTACCTAAATAACGTTTCGCTTTTAGATATCTGACCTAGCTTGAACACTCAATGGAAAAAAACCATTCAAGTCGTGGAACATTAGCAGTTTGCCACAAAGGCAAAACATTGTATTAAAACAAATATTGCGAAGATGCAAAAGCACGAAATCTGCTATTATAACACGAGTAAACGCGGGGAAAATAGTTTAACTTACGATGTTAGCAGATGACGGTACTGTTAAATTTTCTTCCCGAGAAACCTTGACGCGCGATGACGTAATGTGACGGTTCGTTGACGACCTGTGTGAATGCTCCCATTTGATTTTTTTTTTTTTTTGTGGCATGTTTCGACGTAACGTGACATGACGGCCAATGTGAATTGGCGTTAAACAAACAGCGTCTTCCCGATATCACGTGGCAATTCCAGCTTGACGTTGCCAGCGTGTGCAGAGCGCAACTCTCACTCCAGAGATAATTCTGCTCTATGCCGTTACCTGGAGATTTGGAGTGAGTACGCAGTAGTAATATTAAGGGCTGTACCGCAACGGAGAGACGTCCGCGGCATTCGAAACCAGTGTTCCATTATCGTCGGAGTAATAAGGCAGGCAGTCACGGAGAGACGGCGTCTTTCGAAATGAAGAGAGACGCCAGACAGCTCTACGGTGCAGAGTTGTGTTAGCAGCGCTGGAGAAACCCCAGACGGACGGGTTCTGTCCGAGTTGCGGGGCAACCTCTGGAGTTGTCTGTAACTCCTAACAAGCCGCAGCTTGCTATTAGCGGCTCGTTCCGCTCAGGTGCCATTTCACGACCTCGTAGGTTCCCACGGCGTGTTACGCAAAGTAAATCCGGTTGTAGAGAAGCCACACGCAGCGGCGCAATTCATCCGCAAGGCTCTTAAGGCGTTGCAGTTCATCCGCGTAGGTGGTCGGTTACAACTACTCAGTCCGACGGGATTGGAGAGTTTTCGCGCCGCGGAACGTGTCAACCTGGTAGCAATTCTGGACGTGTGGGGTGCAGTGGCGGACACAGAAAAACCTTAAAGAGGGGGCGCTAAAGATACTTCAGCTACCTTTACTTTTAGCGTGATAAAAATGATCAGGTCACATGCAAAGTTTTATTTAAACTCATTATACATGTATAACGCCATCTTGTTGTTGTTAGGAATCAGCATGGGTTTCGAAAAAGACGGTCGTGTGAAACCCAGCTCGCGCTATTCGTCCACGAGACTCAGAGGGCCATAGACACGGGTTCACAGGTAGATGCCGTGTTTCTTGACTTCCGCAAGGCGTTCGATACAGTTCCCCACAGTCGTTTAATGAACAAAGTAAGAGCATATGGACTATCAGACCAATTGTGTGATTGGATTGAGGAGTTCCTAGATAACAGAACGCAGCATGTCATTCTCAATGGAGAGAAGTCTTCCGAAGTAAGAGTGATGTCAGGTGTGCCGCAGGGGAGTGTCATAGGACCGTTGCTACTCACAATATACATAAATGACCTTGTGGATGACATCGGAAGTTCACTGAGGCTTTTTGCAGATGATGCTGTGGTGTATCGAGAGGTTGTAACAATGGAAAATTGTACTGAAATGCTGGAGGATCTGCAGCGAATTGACGCATGGTGCAGGGAATAGCAATTGAATCTCAATGTAGACAAGTGTAATGTGCAGCGAATACATAGAAAGATAGATCCCTTATCATTTAGCTACAAAATAGCAGGTCAGCAACTGGAAGCAGTTAATTCCATAAATTATCTGGGAGTACTCATTAGGAGTGATTTAAAATGGAATGATCATATAAAGTTGATCGTCGGTAAAGCAGATGCCAGACTGAGATTCATTGGAAGAATCCTAAGGAAATGCAATCCAAAAACAAAGTAAGTAGGTTACAGTACGCTTGAATACTGGTCAGTAGTGTGGGATCCGTACCAGATACGGTTTTTTGTTAAAGTTTCGAGAACATATCTTCACCGAAGAGTCAAGCAGTATATTGCTTCCTCCTACGTATACCTCGAGAAGAGACCATGAGGATAAGATCAGAGAGATTAGAGCCCACACAGAAGCATACCGACAATCCTTGTTTCCACGAACAATACGAGACTGGAATAGAAGGGAGAACCGATAGAGGTACTCAGGGTACCCTCCTCCACACACCGTCAGGTGGCTTGCGGAGTATGGATGTAGATGTAGATGTTATTGTGGTCTTCAGTCCTGAGACTGGTTTGATGCAGCTCTCCATGGTACTCTATCCTGTGCGAGCTTCTTCATCTCCCAGTACCTACTGCAACCTACATCCTTCTGAATCTGCTTAGTGTATTCATCTCTTCGTCTCCCTCTACGATTTTTACCCTCCACGCTGCTCTCCAATACAAAATTGGTGATCCCTTGATGCCTCACAACATGTCCTACCAACCGATCCCTTCTTCTAAGCTTCTATTCTCTTCTTGTCCAAACTATTTATCGTCCACGTTTCACTTCCATACATGGCTACACTCCATACAAATACTTTCAGAAACGACTTCCTGACACTTAAATCTATACTCGATATTAACAAATTTCTCTTCTTCAAAAACGCTTTCCTTGCCATTGCCAGTCTACATTTTATGTCCTCTCTACTTTGACCATCATCAGTTATTTTGCTCCCCAAATAGCAAAACTCCTTTACTACTTTACATGTCTCATTTCCTAATCAGATTCCCTGAGCATCACCCGACTTAATTCGACTACATTCCATTATCCTCGTTTTCCTTTTGTTGATGTTCATCTTATATCCTCCTTTCAAGACACTATGCATTCCGTTCAACTGCTCTTCCAAGTCCTTTGCTGTCTCTGACAGAATTACAATGTCATCGGTGAACCTCTAAGTTTTTATTTCTTCTCCGTGGATTTTAATACCTACTCAGAAATTTTTCTTTTGTTTCCTTCACTGCTTGCTCAATATACAATGCCACCTTATGATATAAAAAAGTTACAATTGTGGTGTTCTTCCTTAAATGATGAATTCTATCCCCCTATTCTTCCGTAAATTGATTAATTATATCGTCGATAGGACAATCGATGTCAGGGTGGGTGTTCAACAGAGCTAAGCCAGTAAGTCGATCCTCCTCCATTGTCGACCTCAGCCATGTCTTTGTACGCCGCAATGTTGAAAAACTTCCTTCTACTGTAGCAACAGATGCAAGTAGTCAAGCAAATATTTTGTACAGCGCGTTCAAAGTAGGACAGTCAGACCAAGGACAAACAGACAACGCTTGCATAACGGAATTACAATCGCTAAGGGCGTTTATGCTTGTTTGCTTGTATTGAAAAGATTAGATTAGATTAGATAAATTATCCATTCCATAAACCCATAAAAGAGGGAATCCTCCTGGGTGTGGAACATGTCAGATAAATACATTACAAAAATGTAATTAGAAAAACTCGACTTTCATTAATTTTAATTATCCTCAGTCAATAAACAGCAAAATTATGTACATGAATTAAAATTAAACTTCTAATATTTACAGGTTTAATACTTACATCTGCTTTCATTAAATCCATCATTCAGACATTTGCTAGTTTATTGGCTATTACAACCAAGTATTGCCAAAATTAAAGGAAATTATTCATTTCAGTGATCCTCAGTTAAGAACAGATTATGTACAAGACTTAAAATTAAACTTCCACTATTTACAGCCTAAGACTTACATCTGCTTTCCATACAGCCATCATTCACAGACTAGGTAGTTACTTGGCTGTTACAACCAAGTATTGTCAAAAAATAAAGTATGATAAATTTTCATTAAAATGGTCTACTGCACTTGTTGAGAAACTCATGGATGGAATAGAAGGAGTTGGTCACCAAAAGTTCTTTTAAATTATGTTTAAATTGTGCCTTGTCTGAAACTAAACTCTTAATGGTTGCTGGTAACTTATTGAAAATATGCGTTGCTGTATACTGGACTCTTTTCTGCGCAAGAGTAAGTGATTTTAAATCTTTATGTATATTGTTGTTATTCCTAGTATTGATACTGTGTGCTAAGCAGTTAGTTGGAAAAAGAGATGTATTATTTACAACAAACTTCATTGAGGAATAAATATACTGAGAAGCTGTGGCTGATATGCCCATCTCTTTGAATAGGTTTCGACATGATGTTCTTGGATTTACACTACTCATTACTCTTATTATACGCTTCTGTACTCTAAAAAGTTTTTCTTTGTTTGTGGAGTTACCCCAAAATATGATACCAAATGACATAATGGAGTGAAAATAAGCAAAATATGCTATTTTTTTATATTTATATGTCCTATGTCTGATTAATTCGCATTGCAAACACAGACTCATTTAGGCGCTTTAGCAGTTCGTTAGTATGTTGCTCCCCACTGAATTTATTATCAAGTAGTAATCCCAAGAATTTTACACTCTCAACTTCTCCTGTTTCCATGTCATATTTTATACACACACCAGAAGGAAATCTCTTGGAAGTTCAGAACTGCATATAGTGGGTCTTTTCAAAGTTTAATGACAGTGAATTGGCTATGAACCACTTATTAATGTCAGTAAAAATTTGATTAGCTGCCCTTTCTAAATTTATATTTGATTTACTATTTATTGCAATTTTTGTATCATGTGCAAATAAGACAAACTTGGCATCTGGTAATGTAAAAGATGACAGATCATTAATATACCCAAGAAAAAGTAGTGGATCTAGTATGGAACCTTGGGGAACACCACACATAATTTCTTCCCAGTCAAATGATGTCTGATTGCCTACTACTGAAGTGTTACGTAATGACACACTTTGTTTTCTATTAGTAAGATATGACTGAAACCACTTTGCAGCACTACCAGTGACGCCATAATATTTTAATTTACTTAAAAGAATGCTGTGATTCACACAGTCAAACGCCTTTGACAGGTCACAGAATATGCCAGTTGCCTCTAATTTGTTGTCCAATTAATTAAGGACATTTTCGCTGCAAGTGTAAATAGATTTCTCAATATCAGAACCCTTAAGAAACCTCTCTCCCATTAGTCTCTTGTTAATAACTGAGAGTGATTTTTCTTCAAAGAACGCTAGTTAAGTTAAGCAGCGATTCAATTTATGTGCCAGTTCTGTTTCAGTAGTTGTGAGGGCAGAAGTATGTTGAATTCTAAACGATAAATATTTTCTTCAGCAAAACGTTCTCTCGTGTCAGTTGTAACGTGGTCCAGCGTTGGACTAAAAACAGCTCTCTTCAAATATGTCATAGCGTCATCATTATGATTGCAGTTTTCCCTGTGTCTTTGCCAGTAAGACCAGGAACACTCGTCTCCACGTGTAACTCTTCCATTAACTGCCTTCGCCTCGACAACAAACTGAGCAAAGTGACTATCGGCATTAGCTCTGACGCCGTCGTACACCTTGAGCGTCGAATGTAATTTTGCCTTCGCCATCGCGACGTTCAAGCTAGGGTCTTATGTGTTAGCTATCTATGTGCCAGACAGATACGTATAAAATACGACGAGGCGGGCGCGCGTGCTACATAGGGAAGTTCAACTATTCGATAACTCGATTCAGTCGGGTCGACTGACGTAAGAAACAAACGAATAGCGTGCGGGATGAGTGA